>NC_088352.1:25510000-25865000 GCF_036884655.1 Musa acuminata AAA Group | reverse complement strand
GCTCGGAGACCGAGCTTTGGCGGTACCATCGCCTAACAGGGGTGGTACCATCACTGGCAGCAACAACTGCCGATGGTGCCACTGCTTGACAGGGGCGGTATCACCGCCTAGAATTCTTAGGAGATCGAGTCTCCTAGGCAGTGACACCACCGGTCAGGAATTTAGGGGCCGAATAGGCTGCTCCATTCGGCCCAATTTAGCCCTATTAAGGGCCCAATTGGCCCCTAATTAAGTTAGTAGGATTACCTCCCAATCCTAACTTAATTTATACTCTAACTATGATAATAAAGACATAATTACTACAATTCATGTTTCGGTGTCTTAATCGCACTTCCGGCGAGCTTCTGGTGTACTTCCGGTGAACATCCGATGAACTCTCGGCAATGCTCCGGCGAACTCCCGACAAGCTCCTAGACTTTACGACGATCTTCTTGGCGAGTTCCGATAAGCTTCTATGGCAAGCTTCTGGACTTCTCGGTTGGTTCCCCTAGAACTTCTGACAAACGTCCGGACTTCCGACGAACTCTCGAGCTCCCAACGTGATCTCGATCTCGACTCCGGCACAACACCTGCTTCAAGTCTTATTGTCATCGTAGTTAATCCTGCACACTTTTCTCAATATATAGATTAGATCAAACAAATTACAATTGACTTCATCATCAAAATCTGAGATTTAACAATCTCCCCCTTTTTGATGATGACAATCAATTGATGACGGAGTTAATCTTAACTCCCCTTATCTATATGTTATATTTGAGAAAAGTCATTCTTGAATTCAAAGCCTTTGAATTCCATAGACATATTGATAAGTTAAGTTCATTTAAACTTATCAATACACACATCATGATTCCTATCATGATGTAACATTCTGAAAATGGATGTCATGCATTGACATTATTTTCAAGTCTTGATATTTCAAATATGAAGGATGACAAACATAGCAATTCATTCTATGGCAAGATATCAATTTATAAAATTGTAAGTTATTAAGCTCTAGATATCTTATTATAATGCAAACATTTCAAGTGTAAAATTACATATATTTATCATCAATTTACCATATTTTGGTATTATTTCTCCCCATTTGTCATCAACAAAAAGGAGAACGATTCAATAATAAATGTAAGTGTGGTAAAAATTCATGTCATATTTTAAATTGTAAAGAAATTCATACAAATCATATTTCAAGCATTCATGATATGATATCATTCAAAAGTTCTCACATTGAAAGTTATAAATATTTAATGAGATGGCTTCCATCATCTTCTCCCTTTTTATTTTTTATTAAAACTTCACATGAAGGAGGAAAGTAAGGAGGAAAATCCATTGAGAACCAACTTTGAAAGAAGTTAAAAATGATAAAAGAGTTTCATTAAATCATGCTTCATTTTTCACAAGGATCAAGATATTCATGTGAAATTAAATCCTTGCAAGTATTCATCTAAAAAAAAAATTCTTCCTTCATTAAGAAAGAATTCATGTGAAAGAATTATCATATCAAATCCATTTCTCAATTAAAAATTCACAAGAGATAAATCCATGAGAGATGCATTTGCCAATGACTTCTATGCATCAAAAATAAACTTGATATGATATAGACTCATGAAAGCTCCATTCAAGAAATACATTAAGTGAAAGATAGTCCAAAAAGAAAATATACATCAAATTCATGCATTTATAAAGTGTTTTGTCATAGCTTTTCATCACTACTTGCATGAGGCAAAATCATTAGTGCTTTGTAAGATTAAGAATCTGATGTATGATTAAAACTTCTTAATATTCAATCATAATTATGAAAGTAAACATGATATTGAGGCACACAATCTTATCATCATGTAAAATTCGTAGTACAGAATTTAAGTGATTGATCAAAGAATCAAGAAAGTTCGAAAACGAAATTTAATAAATTCATGCATTCAGACATATTAACATTCCTAACTCTCTTCTAATAAAATCAAATTGTTCTTCACTTAAAGGCTTTGTAAAAATATCGGCTAATTGATGTTTTGTATTAATAAATTCTAGGATTATATCATGATTAGTGACATGATCTCATATAAAGTGATGCCTAATGTCAATATATTTTGTTCTAGAGTGTTGAATGGGATTCTTGGTTAAACATATTGCATTAGTGTTATCACATTTTATGGGGATATTTTTAAGATGAATCTTATAATCCTCTAAAGTGTTTTTCATCTATACAACTTGTGCACAACATACAGTAGCTTCAATGTACTCGGCTTCGGTTGTAGATAGTACAACCGAATTTTGTTTCTTGGAAGTCCAAGAAACAAGTGCGTGTCCTAAAAAATGACATGTTCCTAAAGTGCTTTTTCTATCTAATCTACATCCAGCAAAATCCGCATCAGCATAAGCAATTAGCTCAAAGTTTTCAAATTTTGGATACTATAATCCTATATTTGTGGTTCCTTTAAAATATCTAAGTATTCTCTTAATTGCTTTAAAATGAGATATCTTAGGATTAGATTGAAACCTAGCACAAAGTCCTACACTAAACATGATATCCGGTCTAGTTACGGTGAGGTAAATTAAACTTTCTATCATACCCCTATAAGCTCTTTGATCAAAGCTTTCTCCACTTTCATCAATTTCTAACTTAGTGGAGGTGCTCATAGGAGTGTTGATAGCTTTTGAGCTATCCATATTGAACATTTTTAGCAAATCTAAAGCGTATTTTGTTTGACTAGGAAAGATGTCATTACTTAGTTGTTTGATTTGTAAGCCTAAAAAAAGGGTTAATTCTCCCATCAAACTCATTTCAAATTCAAGACACATACTTTTAGCAAATGATTCACAAAGAGATTCATTCGTGGAACCGAAAATAATATCACTAACATAAATTTGAACAGTAAGAAAGTTATTTTCAAAATTTTTAATAAACAAAGTAGTATCGACCTTGCCTTTAGAGAAATTATTTTCAATAAGAAATGAACTAAGTCTCTCATACCAAGCCCTTGGGGCTTATTTTAAATCATAGAGAGCTTTAGTCAATTTAAACACATGATTAGGGAGACTATCATTCTCAAATCTGGGAGGTTGTTCAACATAAACTTCTTCGAAAATAATGCCATTAAGAAAAGTACTTTTAATATCCATTTGAAACAACTTAAAATTATTATTACTAGCATAGGTTAGGAGCATCCTTATGACTTCTGATCAAGCCACAGGAGCGAAGGTTTCTTTATAATCGATATTTTCTTCTTGGTTAAAACATTTGGCCACTAATCTAGCCTTGTTTCTAGCCACAATACCATATTCATCTTGCTTGTTTCTAAAGACCCACTTAGTACCAAAAACTAAATGGCCATTTGGCCTAGGAACAAGATTCCACACCTCATTTCTCTCAAATTGATTTAACTCATCTTGCATTGCAATAATCCATGAATCGTCTTCATGGCTTTGTCAATATATTTAGGTTTAATTTGGGAGAGAAAAGTGGCATTGACATAAAAATTTTTAAGAGAAGAACGTGTTTAAACCCCTTTAGATGTGTCTCCTATGATTAGCTCCTTATGATGAGCATCTACATACTTTCAATTCTTGGGTAAGGATGTTTTAGAAGTAGATGCATCCAAGTTGCTAGATGGAGAAAGGGTTTCATTTAAATTCAAAGCATCAAAATTAACATCATCATCAAAATCATTTTTCTTAATTTCAGAAACCTCATTGAAAACAACATGAATGGATTCTTCTATAATCAAAGTTTTTTATTAAATATATAAAATACTTTAGTAATAGAAGAATAGCCAAGAAAAATTCCTTCATCGGATTTAGCATCAAATTTTCCTAAGACATCTTTTTCATTCAAGATAAAACACTTACACCCAAAAAACTTTAAAGTATGAAACATTGGGTTTTTTGTTGTTCCACAACTCATAAGAAGTTTTGGTGAGTAAGGGTCTTATTAGAACTCTATTCATGACATAGCATGTCATGTTTATGGATTCGACCCAAAAATATTTGGGTAGGCTATGTTCATTCAACATGGTTCTTACCATTTCTTGTAAATTTCTATTCTTTCTTTCTACTACTGCATTTTGTTGAGGATTTCTTGGAGTAAAGAAGTTATAGTTGTATCCATTAGATTCATAAAATTCTTGAAAATCACGATTTTGAAATTCACCACCATGATTACTTCGAATTGACGAAATCATAAAACCCTTTTCATTTTGAACAAGTTTACAAAACTTAGAGAAATGCCTAAAGCATTCACTTTTGTATGTCAAAAAATAAGTCCATGTGTATCTACTATAATCATCCACGATGACAAATGCGTATTTGCTACCTCCTAGGCTTGATATAGCAATTGGTCCGAACAAGTCCATATGGATCAATTGCAAAGGTCTAGAGATACTTATTTGGTTCTTAGGTTTGAAGCTACCTTTTATTTGTTTTCCTGATTGATAAGCATCACACACATTATCTTTGATGAACTTGATATGAGGAATTCCTCATACAAGTTCTTTAGATGAAATTTGGGTGATTAGTTTCATGCTAGCATGACCTAATCTCCTATGCCAAAGCCAAGTATCGTTATTCAAAACCGAAAAACATATTTCATTGCAAAGATCATTAATATCAATGGTATATACGTTATTTTGTTTTAATGCAATCATAGATGTGTTTTTGTGTAGTTTTTCAATAATGCAAGCATTAGATTCAAATTTAACAATATATCTTTTATCACACAATTGACTAATGCTCAAGAGGTTATGTTTTAAGCCATCAATTAACAATACATCTTCAATAAAAAAGTTGGATTTGTTACATATGGTTCCTTTGCCAATGATTTTACCCTTGTTGTTGTCTCCGAAGGTGACATATCCTTTGTCTATGTTAGTGAGCTTAGAGAATTGCAATGGATCTCTAGTCATATACCTTAAGCATCCACTATCAATGTACCATCTCTTGCTCCTAACTTGTGATGGTAAATGTTTCTACAAAAAAAAGATGATTTTTAGGTACCCATTTGACCTTGGGTGCCTCAAAAATCGATCTAAATTGATTATCATGTTGTATTGAGTTATTTAAGGTTCTTTTAGGAACCTAAATCAATTTATGTGGACTACATTTCTTGAATGGACAATGATAAGCTACATGCCCAAATTTGTAACAAAAGTTATATTTCTTTTGTGGTGAAACATGTAAGGTAGGGCCTTTAACAAAGGTGGTTTGATTATGGTGAGAGCTACTCACAAATCCGATTCTGCCTTTACTATAAATGTGACCCTTGTTGGCAAGGATCATATTCAAGGATTTGCTACTAACCTCAAACTTCTTTAAGGTTTTCTTAAGTAGCATATTTTCCTTTTGAAGTATTTCTACTTCATTGCATTTCGTATATAGAGCTAAACTATCATTATACTTAATTTTTAATTTATCAAAATCACTAATAAGAGAATCATGCTCATTTTTTAACAATTTATATTTTTTACTAAGTGTTTTGCATTTATCAAATAAATCATAAAAATCATCTAATAGTTTATCAAATGATAAATTTGTATCAATTGAACTTGTTACCTCATCTCCGATGGCCATTAGCGTATAGTGAGCAACTTGCTCGGTGTTGGTTGGCTCCTCTTCAGATGCGCTTGAGTCATCCTATGTTGCTTTGAGTGCCTTCTTCTTTGGTGTCCTCTTCTTGGCTTGGGGACATTTACTCTTGTAGTGACCCGGTTTCTTGCATTCGTAGCAAATTATTTAATCTTTCTTGGGTTCAAATTTATTTTTAGTATCATTTTTAAATTTGTTTCTTTTAATAATTTTTTTGAATTTTCTTGTTAAAAGTGTCAAGCCATCATCAAAGTCCTCAACACTTGAGTTTTCTTTCAAGTGGTCTTCCTGTGTTCTCAATGTTATATCCTTCCGTTCTTTGGAAGGGTGTCCTCAAGCTCTTCATGAGCTTTGCATATCATTTCATAGGTCATTAGTGACCCAATTAGTTCTTCAAGTGAAAAATTATTTAGATCTTTGGCCTCTTGAATAGTCGTTACTTTAGGGTCCCAACCCTTTGGAAGGGATCTTAAAACTTTATTAACGAGTTCAAAATCTGAGAAACCTTTACCAAGTCCTTTTAGACTATTGACAACATCCGTAAATCAGGTGTACATGTCTCCGATGGTCTCACTCGGTTTCATTCGAAATAATTCATAAGAATGCACTAAAAGGTTAATTTTTGACTCTTTCACTCTACTAGTACCTTCATGAGTCACTTCGAATGTGTACCAAATATCAAAAGTCATTTCACAAATTGACACTCGATTAAATTCATTTTTATCTAATACACAAAACAAGACATTCATAGCCTTTGTGTATAAAGCAAATGTTTCCTTCTCCAACTCATTCCAATCATTCATTGGAAGAGAAGACTTTTAAAATCCATTTTCTACAATATTCCAAAGCTCAAAATCTATTGAAATCGAAGATCCTGATTCTTATCTTCCAATATGTGTAATCTATCCCATTAAACATGGACAGGCGTGTAATTGAATGACCCTCTTGGTTGCTAGCAAATGTCATCTCTCTTAGGAAAACCAACCGAGAGTGAACCTTGCTCTGATACCAATTGTTAGGATCAAGAGCGCAGTAAGAAGGGGGGGTGAATTAATGTAGTAGAAAACTTTTGCTATTTCAAAAAACTTATTTCGTTTGAAACTGATTCCAACGAGAATGGTTTCAATTCAATCCGTTTCGCAAGAAATTTAAACTCGAAACCTTTTGTGAAAGTGCAAGAGAAGACTAAGGTGATTTGCAGCAATATAAATTACACAAATGAAAAGCGTCAGTTTCGTAAAGTCTCCGTACGATTAAAGCCGATCATGGAAGATGTTTACGTGAAAGCGTATGTAGACGTAATTAAAGCAAGGTAAGGAGGGGAGGCATTTTGTTATAAAAGAAAGTTGCTCAAAGTAAATGCAAACCAAGTTTTAGAGTGGTTCAGTCAACATGACCTACATCCACTTTTTGTTTCCCCCTCTGATGAGGTCATCGGCGTCCACTAGAGGCCTTCCTTCAATAAGTGAAGGCCAACCACCTTTTACGGCTTTTCTCCTTTTGTCGGGTTTAGGAGACAACCCTTACAAGTTTCACTCCTCTCTTGAATGATCTCAACACTTAGAAAGGGAGGAGGAGAACTCTAACACTTTTACAACTCTTTAACACTTTAAAGACTCAAGAATAAATCAATATTTCGATGCCCTTTCATGCAAAAAAGGGTGGAGTATTTATAGACCCCATTGACTTTTAAAAATGGAGCCAAGAAGTGTCTCATCCTAAATTTTCGGGGTCCTAGCGGTACTACCGCCATTACTGGGCGGTACTACTGCCTGACATCTAACACTGGGTGGTACTACTGCTCAGTTTGGGCGGTACCACTACCTAACAGAGCTCGGAAACCGAGCTCTAGCGATACCACTGCCTGACAGGGGCGGTACCACCGCTAGCAACAATAACTGTCATCGGTGCCACCACCTGACAAGGGTGGTACCACTGCCCATAATTCCTGGGAGACCGAGTCTCCCATGCGGTGCCACCGCCGGCCAAGAATTCAGGAGCCAAATAGGTTGCTCCATTCGACCCAATTTAGCCCTGTTAAGGGCCCAATTGGCCCCTAATTAAGTTAGTGAGATTACCTCCTAATCTTAACTTAATTTATACTCTAACAACGATAATTAAGACATGATTACTACAATTCATATTCCGGTTTGTCAATCGTACTTCCGGCGAGCTTCCGGCATACTTCCGACAAACATCCAACAAACTCTCGGCAATGCTCTAGCAGACTCCGGCAAGCTCCTAGACTTTGCAACGATCTTCTTAGCAAGTTCTGACGAGCTTCTATGGCAAGCTTATGGACTTCTCGGTTGGTTCCCGCAGAACTTCCGATGAACGTCCGGACTTCCGACGAACTCTCAAACTCCTAACGTGATCTCGATCTTAACTCCGGCACAACACCTGCTTCAAGTCTTACTGTCATCATAGTTAATCATGCATACTTTTTTCAACATATAGATTAGATTAAACAAATTATAATTTACTTCATCATTAAAATCTGAGATTCAACACCTCATCCATCTAATATCTCAAAGACCATATATCAGGCATGGTACTATCAGGCTCATACAGTTTCTCCTTGAGTCTTCCTCTAATCGGATTCTCTTGGAATACTCTTTCTCTCTCAATCTGAATGACCTTGGCCAAGGATTTGTTTGTGCAAGAACACATGAGATATTCTTTTCATGATACTGAGAGCGGATGATCCTCTACTGACACTCAATAGCCCTCGTAAGGTTGGCTGCCACTCTCGATGATCGATTGTGCTAGATTTGAAACTTCCAAAACTATAAGTATGGTATCAAAGAGTAGAGTACTCACATAGGATATCCTTAATGTCTCAAGTATAAGGATTAGGTATACCATTGGGATAACAAAATTGTTGTTTGACAAAGAGATATCAACAACCATCCAGCATTTCATAAGGGGATCAATTAGTGAACTCATTCTCTAATGAGCACTTCCACTGTAGCTCTAGTGTCCCCACACAAGCAGATATGAGACCATACAATACACCCGTCTGTCTGATCATCTCAATGTCTCTCTTGAATAACCTATGCTTATTTATGGTCTATGTTTAAAGGTGAATAGGTCTCATTTTCGTGATCTCATCACGATCCAATTCCTATTGCACAGATCCATGTACATCATAATATATTTATGCAACAACTAATATAAAGTGAGAAATTACCATAATAATAATAAGCAAAAAGAGTGCATATTATGTCATAAGTGCCATCACTAATGTGATTGGCTTGCAGGGAACATATGAATAGCAATCTCTCACTTGACCTAAAGTCAATCACTTATGTGTTTAATCCCCATCAGACCCATGTGATGCTCAATGATAATTAATATGAAATAATGGCTTTATCTATGGATCTACGATGTTATCTTCGGATGGAACTCTTTCCATTGCCACATCTCCTTAGGCAACTATCTTTCTAATTATGTGGAACCTCCTTAGAATGTGCTTTAACTTCTGATGAAACCTGTGTTCCTTTGCTTGAACAATCAACCCATTATTGTCGTAATATAAGGGAATCGATTTCTTGCTTCCCGACATGAGTCCATATCTATGATAAACTTCTTCATCTAGACTCCCTCCTTTACTATCTCTACCATAGCAATATACTCCGCCTTTGTAGTCAAGTCAGTAGTAGTATCTTGCTCGAAACTCTTCTAGTATACTACTCCTCCATTCAGGGTGAACACATACCCTAAACTAGACTTGCTATCATCGACATCAGATTGGAAGCTCGAGTCCGTATAGCCCTCAACCCTAAAGCTACTACCTCCATATACTAATAAAAGATCCTTAATTATTCTCAAGTACTTAAGGATACACTTTATTGCTTTTCAATGATTCAAGCTTGGATCTACTTGATACCTGCTTCTAACACTCAAAATATGCACTATATCAGACCTAGTACATAGCATAGCATGCATGATAGACTCTATCACTGAGGCATAGGATATCCAATCCATATATGTTTTTTCTTCAGGAGTCTTCGGAGATATACTCCTAGAAAGCGATATCCCATGTCTTATTAGTATGAGACCTCACTTGAAATTTTTTATGTCAAACATTTTGACAATGGTATTTATATACCTGGACAAGGACAAACTAAGCATCTTCTTAGATATATCTCTATAGATCTGAATCTCCAATATGTAGGATGCTTCCCCTAAGTCCATGGAGAAGTGTCTAAATAGCCAAGCCTTTATTATGGAGAGTATTCCTATATCATTCCCAATGTTTAGGATGTCATTATTAGTCATATGTGCTCTGCAAGCCAATCACGTGAGTGATGGCATGTGTGACTTGACACGTAGTCTTTTTTACTTATTATATTTTGGTATTTATCACTTTATATTGCTTGTATATATATATATATATATATATATATATATATATATATATATATATATATATATATATATATATATATATATATATATATATATATATATATATATATATTGTGATGTCCTTGGATCAATGCAATAGGAATCGGATAGTGATGAGATCATGATAATGAGACCGATTCACCTTTAAACACAGATTCTAAATAATCCCGATCATAGGTTACTTGAGAGGGACATCGAGATAACTGGACAAACTAGTGTGTTGTATACCCGTCCATATGATAGATGTAGCTGGTCTCATAGTTGCTCTTATGAGGACACTAGGATACAATACAAGTGCTCATTGGAGAATGAGTTCACTGGTTGATCCGCTTACGGAATGCTGAACAATTGATGATACCTTATTGTTAGACAGCGATTCCATAGTCCTAGTGGTGTATCTGGTCCTTAGACTTGAGACACTAAGGATGTCCTGTATGAGTGCTTCACTCTTTGATACCGAACTTATAGGTTTGGATGTCCCAGATCTAGTACAATTAGTCATCAGGAGTAGTAGTCAACCTTACGAGCGCTATTGAGTATCGATAGAGGATCATCTACTCTCGATGTCATGAGAGAAATATCCCAAATGTCCTTACTTAGACAAATCCCTGGCTAGGGTCATTCGGATTGAGAGAAATAGTTCTCCAGGAGAATCCGATTAGAACAAGACTAGAGTAAAAACTATTTGGGTCTGACAGCACCATGCCCGGTATACTATCTTTGGGATATTAGATGGATGAGAGACTATAGGTACACGATAACTGAGGATAGATAGGTCTAATGGATTGGATTCCCCTGTATCGTCTGGGGACTGCGGCGTAGTGGCCTAGTGTGTCCGTAGTCGATGAGTCGAGTGAATTATTATAGAGATAATAATTCATTGAGCCATAAGGAGTTCTAACAGGTATGACTCACAACCAGCTCGATATTGGGCCTAGAGGGTCACACACATATGGTAGGCATTACGATGAGTAGAGGTTCGGATATGAGATATCCGCTGGAGCCCCTATCTTATTGGATATCCAATAAGCCTCTGAATTATTGGATCCAGTGAATGAGATCCAATAAAAGCTCATGAGAGATTATTGGATAGAGATCCACTAATCTAAGAGGCTTGGGTAGTTGGATAGACATCCAATACCTAATAGGGTAGGATACATTAAGGTTAAGTTGACAGGGGACCTCTATAAATAGGATGAAACTAGTAGTTCATAGGCTAGAGACTTTTTGATTGCCTTCTCCTATTCTCCTCCCCCTCTCCACCTTGGAGTAGGCCTAGAGTTTTAAGAAGCGTCATCATAGCCCTAGTGTGTGGATCATCGCTAGAGAGGAGGGCGCTTGACCTCCTTTACCCTCTCATAGAGATCTACACAGATTCAAGGATATATAATCTCCTTAGATAATACAATATCTCTAACACATGGTTTTCTATTTCATGGATTTTTACACATCAATCTTCGCATGATGACGAACATATCTTTGGAAATTGGGGATTTTGTTTTTTGTTATTCCGCTACGCATGTGATGTCGCTCCCAAGATTTTCCAATAGTCATTCACATATTGTTGAATCTCGAATTTTGATGATGAAGTCAATTGTCATTTGTTATCTAATCTATATGTTGAGATAAGTGTGCAGGATTAACTACGATGAAAGTAAGACATGCAGCAGGAGTTGCGCCGGAGTCAAGACAATGATCACGTTGGGAGTTCGAGAGTTCGACGGAAGTTCGGACAGTCGTCGGAGGTTCTATAGGAACAAATCCGAGAAGTCCATGAGCTTGCCAAAGAAGCTCGTCGGAACTTGCCAAGTGGATCATCGCAAGTCCAGGAGTTTGCCAGAAGTCCACAGGAGCATCACCGAGGGTTCATCGGATGATCGACGGAAGTTTGCTAGAAGCTCGCCGGAAGAAACGATTGACGCACCGGAGAAAGTTACAGTAAATGTCTTAGGGAATATCGTAGTTAGCATAATGATTAAGTTGGAAATGGGAGGTGATCCCATTAACTTAATCTTAGAGCAATTGGGCCCCTGAAAAACCCAAATTGGGCCGAATGGATCAACCCATTCGGACCCTGATTTCTGCCAGGTGGTTGAACCGCCCAAGGCAAGAGGTTGCACCGCCTGGGCTCAGTCTTTGAGCGAGACTTGGAGGTGCAACCACTCCAGCCAGGCGGTGGCAATGCCTGGGCTCAGTCTCCGAGTGAGATTGGGCGGTGCAACCTCCCCTGATAGGAGGTGGCACCACTTGGGCTCGGTCTCTGAGCACTAGCTGAGCGGTGCAACCGCCTCAATCAGGAGGTTGCACCGCCTGAGCTCGATCTTCGAGCTCTGACAGGAGGTGCAACCGCCCCTGACAGGAGGTGGCACCGCCTAGAGGCTCAGTCTTCGAGCTCTGCTAGGCGGTGCAACCGCTCCAGTCAGGAGGTGCAACCGCATGATCCCGGAATTCCGGGAATTGACAGTTTTGAGCTCTAAATTTGAACTGGGTTGGGGCCTATAAATACCCCACCCATTCAGCACTGAAAGCACAGAGAATACACACCGAAATCTTGATCTTGTTCTGTGATTTTTAGAGCTTAAAATTGTTGTAAAGGCCAAAAGTCCTTCTCCCTCTTTTCTTCCAAGTTCTGAGCTGTAAAGAGAGGAGAGGAGAGAAAATTCTGTAAGGGTTGTCTCCTAAGCCTGTCAAAAGGAGTGAAACTGTAAAAGGGTGGTTGGCCTTCGCCTATTGAAGGAAGGCCTCTAGTTGACGTCGGTAACCTCGTCGATGGAGGAAGCCAAAAGTGGAGAAGGTCAATATTGACCGAACCACTCTAAATCTCGGTTTGCATTTACTTTGAACATTTTATCTTTATTGCAAACCTCCTCTAAAGCTTACTGCTTTCTGCGCATATACGATCGGGTTTCAGCTTTGCACTTTCCGAATCAGCGTTTAGACGTAAATCTATTTTTTCATACGATCATCATATTTCAGTTTGCGTTTACATTTTGATTTCTATCTTAACTGCAAACTGCCTTAATATCCTTGCTTAAGCTGCATCTCGCCTAATCAAGTGATTTACGAATCAGCATTTAGACGTAAATCAGTTTCTTCGTACTAACGTCATATTTCAGTTTGCGCTCATATTCTGGTTTTCATCATAACTGCAAATTGCCTTCATAGATTTCATTTTACGTCATCTCGCTTGATCTTAAGTTAAAGTAATCTTAGAATCGACTTTCACACCGAAATCGTTTTTATCGTTCAAACGGTTTTATTGTCGAAAGATTTCCGCTGCACTAATTCACCCCCCCCTCCTCTTAGTGCTCTTGATCCTAACAATTGGTATCAGAGCGGGGTTAACTCTCAAACGGATTGAAACCCAAGAGAGATGGCATACGCCGAAAACCAAGAGGTCCACTCTATTACATGTCCACCCATGTTCATTGGGATGGACTACACCTATTGGAAGACCCGAATGAGGATCTTTCTTATTTCTATGGATTTTGAACTTTGGAATCTTGTCGAAAATGGATTTTCGAAGTCTTCTCTTCCAATGATCGATTGGAATGAATTGGAGAAGAAGGCTTTCGCTCTTAATGCAAAGGTTATGAATGTCTTATTTTGTGCACTTCATAAAAACGAGTTCAACCGTGTTTCGGTTTGTGAAACCGCATTTGATATTTGGCACACACTCGAATTGACTCACGAAGGCACAAGTAGAGTGAAAGAGTCAAAAATCAACCTTTTGTTACACTCTTTCGAACTTTTCCGGATGAAACCGAGTGAGACTATTGGCGACATGTTTACCCGTTTCACGGATGTCGTCAACGGTTTAAAAGGACTCGAAAAAAGTTTTTCAGATTTTGAGCTCGTAAATAAGATTCTAAGATCCCTTCCTAAGAGTTGGGATCCTAAAGTCACTGCTATTCAAGAGGTGAAAGATCTAAACAACTTCCCTCTTGAAGAACTAATCGGGTCATTAATGACCTACGAGATGACTTGCAAAGCTCATGAAGAGCAAGAAGACATCCTTCCAAAGAATAGGAAGGATATGACACTTAAAATTTCAGAAGACCACGTGAGAGAAAACTCAAGTGATGAGGACTGTGACGATGACTTGGCACTTCTAACAAGAAATTTTAAAAAAATCATTAAAAGAAACAAGTTTTAGAATGAAACAAAAAATAAATTTGAACCCAAGAAGGACTAAATTATTTGCTATGAGTGCAAGAAGCCGGGACACTACAAGAGTGATTGTCCCCAAGTCAAGAAGAGAACATCAAAGAAGAAGGTGCACAAAGCAACATGGGATGACTCAAGCACGTCCGAAGAAGAGGAGTCCAACACTGAGCAAGTTGCTCATTACGCCTTAATGGCCATAGGAGAGGAGGTAACAAATTTAATAGATGCAGATTTATCATTTGATGAATTATTAAATGCCTTCCATGACTTATTTGATGAATGTAAGATTATTAGTAGAAAATATAAATTGCTAAAAAAGGAGCATGATAGTCTTACTTGTAATTTTGATAAGTTAAAAACTGAATATCATGATAGTTTAAGTTCATGCATAAAATGCCATGATCTAGAAACTCTCCAAAAGGAAAACTTGCTACTTAAGGGCACCTTGAAGAAATTCGAGGTTGGTAGCAATTCATTGAACATGATCCTTGCAAACAAGAGTCACGTTTCCAAAAGAAGTGGAATCGGATTTGTGAGAAGTCCTCACCAAAATCCAACCACCTTCATAAAAGGCCCCATCTTACATGTTCGACACCAAAGCAAATGCAACTTTTGTTGCAAACTTGGAAACAAAACGCATTATTGTCCATTCAAGAAAATTAGTCCAAACAAATTAATTTGGGTTCCTAAAGGAACCATGATAAATTCTATGCAACATGATAAACAATGTAGATCTATTTTTGAGGCACCCAAAAGCAAATGGGTACCTAAAAATCATCCTTTCCTGTAAAGATAAAAAAAAATTATAAGCTGGAGCAAGAAATAATATCCTGCTCCTTGGATTCTCGATATTCATGACCCGAGATCCAAAAAGAATTCGTGATGCTCTCTAGCCTAATTAACATATGAAGATTAGAAATTTAAAATCACAAATGCGATTTAGATACAATCCTATTTGATTTCTCATAATTGGAAACCCATAATTCTCAATTCACATATCCTCTAGATTTTCGAACTCATCGATTTCATCCGTTCGTAACATTCGAATCCAACTCTATATCATGAACTGACTAAGTTTGTCATGAACTTGCAAGGCTTACCAACTTGAACAAACTGTCACAAACATGTGTACGACATTGAGAGTATGCACGTCAAAAGATCTATCTTAATCGTGCAAAAGTTCTTATCTTAAAATGAAAACTCTTACGTAATTACGTAAGTAAAGTTGATTGCTTGAATGAAAATTCTTCTCAAGTCAAAAACTCTCAAATCAGATCACACTGCGGTCAGAACAAGTGCTCACCGCCCCAGCTGGAGGTAGCACCTTCAGCTGTCACATGTTGCAAGCGGTTGCACCGCCCTAGCCAGAGGTGCAACCGCTCGCAACTCTGCCCCTTTTTAACCCGAGCTAGGGCCGGCGGTGGAACCTACCCCAACTCACTCCTTTCCCCTCTTTACTCTTCCAAAGCTTCTCCACCTCCATTTCTCCCCTCATAGCATACCAAATACTCCTCATTTCGAAGCAAAAGATCAACAATCTTTCCCCCTCTTGAAGATCTCACTAAGGTATTCTCTAAGAAGCCCTTAAATTCTGTTTTTGATTCATTTACTCTTGCTCATTACTATCCTCCTAAATAGTAGTAGTTATGGAGTCTAGAAGATCCTCAAGGGACAAAGGGAAGAGGAGATTAGTGGAAGATTTTGATCTTACCCTTTTCGAATATCATGTTGAAAAGTTTTCCTCTTTCGAACTTAGGAGTGTCAATAAGGGAAAACATGTTGATTTAAATGAACTAAGAGACTTAGAGACAATCCAATGGTTTGCAAACTTAGATCTACTCCCTATTTTACAAATTAATGAACCCATCTATTCAAGACTTGTTAGATTGTTTTACAACAACATACAAGTAGATGAAGAAAGAATGTCTACCTATCTCTTAGGACAACACATCTCCATTACGGATAAATTCATTTGCGACATGATAGGCATTCCCATAAAAAGTAGAGGACTTTACTTTAGAGGATCATGGGATGATGAAACTGTTGGGACAACATATGTTGAAGCCTTAGGAACTATTTTCGCCATTCCCAACTTAACATTTGTTCCTAAAAGTTGTGAACATCTACTGCTACTAAATACTAAGGTACTTCATCATATCCTAACTAGCATCATTCTCCCTAAACAATACCATCATGATGAAGTAAGCCAATTAGAATTAGGAACTATGTATTTGATCATGAAAGGACATGACATCTGTCTTGGTTATCTTATCCAGCAAAACATGTTAGAACTATCTAAGAAAGACATGATGCTTCCATATGGTGGTATAATCACTAAAATACTGAAAGCCTACGATATTCTAATACCACTGGAAGAAGAAGTAATAAAAGTAGATAGGTTTAGCATAATAAATAAAAATCTACTTCACCGATTAAGATGTGTTTATAGAAATGGTAACTAGGTTAGAATGCCTAGAAGAACTGATCCCCCTCGACCTGAACCAGAACCGGAAACACCAGTCTTTAGGGGTACTCAATCTCCTCCGATCTGTCCCTTTGAGGAAACACATTCATTTGAGCCAGCTCATATATCATCTGTCGAAGATATTGGGATTCGAATGGACCGATTTGAATAAAGACAAGAACGACTTGAACATCGACAAGATCAAATCCTATCTGAGCTGCAGCAAATTCATTGACAATTTGACTCTTTATTTAGGCATTTTAATTTTTCACCTCCTGAATAAGCTTGTATGTGTATTGTAAACTCTTTATGTTACTCACTATGATCACAATGCCTTGTGCCTTGATCCTTGATCTGGTTACCTGATGTATTTATTTGTGAGCAGAGTTACAAACATCACTCATTGTTTAATCTCGTTACTCACTGTCAGATTTCACATCGAAACTAAATGTTTTTGAAAACCTTGTGTCTTGATTTCCATGATAAATATGATTTGTGAAAATGATATACCAATGCAGTTGATGTGTCATGTTATATTAAACATCAACTAGCTGATATTTTTACAAAACCTCTAAGTGAAGAACAATTTGATTTCATAAAAAGAGAACTAGGAATGTTGATGTGTCCGAGTACATAAACTAGTTACAATTATCCTTCGGACTTTATTGAATGATCAAATCACTTGATTGCCATTACATGCCAAAATAACATGTTGGAAATTATGTGCTGAATACAAAAATTTCCATAACAATAAGCATATTTTGTCTTCATGATTGTATTTGAAAATCTGTAGCATATCTTGTCCGAATGCATGAAAGTGTTCATTTCATGTTTGGATTCGCTTAACAATTGGTATCCTAAAAATCGGATTTTCTCATACACTTATATGTGAAAAATATTTTGCTGAAATGGACTTGATGAAATGATTCCTACTTATGAATTCCATCTTGAAATATAATGATAGTGTTTTTACTTGCAAAGATTTGTTTCACATACATATCTTGATACCTGAAGCATGATTTAATCTCTCATCGGTTTTTTCACTCAGTGTAAACTCACAAATAGCTGGTATCACAAATGGCCTTCCTCCTTCATGCTAAAAGATTATAACAAATAAAAAGGAAGAAGTATTCAAAGTGATCTACATATCATGCTTGTATAATTGATTTCCTATCACTTACTATTGGAAAATAACATGAACCGAGTAAAGGCATGAACAATTATCACACTGATGCTTAAAATTTGCTTATATTGTTCTCCTAGTATCATAATTACCATGCTTTTTGTTGATGACAAAGGGGGAGAAATATATGAGTATTAATGTCATGCTCGCATCACCAAGAGATGCTATGATTACTATAATCAGGTTAAGATATCAAACAAAAAACTTGCATCATAATTTTAAGTATTGATATCTTACCATGTGATGAAATGCAATAATTGCTAAAACATCATTTGAAATGTGTGCATCATGTAATGATATCAAAATCTTACTTCGTAATTTTATATGTTGATATCTTACAATATGATGAATTGCTACTATTACCATCATTCAAACATGTAATGTAAAATTTGAAAATGAATGTCAAGCCTTGACATCATCTTCAGAGAGATACATCATGATGGGAATCATGATGGGAGTATTGATAAGTTTAAATGATTTTAACTTATCAATATGTCTCTTGAATTTAAAGGTTTTGAATTCTAAAATGACTTATCTCAAGTATGACATATAGACAGGGGGAGTTAAGGTTAACTCCATTATCAATTGATTGTCATCATCAAAAATGGGGAGATTGTTGAATCTCGGATTTTGATGATGAAGTCAATTATCATTTGTTATCTAATCTATATGTTGAGATAAGTGTGCAGGATTAACTACGATCAAAGTAAGACATGCAGCAGGAGTTGCACCGGAGTCAAGACAATGATCACGTTGGGAGTTTGAGAGTTCGACGGAAGTTCGGACAGTCGTCGGAGGTTCTACAGGAACAAATCCGAGAAGTCCATGAGCTTGCCAAAGAAGCTTGTCGGAACTCGCCAAGTGGATCATCGCAAGTCCAGGAGTTTGCCGGAAGTCCACAGGAGCATCACCAAGGGTTCATCGGATGATCGACGGAAGTTCGCCGGAAGCTCGCCGGAAGAAGCGATTGACGCACCGGAGCAAGTTGCAGTAAATGTCTTAGGGAATATCGTAGTTAGCACAATGATTAAGTTGGAAATGGGAGGTGATCCCATTAACTTAATCTTGGGGCAATTGGGCCCCTGAAAAACCCAAATTGGGCCAAATGGATCAACCCATTTGGACCCTGATTTCTGCTAGGCGGTTGAACCGCCCAAGGCAGGAGGTTGCACCACCTGGGCTCAGTCTCTGAGTGAGACTGGGAGGTGCAACCGCTCCAACCAAGCGGTGGCACCGCCTGGGCTCAGTCTCCGAGTGAGACTAGGCGTTGCAACCTCCCCTTGTTGAATCTCGGATTTTGATGATGAAGTCAATTGTCATTTGTTATCTAATCTATGTGTTGAGATAAGTGTGCAGGATTAACTACGATGAGAGTAAGACAAGCAGCAGGTGTTGCGCCAGAGTCAAGATCATGATCACGTTGGGAGTTCGAGAGTTCGACGGAAGTTCGGACGGTCGTCGGAGGTTCAGCGTGAACAGATCCGAGAAGTCCAGAAGCTTGCCAAGCGAAGCTCGTCGGAACTCGCCAAGTGGATCGTCGCAAAGTCCAGGAGTATGCCGGATGTCCGCAGAAGGATCACCGAGGGTTTATTGGATGATCGACGGAAGTTGGCCGGAAACTCGCCGGAAGAAGCGATTGACGCATCGGAGCAAAGCTGCAGAAGTTGTCTTAGAGTTAATCGTAGTTAGCATGATGATTAAGCATGAAAATGGGAGGTGATCCCATTAGCTTAATCTTGGGGCAATTGGGCCCCTGAAAAGATTCAAATTGGGCCGAATGGAGCGAACCATTCGGACCCTGATTGCACCAGGAGGTGCAACCGCCACAGCCAGGAGGTGCAACCGCCAGGGCTGTGAGGTTGGGAGGTGCAACCGCCCCAGCCAGGAGGTGCAACCGCCAGGGCTGCGAGGCTGGGAGGTGCAACCGCCCCAGCCAAGAGGTGCAACCGCCCAGAGCTCAGTCTTCGAGCTAGACTGGGCGGTGCAACCTCCTCTGTCAAGAGGTAGCACCGCCAGAGCTCAAGTTTCGAGCTCTGCCAGGCGATGCAACCACCGAGCTCAGTCTTCGAGCTCTGGCAGAGAGGTGCATCAGCCTGAGCTCAGTCTCGAGCTCTGCCAGGTGATGCAACCACCAAGCTCAGTCTTCGAGCTCTGGCAGAGAGGTGCATCAGCCTGAGCTCAGTTTCGAGCTCTGCCAGGTGATGCAACCACCGAGCTCAGTTTCGAGCTCTGCCAGGTGATGCAACCACCGAGCTCAGTCTTCGAGCTCTGCCAGGTGATGCAACCATCGAGCTCAGTCTTCGAGCTCTGGCAGAGAGGAGCAATCGCCTGAGCTCAGTCTTCGAGCTCTGCCAGGCGGTGCCACCTCTCCAGTCAAGAGGTGCAACCGCCTGATCCCAGAATTCTGGGATTTGATCGATTTGATCGTTTTAAGCTCGAATTTTGAATTGGGTTGGGGCCTATAAATACCCCACCCATTCAGCACTAAAAAGATATAGACCTACACCGAAATCTTGATCTTTTCTGTGATTCTAAGAGCTCAAAAGTGTTGTAAAGCCCTTAAGTCTCCTCCTTCTGTTCTTCAAGTTTTCAGTTGTAAAGTGAGGAGAGAAAGGTCTGTAAAGGTTGTCTCCTGAGCCTGTCAAAAGGAGAGAAATTGTAAAAGGAAAGTTTGGCCTTCGCCTATTGAAGGAAGGCCCCTAGTTGACGTCGGCAACCTCGTCGGTGGAGGAAGCCAAAAGTGGAGTAGGTCAAGGCTGACCGAACCACTCTAAATCTCTGTTTTGCGTTTATTTTCGAGCACTTTATCATTACTGCAAACCTCCTTCATTACTACTGCTCTCTGCGCTTTCACGAACAAGTTCTAAGTGCTGTTCTTCCGAATCTGCATTCAGACGTAAATTCGTATTTTCATACATAACAGTTTACGTTTACGTTTGATTCTGCAGAACTGTCTTCCGTGCTTTTACGAACGAGCTTCTTTGCAGTTTACACTTACATTTTGATCCTATTGATAACTGCAAACTGTCCTCTACAATTTTACGAACGAGTTTCAACATTTAGACGTAAAACTGCATTCAGACGTAAATCGGCTTTCCTCGCACAATCATCAGATCTCAGTTCACGTTTACGTCTTGATTTCAACTGCATACTGCCTTCTGCGAGTATACAAACGAGTTTCAAAGTTTAGACGTAAATCTGCGTCTAGACGTAAAACTGCGTTTAGACGTAAATCTGCGTTTAGACGTAAATCTGAGTTTAGACGTAAATCTGAGTTTAGACGTAAATCTGCGTTTAGACGTAAAACTGCGTTTAGACGTAAATCTGCGTTTAGACGTAAATCTGCGTTTAGACGTAAATCTGAGTTTAGACGTAAACTGCGCTTAGACGCAAAACTGCGCTTAGACGCAATCTGCGCTTAGACGCAAACTGCACTTAGATACAAACTGAGAATTAGCTTTTGCATCATAATAGTTTTTGAACGAACGCAGCTTTTGGTTTTTAATCGCTGTAAGATTTCCGCTGCACTAATTCACCCCCCCCCCTCTTAGTGCTCTCGATCCTAACAATTGGTATCAGAGCAAGGTTAACTCTCTAAAGGATTAAAACCCAAGAGAGATGGCATACGCCGGAAACCAAGAGAGGCATTCGATTACACGTCCACCCATGTTCAGTGGAACGGACTACACTTACTGGAAGACCCGAATGAGGATCTTTCTTATTTCTATGGATTTTGAACTGTGGAACCTTGTTGAAAACGGATTTTCAAAGTCTTCTCTTCCAATGATCGATTGGAATGAGTTGGAAAAGAAGGCTTTCGCTCTTAATGCAAAGGCTATGAATGCCTTATTTTGCGCACTTGATAAAAACGAGTTTAATCGTGTTTCAACTTGCGAAACTGCTTTTGATATTTGGCACACACTTGAAGTGACCCACGAGGGCACAAGTAGAGTGAAAGAGTCAAAAATCAATCTGTTGCTGCATTCTTTTGAACTTTTCCGAATGAAACCGAGTGAAACCATTGGCGACATGTTTACCCATTTCACGGATGTCGTCAACGGTCTAAAAGGACTCGGAAAAAGTTTTTCGGATTTTGAACTCGTGAATAAAATACTAAGATCCCTTCCTAAAAGTTGGGATCCTAAAGTCACTGCCATTCAAGAGGCAAAGGATCTGCGCAACTTCCCTCTTGAAGAACTAATCGGGTCATTAATGACCTACGAAATGACCTGCAAAGCTCATGAAGAGCAAGAAGACATCCTTCCAAAGAACAGGAAGGATATGGCACTTAAAACTTCTGAATGCCACTTGAGAGAAAACTCAAGTGATGAGGATTGTGATGATGACTTGGCACTTTTAACAAGAAAGTTTAAGAAATTCTTCAAAAGAAACAAGTTTAAAAACGATGTGAAAAATAAACTTGAAACCAAGAAGGACCAAGTGATCTGCTACGAATGTAAAAAGCCGGGACACTACAAGAGTGATTGTCCCCAAGTCAAGAAAAGAACAACAAAGAAGAAGGCGCTCCAAGCAACATGGGATGATTCGAGCGCATCTGAGGAAGAGGAGTCCAACACCGAGCAAGTTGCTCATTACGCCTTTATGGCCATCGAAGAGGAGGTAACGGATTTATTAGATGCTGATTTATCTTTCGATGAATTATTAAATGCCTTCCATGATTTATTTGATGAATGCAAAGTTATAAATAGAAAATACAAGTTGCTAAAAAAGGTACATGATAATCTTACTTGTGAGTTTGATAAGTTAAAAGTCGAACATCATGATAGTTTAAATTCATGTATCAAATGTCATGATTTAGAAACTATACAAAAAGAAAACTTGCTACTTAAGGACACCTTGAAGAAATTCGAGGTTGGTAGCAAGTCATTAAACATGATCCTTACAAACAAGGGTCATGCTCCCAAAAGAAGTGGGATTGGATTTGTGAGGAGTCCTCACCGAAATCCAACTACCTTTGTAAAATGCCCCATCTTACATGTTCAACACCAAACCAAGTGCAACTTTTGTTGCAAATCTGGACACAAGACACATTGTTGTCCATTCAAGAAAATAAGTCCAAACAAATTAATTTGGGTTCCTAAAGGAACCATGATAAACTCTATGCAACATGATAGAAAATGTAGATCTATTTATGAGGCACCCAAAAGCAAATGGGTTCCTAAAGATCATCCCTTCCTATAAAAACATTAAAAGTCTAGGCCGGAGCAAGAAATAATATTCTGCTCCTTGACTCTCAATGGTCATAAACCAAGAATCAAAAAGGAACTCGCAACGCTTAAGTAACAAGTGGAAGTTGTGAAATCACAAATACGATACAACCTTATTAGAAACATATGATATCCAAATTCACATACCCCCCTGATCTTCAAAACCCGTTCATCTACGAATTAATTCTTGTAGAAACTAAATATGTCATGATCTTAAAAGGGATACCAAACAAACATACGTATGCACGTTAAAAGATCTATCTTGATCGTACAAAGAGCTTCTTCCTTAAATAAAAACTCATACGAAATCATGTAACAAACATTAATTGCTCTGAAACTCTCCTCAAGGCAAAGGCTCCCTAATCAAATCATCTTAGGTGCTCACTGGCTGCAGGCGGTGGCACCTCTCCAGCTGGCGGTGGCACCTCCAGCTATCACGGGTTGCCAGAGGTTGCACCGCTCCAGCCAGAGGTGCAACCGCCAGCAGCTCTGCCTTTTAAACCCACACTAGGGCCGGCTAAGGAACCGACCCCAACTCACCCCCATTTCCTCCTCTACTCTTCCAAGTCTCCTCCATTCCCATTTCACTCCTCTAAGCCTTCCAAATACCTCCCATTTCGGAGCAAAACATCAAGAATCCTTCCTTCTCTTGAAGATTTCACAAAGGTACTCTCTAAGAAACTCTTAAATTCTGTTTTGTTCTTCATTTACTTTAGCTTATCATCATCCCTCTAAACAGCAGTAGTTATGGGATCTAGAAGATCCTCAAGGGACAAGGGAAAGAGGAGAGTAGTAGAAGAGTTTGATCTCACTCTTTTTGATTCCAAAAACCATGCTGAAAAATTTCTCTCCTTCGAACTAAGAAGCATCAATAAGGGAAAATACGTAGATCTAAATGAACTAAGAGATGTAGAGACTATCCAATGGTTTGCAAACCTAAATCTACTTCCAATTTTGCAGATCAACGAACCCATTTATCCTAGACTAGTTAGATTGTTTTACAACAACATGCAAATAGATGATGAAGAAAGGATGTCAACCTATCTCTTAGGACAACACATCTCAATCACTGATAGATTCATTTGTGATATGATAGGTATTCCCATGAAAAGCATAGGACTTTACTTTAAAGGATCATGGGATGAAAAAACCATTGAAACATCCTACGTTGAAGCCTTAGGAACAATCCTTGCCAATCCTAACATAGAATCTGTTCCTAAAAGTTGTGAACATCTATTGCCCTTTAACACTAAGATACTTCATCATATCATGACTAGTATAATTCTTCCTAAACAATACCATCATGATGAAGTGAGTCAATTGGAATTAGGAATTATGTACCTAATCATGAAAGGACGTGACATTTGTCTTGGCTATCTGATCCAACAAACAATGTTAGAATTATCTACGAAAGATATGATGCTCCCATATGGTGGAATAATTACTAGAATAATGAAAGCTTACGACATTCAAATACCACTAGAAGAAGAAGTAATGAAAGCAGATAGATTCAGCATAATAAACAAAAATCTACTTCACCGACTAAGATGTCACTATAGAAACGATAACTGGGTTAGAATGCCTAGAAGAACTAATCCCCCTCAGCCTGAACCTGAACCTGAACCAGAGCCGGAAACCCCAGTCTTTAGGAGTACCCAATCTCCTCCGATCTGTCCCTTTGAGGAAACACATCCGGTTGAGCAAACTCACACATCATCCATCGAAGATATCGGGATTCGGATGGACCGATTTGAACAAAGACAAGAACGGCTTGAACTTCGACAAGATCAAATCCTAACCGAGCTGCAGCAAATCCATCGACAATTTGACTCTTTACTTAGACACTTTAATCTTCCACCTCATGAATAAGCTTGTATGAACATCTGCTGTTTTTGATATGACATGTTGTAAACTCCTTATGTTATTCATGAAGGACTTTGTCTTTATGGTTACCTGATATGCTGTACATATGTTACCCTGATATGGTTATCTTTGTTTGTGTAAGCATATTTGCAAACATCTCTTGTTGTTTATCTCGGTTTTTGCACTGAAACTAAAAAGGTTTAAAAGCCTATGCCTTGAAAAATATGAAGCAACATACCAATGTAAGTTGATAAGTCAGCAGTATGACATTGATATGGTTGCTATTACTAATATGATTGCTATCATGCCATGTATCAAGATATCAAACAAAAATTTGCATCGTACGAGCTGATATCTTACCATGTGAAGCAATGCTACACTTGCTGAAATAAAAATCTTGCTATGCAATATGATAGAATGCTGCACTTGAAATAATTGTGTTACTACATCAAAAGCTTAACACTCAAGAATCAAACACATTGATATTAGACATCACTTTATACGAGATCATGTCTCTAATCATGATGTAACCATAGAGTTTATTGATACCAAACATCAACTGGCTGATATCTTCACAAAACCCCTATGTGAAGAACAATTTGATTACATAAGAAGAGAATTAGGAATGTTGATGTGTCCAAATACTTAAACTAGTTAAAATTATTTTTCGAATGTTATTACTATTACATGCCTTGACAACGCTTGATCAAATAACATGTTGCAAATTATGTGACAAATATTTTTAACCAAATGCATGTAAGAAGTTCATTTTTCAGTTTGTATGGGATGTTCCTGTACACTCTTAAGAAAACTCTTTGAAAAATGACTTTCCTCCGTCAAGCAACAAACAATAAAGAGATATATGTGTCATGACTTCCTTTATATGCTTGATAATGCTATCATGCTTTTTGTTGATGACAAAGGGGGAGAAACATATGAATTGATAAACACTATGTCATAGCTGAACTGCCATAATCATGTCTATGTCATAGTTGCAAATACTTGAGTGATGCTATAAACAATGTTATGCCATCCTTGCATCACCAAAAGATATGTGAACATGTGCTATAGTTTGCATCATATCTTGATTTGATATTGTGAAGAAAATGCAAACTTGCTAGAAAATCTCAAATGTGTGCATCATGTAAAAAGTCCTTCGTAGCTTTATATCATTACATGATGAATAGTTACAAACACTATCATACAAACTTGATGATGTATGTCATGCCTTGACATCATTCTTGAAGAGATACATCATGATGGGCATCATGATGGGAGCATTGATAAGTTTAACTGATCTAACTTATCAATACGTCACTTGAATTCTTAGGTCTTGAATTCAAGGTTGACTTATCTCAACTATGGCATATAGATAGGGGGAGTTAAGGACAACTCCTTTATCAATTGATTGTCATCATCAAAAAGGGGGAGATTGTTGAATCTCGGATTTTGATGATGAAGTCAATTGTCATTTGTTATCTAATCTATGTGTTGAGATAAGTGTGCAGGATTAACTATGATGAGAGTAAGACAAGCAGCAGGTGTTGCGCCGGAGTCAAGATCATGATCACGTTGGGAGTTCGAGAGTTCGACGGAAGTTCGGACGGTCGTCGGAGGTTCAGCGTGAACAGATCCGAGAAGTCCAGAAGCTTGCCAAGCGAAGCTCGTCGGAACTCGCCAAGTGGATCATCGCAAAGTCCAGGAGTATGCCGGATGTCCGCAGAAGGATCACCGAGGGTTTATCGGATGATCGACGGAAGTTGGCCGGAAACTCGCCGGAAGAAGCGATTGACGCATCGGAGCAAAGCTGCAGAAGTTGTCTTAGAGTTAATCGTAGTTAGCATGATGATTAAGCATGAAAATGGGAGGTGATCCCATTAGCTTAATCTTGGGGCAATTGGGCCCCTGAAAAGATTCAAATTGGGCCGAATGGAGCGAACCATTCGGACCCTGATTGCACCAGGAGGTGCAACCGCCACAGCCAGGAGGTGCAACCGCCAGGGCTGTGAGGTTGGGAGGTGCAACCGCCCCAGCCAGGAGGTGCAACCGCTAGGGCTGCGAGGCTGGGAGGTGCAACCGCCCCAGCCAAGAGGTGCAACCGCCCAGAGCTCAGTCTTCGAGCTAGACTGGGCGGTGCAACCTCCTCTGTCAAGAGGTAGCACCGCCAGAGCTCAAGTTTCGAGCTCTGCCAGGCGATGCAACCACCGAGCTCAGTCTTCGAGCTCTGGCAGAGAGGTGCATCAGCCTGAGCTCAGTCTCGAGCTCTGCCAGGTGATGCAACCACCAAGCTCAGTCTTCGAGCTCTGGCAGAGAGGTGCATCAGCCTGAGCTCAGTTTCGAGCTCTGCCAGGTGATGCAACCACCGAGCTCAGTTTCGAGCTCTGCCAGGTGATGCAACCACCGAGCTCAGTCTTCGAGCTCTGCCAGGTGATGCAACCATCGAGCTCAGTCTTCGAGCTCTGGCAGAGAGGAGCAATCGCCTGAGCTCAGTCTTCGAGCTCTGCTAGGCGGTGCCACCTCTCCAGTCAAGAGGTGCAACCGCCTGATCCCAGAATTCTGGGATTTGATCGATTTGATCGTTTTGAGCTCGAATTTTGAATTGGGTTGGGGCCTATAAATACCCCACCCATTCAGCACTGAAAAGATACAGACCTACACCGAAATCTTGATCTTTTCTGTGATTCTAAGAGCTCAAAAGTGTTGTAAAGCCTTTAAGTCTCCTCCTTCTGTTCTTCAAGTTTTCAGTTGTAAAGTGAGGAGAGAAAGGTCTGTAAAGGTTGTCTCCTGAGCCTGTCAAAAGGAGAGAAATTGTAAAAGGGCAGTTTGGCCTTCGCCTATTGAAGGAAGGCCCCTAGTTGACGTCGGCAACCTCGTCGGTGGAGGAAGCCAAAAGTGGAGTAGGTCAAGGCTGACCGAACCACTCTAAATCTCTGGTTTGCGTTTATTTTCGAGCACTTTATCATTACTGCAAACCTCCTTCATTACTACTGCTCTCTGCGCTTTCACGAACAAGTTCTAAGTGCTGTTCTTCCGAATCTGCATTCAGACGTAAATTCATATTTTCATACATAACAGTTTACGTTTACGTTTGATTCTGCAGAACTGTCTTCCGTGCTTTTACGAACGAGCTTCTTTGCAGTTTACACTTACATTTTGATCCTATTGATAACTGCAAACTGTCCTCTACAATTTTACGAACGAGTTTCAACATTTAGACGTAAAACTGCATTCAGACGTAAATCGGCTTTCCTCGCACAATCATCAGATCTCAGTTCACGTTTACGTCTTGATTTCAACTGCATACTGCCTTCTGCGAGTATACAAACGAGTTTCAAAGTTTAGACGTAAATCTGCGTCTAGACGTAAAACTGCGTTTAGACGTAAATCTGCGTTTAGACGTAAATCTGAGTTTAGACGTAAATCTGAGTTTAGACGTAAATCTGCGTTTAGACGTAAAACTGCGTTTAGACGTAAATCTACGTTTAGACGTAAATCTGCGTTTAGACGTAAATCTGAGTTTAGACGTAAACTGCGCTTAGACGCAAAACTGCGCTTAGACGCAATCTGCGCTTAGACGCAAACTGCACTTAGATACAAACTGAGAATTAGCTTTTGCATCATAATAGTTTTTGAACGAACGCAGCTTTTGGTTTTTAATCGCTGTAAGATTTCCGCTGCACTAATTCACCCCCCCCCCCCCCCCCCCCCCCCCCCCTCTTAGTGCTCTCGATCCTAACACCCCTGACAGGAGGTGGCACCGCCTGGGCTCGGTCTCCGAGCACTGGCTGACCGGTGCAACCGCCTCAGTCAGGAGGTTGCACTGCCTGAGCTCGGTCTTCGAGCTCTGGCAGGAGGTGCAACCGCCCCTGACAGGAGGTGGCACCGCCTAGAGGCTCAGTCTTCGAGCTCTGCTAGGCGGTGCAACCGCTCCAGTCAGGAGGTGCAACCGCCTAATCCCGGAATTCCGGGAATTGACAGTTTTGAGCTCCAAATTTGAACTGGGTTGGGGCCTATAAATACCCCACCCATTCTGCACTGAAAGCACAGAGAATACACACCGAAATCTTGTTCTTGTTCTGTGATTTTTAGAGCTCAAAATTGTTGTAAAGGCCAAAAGTCTTTCGCCCTCTTTTCTTCTAAGTTCTGAGCTGTAAAGAGAGGAGAGGAGAGAAAATTCTGTAAGGGTTGTCTCCTAAGCCCGTCAAAAGGAGTGAAACTGTAAAAGGGTGGTTGGCCTTCGCCTATTGAAGGAAGGCCTCTAGTTGACGTCAATGACCTCGTCGGTGGAGGAAGCCAAAAGTGGAGTAGGTCAAGATTGACCGAACCACTCTAAATCTCGGTTTGCATTTACTTTGAGCATTTTATCTTTACTGCAAACCTCCTCTAAAGCTTACTGCTTTCTGCGCATATACGATCGGGTTTCAGCTTTGCACTTTCTGAATCAGCGTTTAGACGTAAATCTGTTTTTTCGTACGATCATCATATTTCAGTTTGCGTTTACATTTTGATTTCTATCTTAACTGCAAACTACCTTAATATCCTTGCTTAAGCTACATCTCGCCTAATCAAGTGATTTACGAATCAGCATTTAGACGTAAATCAGTTTCTTCGTACGAACGTCATATTTCAGTTTACGCTCATATTCTAGTTTTCATCATAACTGCAAACTGCCTTCATAGATTGACTTTAACGGCATCTCACTTGATCTTAAGTTAAAGTAATCTTAGAATCGGCTTTCACACCGAAATCATTTTTATCGTTCAAACGTTTTTATCGTCGAAAGATTTCCGCTGCACTAATTCACCCCCCCCCCCTCTTAGTGCTCTTGATCCTAACACATATAACACCAAGAAGGTGATAGTACTCCTACTTACCTTCCTTCCACATAAGGCTCATCTTCGTTCTTAACAAAGTCATAAGATCTAATCACTTTATTAAATCTTAAGTTCCAACTTCAGAAAATTTACTTTAGTCTATAGATGGATCTAAGAAACTTACACAACTTATTTGAACTATCCTTGTACACGAATCCTTTAGGATGAATCATATACACTTCCTCATCGAGATTGTCATCGAGGAATACAATTTTCACATCCATTTACCATATCTCATGATCATAGTGTGCTACAATAGCCAATAGAATTCGGATAGATTTTAGTATGGCTATGGGTAAGAAGGTTTCATCATAGTTAACACCTTGCCTTTGATGATCCCCTTAGCCACTATCCTTACTTTATAAGTCTCTATCTTTCCATCTACTCTGATCTTCTTCTTGAAGATCCATTTGTAACAAATGGATACAATACCCTAGGGTGCATCAACTAGGTTCCAAACCTTGTTGGAGTACATGGAATCCATCTCAGAATTTATGGTCTCTTGCCACTTCTCAGAGTCTATACTCGTAATAGCCTCCTTGTAGTTCCGATGATCAATATCCTCAACATCCTCTCTTTTGATATATCTCACATATCTTTCAGAAGGATGGGACACTCTACCGGACCTACATAAAGTCGAAACTTGTATACTAGGTACCTAAACAGACTCGGGTTGTGGAGTGGTGCTTGAGCTAGGTTCTCTAACCTCACTCAACTCTATCATGCTCCCACTATCTCTACCAAGAATGTGTTCCTTCTCCGGGAACACATGTCTCTTGGTTGCAAAGTCTTATTATTCCTCTAGATGATAGAAATAATACCCACAAGTTTCCTTGGGGTATCCCACGAACTTGCACCGCTCCATCCTGGATTCTAACTTATCAGGGTTGTGTCTCTTAACGTGGGTAGGACAGTCCCAAATCTTAACAATCTTAAGATCAAGATTCTTCCCTTTCTATATCTTATATAGGGTAGACACTACCGACTTAGTTGGAATTATATTCAGAAGGTAAGCTGCGATCTCTAGGGCGTATCCCTAGAATGAGATTGGTAGGTTGGCGAAAATCATTATGGACCATACCATGTCTAACAGTGTGTGATTCTTTCTCTCGAATACACCATTGAACTGAGGTGTATATGGAGGTATTCATTGGGATAGAATCCCATGGTCCTTGAGGAATTTGGTGAACTCTGTACTCAAGTACTTACTTCCTCGATCTGATCATAGAGTCTTGATACTCTTTCCAGTTTGGTTCTTCACTTCATTATTATACTCTATTAATTTCTCGAAGGCCTCGGACTTATACTTCATCAAGTACATATATCCATACCTTAAGATATCGTCAATAAAAGTAATGAAGTAGGAGTAACCACCTATGGCATGAGTTGACATGGGACCACATACATCACTATGTATAAGTTCCAACAACTCAGTGTCTCTCTCTCTAGTTCCACAAAATGGCGAGTTGGTCAATTTTTCACGAAGGCATAGCTCGCAAGTTGCATATGATTCATAGTCAAATAGATCTAAGTATCCATCCTTCAGAAACTTTTGAATCCTTCCCTCATTGATATAACCTAGCATATAATGCCATAGATATACATTATTCATCTCATCTCATTTCCTCTTAGACTCACTTGCATTCATAATATGTGGAGCAGTATCTAGCATAAACAAACCATTATACAATATTCCTTTAATGTTGATCTTATCATCTAATAATATTGAATAATCATTGTTTTTAAAAACTAATTTATATCCACTAACTATTAAACATGAAACATAAATAATATGTTTGATAATAGAAGGAATAAAATAACATGCATCCAATGCAATAATAGCTCCACTAGGCAAATATAGGATGACCTCGCGAACAACCATTGCAGCAACTTTTACTCTATTGTCTATCTTGAGGTCCATCTCACCTCTCGCCAATCTCCTAAATCTTGTTAGAATCTGCAATGAATAGTAGATGTGATAAGCATTGTCGATATCCTATACCCATATGTTATCATAAGATTCCGACAAATGGAGACTGATCATGAATGTACCTAAAGCTTCTCTAAGCTTCTATTTCACCCCCTCTACAAGGTACTCTTTGTAGTTTCTCTTCTAGTGCCTATTATTGCCGCAATGAAAGCATTGGCCTTTGTCCTTTGCTGGGTCTTTCTTAGCAACCTTTGCTTTACTCGGTTTACTCTTGCCCTTGCCCTTCTTAAGGGACTTTTCTGCCTTTCTTTTCTTTCTAGTCTCACTAGTATAGAGAACAAACTTCTCCTTCTTGATAGTGCTCTCTACCTTCCTCAACATATTAAGGAGCTTAAGGAGAGTCATCTTGGTAGAACCCTTGTAGATTCTAAACTTGGGGTTAATCTCTTTAGGGGATCGGCCTCCTTGGAACTCTATAGGGGTTCCTCCCTCTAAGTTGCTGCTCAAAGGCTGCAGAAAATATTCATCTATTGCTTATGAGAAGAGGAGGAATACATGACTATTTATAGGGCTTCTAAACCCTAACTCCTAATATGACTCCTACTGAAGACTCCTACTTCTAACCAACTCCTAATAGAACTCCTACTCAAGACTCCTATTACTTTACAACTCCTTATTCTTCTCTAAGAAACAACCTCCTAACCCTAGCCGGCCTCTTCACCTCTTTAATAGGGGTCAACTTAGGTAGGTTTTATATGAATGTCCCTCTCAATTAGGACTCTCCAAGCTAGAGTCCTAACAAACCCGCCCTCTTCAAATCAGCCTTGTCCTCAAGGCTAATGATTCATGAATTCTGGGAATTTGATCTTCAAGTCGTCATAGTTCTCCCAAGTGGCATCTTCTATTGATAGGTTTGCCCACTGTATTAGCACTTCATTAGTGGGTCATCGTCATCGAGTCACGATCCGTCGATCAACAATGGCACTTGGCTGGGTCTGGAGTTCTCCTTGGGTGGTCTTATTTGGTGGGTGGCTTTAGGCTGTCTCCAAGCACTTATTTATAACTTTTGTCTAGCCATCGGTTTGTGGGTGATATGCCTTATTCCTTTTTAATTTAATACCCTGCATATGGAATAACTTTATCCAAAATCTGCTTGTGAAGATGCAAGTAGAATTTGTCACAAGCATAATACATCCCTTATAGTGTAATTCTTTAGAGTCCCAATTGTAATGAGCCACGGAGCTTGGTGCTTTCTCCAATTTTTTTATAATCTTACTAGTCTCTGAATCTTCCTACCATTCCATCTTAATATCCTCAAGGAAGTCACTGGTCGAAATTGAAACGACCGAAACTTCAGCTTGCTCGGGTAGCTGCGAAAGCGCATCTGCAAGAATATTCTCTTTCCCCTTTTTTGTAAGTTATTTCATAATCAAATCTAAGAAGTTTTGTTATACATTTTTACTGCTCAGGGGATGATATCTTTCGCTCCAAAAAGTACTTGAGGCTTTTATGGTCGGTTTTAATTTGAAATCGTCGACCAATCAAGTAGGGTCTCCACCTCGTTGCTGCGCGCACAATGGCGAGCATCTCCTTATCATATGTTGACTTATTTTGATGGGAGGGAGATAATGCCTTGCTAATGTATGCGAGTGGTCGACCATCTTGGATGAGAATGGCTCCAATTCCGACTCTAGATGCGTCGGCCTCAATAATGAAGGGTCGGTTGAAATCTGGTAGTGTTAGCACCGGCGTCGTCGTCATGGCTGCCTTAAGTTGGTCGATGGCAGCAGAGGCTCTGTCCAACCATTGGAAGACATCTTTTTCCAGTAAGGAAGTAAGTGGTGCACTTATCTTTCCATTGTTTTTCATGAACTTACGGTAGTAGCCTGTTAAAACCAGAAAGCCATGTAGCAATTTTATGTTTCTAGGGGTAGGCCAGTTTTGCATTGCTTCAATTTTGAAGGGGTCCACCATCACACCTTCCTCTGATATGATATGCCCAAGATATTCCACCTTCTGTTGAAGAAAGCAAAAATTCGTAGTGGTTGTTGTGTGTTCAAAAGGTGGTTTTCGATATGTCTTCTGCGCACACTCATATTTGATGATACCCGGATCAAAGGTCCAGCTTTGTGAAGATTTGTGCTCCCTTTCATCTAGCAATTCATCTACTATTGGAATAAGGTATTTGTCCTTGATGGTTATGCCATTGAGAGCTCGGTAATCAACATATATTTGCCATGTTCCGTCCTTCTTGCGTACAAGTAGCACTGGTGAAGAGTAGAGGTTGCAACTTGGCCGAATAACTCCTGTTTCGAGCATCTCTTTTACAATCCTTTCTATTTCATCCTTCTAGAGATGTAGATATTGATATGGCCGAGTATTTGCTGGAGGTTTTCCTGAAAGAATCATTATATAATGATCATGCCGACGGGTAAGAGGTAGGTTGTACGGTTCGTCAAATATATATGAAAATTCAGCAAGCAAAGGAAGTAGGTTTGGATCTTCAAATTCTATTGGCTCTCTTTTAGTTTCCTACTTAAGTTGTACCAAAAATCTGCTGCATACTTTATGCAAAACCTTCTCCATTTGTTGTGTGCAAATCGTCGTTACGTCGCCCCCACATTTCCCGTTCAGTATCACCTGTTTCTCCTTACTGTAAAATTTCATAATTAGTTGCATAAAATTTCAAGAAATATCACCTAATATCGTCAACCATTTAATTATGAGCATGGCCTCATGATCATCAAGAGAGAGAAGGAACAAATATGCAATTATCTCTTGGTAAGGTCTCATGATCAGCAATAGTTTCACTTGCGGGCGCCTACGATCATACTTCAAAATCCATCTATCGACGACCTTAACGTCAAACCTACTGCAATTCTTGATAGGTAAGGTCATCTGGATAGTAACCTTACTGTTTAGAAAGTTATTAGTACTGCCTGTTTCGATGAGAACAGAGATTGGTTGTTGTTTGAGAAGGCCTCCAACTTTCATCGTTTGCGGGTTTTAGTAGCCGGCTAGTGCATGTACCGTAACTTCGGTCGGTTGTGGCTCTTCTTCTGTATCTTCTTCTTCATGTTCAAGGCTCTCTTCTGGATGTTCAATGACCTCTTCTTCTATTGGTTCAATCATAAGAAGTCTCCCTTTACTACAGCGATGCTCACGACTCCATGGCTCGTCACAATGCCAATATAACCCCTTCGCATATCGCTCCCAAAGCTCTTCTCTTGTTAACCTCTTTGGTGTAGGGACTTGGTCGATAGTAGGAGGGGCTGAGAGCTTCAATATTACTGGTTAAGGAGCGACCCTAGTCCTCTGAGCTTCATGGTTCAATTGCTCCTCTTGATGTCGTGCGAAAGAGATGGCTGCCATAAGCATATATGGTTGTTGCGCTTTAACTTCTCCTCGGATCTCCGGCTTCAAGCCCTCAATGAAGGTCCTCAATAGCTATTTTTGAGACCAATCATGAGTTTGATTAGATAACCTTTCAAACCTGGTTTGGTACTCCTGAATGGTAGAGGTTTGTCGGATCTTTGCTAGTTGTCCGTTAATATTCTCGTAATCGGTTGGTTTGAAATGAATCAGCAGTCCTTCTTTGAATTGTCGCCATGAAGGACTCCATAAGTATGTTCAAACTAGTCAAACCATTGTATAGCATCCCCTTCAAGATGTATAGCTGTAATTTTTACCATAGATGCATCTGCGGTTTTATGGTACCGAAAATATCGCTCCGCGCGCGAGATCCAACCAATCGGGTCTCCTTCTTCCCATCTAGGGAAGTCCACTCTCATGCATGGATAGTTGGGGTTGGTCATAGAGCTTCCCCTCTCTTGGAAGTTATATCTTTGGGCTTAGTGCGATTGGGCAAAGCTCTCTCCTTGATATGATTTCTTCGGGCTTAATGGTCGGCCCAATCTAAGTTCGGTAAAGAGCGTCCGAATCTTATCCTCAATTCACGCTTTGAAGGCTTCGAATTTAGCATTGATTACCTCCTTAGATGCCATAGTATATGTCGCCAAATCTGTGATGTTAAGATCTCTCTTTTGTTGTCGGGTTAAAGGCATGTAATGGTTGAGAGAGATGATGGTCGAAAGGGTTGGTAGATTGGTGGATGTAGGCTACGATTTAGGCTTGTTTTGTGGCTATTTTGGGTGCAGTTTGAGGGTATGGTTTGGTGGAGTTTTAGGGCTGTAGATGAAAGTTTTGGATCTGTGGTAGATGGTAGCAAAGGTTTGATAGAAATAAGTAGAAGTTGCAGCAAGTATGTGCTATCTTGTAGAGTAGAATTGTCGTTGAAGAAACAACGGTTTCTCGATGTAATTTCCACCAAAAACTTGAGAGAATTGAGGAGGGAATTGATAGCAAAATCACAGTTTATATGATAGCAAGGATGTCTAATTTAATCAAGAAAATTTTGGTAGTATAACAGCAAGGAAATTAGTGCAAGTTGCGATTGCAGAATTCTCGTCAAAAAATTACAACGGGTTACGACGAAAATTTGCAGCAACACAAAATCGTTTCTAGAGATGAATTTCTTAATAGATTAATCTTAGATGGAAGCCAAGATGATCTATGAAGTGTATAATAAATTTCATTCAAAAAAGATTACAAATAGATGGGTTAAGGCAACAATATGCGACTGAAATTTTCTACAGCACAGATTTTTAAGTATAGCAGATTGGACATAAAAGATCAGTAGTTTATATTGAGAATTTTTTGATGAAACCAAAGGGAATTCCACTGTTAGGAAGTGTCAAAGCTATCATAAAAATTTCATAGAGATTTGGATAGAAACAATGTAGTATCAAGATAAAAAAAATAGTGCTATGCGGTTGAAATTTTACAATGCAGATTTTCAAGTATAGCATATTAGACGTAAAATATCAATGGTTTATATTGAGAATTTTTGTGACAAAATCAAAAGAAATCTGCTGTTAGAAAATGTCAAAGATATCATAAAAATTTCGTAGAGATTTGGATAGAAAAAACACAGTAGCAAGATCAAACAGACGGTGCTATATGGTTGGAATTCTGCAATGTATCTTTCGTCGTAGAGATGAAAAGTTTATGACGAAAAGTTTATGCAGCAATATAGGAATAATTTTTTTGGGATTTTCAAATAAGGATAACTAAATTGCAACAGCAGTAAGGTAGAAAACCAGAACTTGTTGCAATTCACGGGGAGATCAAAGGATGATCCGTGGTGGTGGAGATAACGGCAGAATTTGGCAACGATCTTTTAAGCAATTGTGGGAATTGTTTGGGTGGCTGTGGAGGGTTATGGAAGGGCAGCGAGATGCCAAGAACGCTGCTCTGATACCAGGTGGTAGAACCCTTGCAGATTCTAAACTTGGGGTTGATCTCTTTAGGGGATCGGCCTCCTTGGAACTCTATAGGGGTTCCTCCCTCCAAGTTACTGCTCAAAGGCTGCAGAAAAGATTTATCTATTACTTATGAGAAGAGGAGGAATACATGACTATTTATAGGGCTTCTAAACCCTAACTCCTAATATGACTCCTACTCAAGACTCCTACTTCTAACCAACTCCTAATATGACTCCTACTCAAGACTTCTATTCCTTTACAACTCCTTATTCTTCTTTAAGAAACAACCTCCTAACCCTAGCCGGCCTCTTAACCTCTTTAATAGGGGTCGGTTTAGGTAGGTTTTACATGAATGTCCATCTCAATTAGGACTCTCCAAGCTAGAGTCGTAACACATCTCAAGCTTGTTCATATTAAAATTCATTATGAACTGAGAAAAAAAATCTAGTAGGGATTGAAGCATAAGGTCCACACACAAGTCATCCTCTAAGACCATTCCTAAATGTATGAGTTTCTCTATCCACTCAATTATCTTTAGAAGATGATTCTTAACCGGTGTCCCCTCAGTCATTCTGGCATAGAAGAGACTCTTTGATATCTCATATCGTTGAGTCATTCCCTATTCCTCAAATAATTGACAAAGATATAGGAGAATGGATCTAGCATCCATCTTTTCATGATGTCTCTGTAGCTTAGGAGTCATGGAGCCTAATATGTAATACTGAGCAAGAGTGGATTCATATATGTACTTCACGTAGTGAGCGATCCCATCCTCACTTGCCCCTTCCTTGGGCATAGGCATCACTATCTCAAAGACATACATGATTTTCTCCACTGTGAGAATAATTCTTAGTTTGCAGAGTCAATCTATATAATTTGGACCAGTGAGACAATTGACATCAAATATGTCATATAAAGGATTCAAAAGTGATATTTTTTTAAAAATGATGATAAATAGAAATAAATAACATATAGATTCTCTAAAAATAAATAATTAAGATAAGGACATCTATCTTAATCTACTCCCACTATTTTCTCACGAAACACACAATTCCCTCTGATTTGTGAATTGGAGACCCCCAACGGATCTCTAAGGGGGATCGGGATCCAATCGGCATCTTAACGAAACCTTGAGGGACTCGACCAATCATGCTAAGCCTATAAATGTAGGCAACTCTTGCTAATCACAATTCTTTGTGATTCTCATCCTATTTAGCCTTCGAACTGTAGGGAATTCTAGGGGCGACATTACATGTGCAACGGAAGAACATAAAAAAAATAATCTCAAATTTTCCAAAAAGGTGTTCATCGTTGTGCGTATATTGGTGCACAAAATCCGTAAAACTAAAAACCATGTGTGAGATAGTTGTGTTACCTAGGGAGATCATATATCTCTGAATCCCTATAGATCTATAGGAGAGGATAAAGGAGGTCAAGTGTCCTTCTCTCTAGTGGTGATCCACATGGTAGGGGCTGCGAAGTCACCACTCAAATCGCTACTCAAATCTTCTCATTGTGTGCACCACACAATCAAGAAGGGATGGCACTTCTTACTGTCCACACTCTCCAAACAAGGGCAGCTAGCTGAGGAGGATCGGGAAAGAGGAGAATAGAATGTGGTAACCAAAAAGCCTAGTCTATGGCTCTTTGGTTTCCTCATATTTATAGGGGTTCCCTATCATCTTAATCCTAATGGATCCTGCTCTATTGGGTATTGGATATATTGAGAAATTTGGGGTGACATCACATGCATAGTGGAAGAATAGAAAAATAAAATCCTAGAATTCCCGTAGAAAAGAAGGTTTTATTGTCGTGCAAAATTGATGTGCAAAGACCCATGAAACCAAAAAACTACGCTTAAGAGAATTACCTAGGGAGATCATATATCCTTAAAAACCTATAGATCTGTAGGAGAGGATGAAGGTGATCAACTTTCCTCCTCTTTAGCGGTGATCCGCATGGCAAGGGCTGCAAAGATGCTCCCCAAATCACTACCCAAAACTCTTTCTCGTGTGCACCACACAATTAAGAAGAGGCTGCCCCTTCTTACTATCCACATGCCCCAAATAGGGAGTTGAAGTATGAGGAGGAAAGGGAGAGAAGAGAATAGGAGGAGGTAGTCAAAAGAACCTCTAGCCTATGGGTCTTTGGTTCACTCCTATTTATAGAGGTCATTTGTCAACTTAACCCTAATGGATCCTACCGTATTAGGTATTGGATCTCTATCCAACTACCCAAGCCTTTTAGATTAGTGGATCTCTACCCAATAATCTCTTATTGGCTCTTATTGGATCTCATCCATAGGATCTAATAATTCAGGGGCTCATTGGACATCCAATAAAATAGGGGCTCCAACGGATATCTCATATCTGAACCTCTACTCATCATAATATATGTCATATGTGTGTGACCCTCTAGGCCCAATATCGAGATGACCATGAGTCATACCTGTCAGAACTCTTTCTAACTTAGTGAATTATTATCTCCATAATAATTCACTCGACTCATTGACTACGAACGTACTAGGCCACTATGTCGTAGTCCCCAAATGATACAGGGGAATCCAATCCTTTGGACCTATCTATCTTCAGTTACCGTGTACTTATAGTTCCTCATTCATCTAATATCCTAGAGACAGTATACCGGGTATGGTGCTGTCAGGCCCTTACAATATCTATATGAGTCTTACTCTAATTAGATTCTCCTAGAGAACTCTTTCTCTCTCAATCCGAATGACCCTGGTCAGGGATTTGTCTGAGCAAGAACACATGGGATATTCCTTTCATAACACCAAGAAGAGATGATCCTCTATCGACACTCAATAGCCCTCGTAAGGTTGGCTACCACTCCCGATGAACGGTTGTGCGAGATCTGAAACCTCTAGACCTATAAGTCTAGTATCAAAGAGTAGAGTACTCATACATGACATCCTTAGTGTCTCAAGTCTAAGAATCATATGCACAAGTAGGATGACATGTTCCTCCGGCACAACATGATTTTCCTACTTTAATTGTCTCATCCTGATCGAAGCATCCTACGTCACTCAAAACGCAGATTAAATCATATATCAAGTAGTTTCATCATCAAAATACGAAATTCAACAATCTCCCCCTTTTTTATGATGACGGAGTTAAACTTAACTCCCGGAGTTTAAACAAACTCCCCCTATCAATATGCCATATTGATAGAAACTCTTAGATTCAAAAATCTAAGCAACATGTCATCATAATCGGAGTTAACCTTAACTCCCAGAGTTTAAACAAACTCCCCTTATCAATATGTCATATTGATAGAAACTCTTGGATTCAAAAATCCAAGCAACATGTCATCATAAACTTATGCATAACATGTCATGTCATCAATATACTTCTCCCCCTTTGTCATCAACAAAAAGGAGAAGTACCACAATCAAGTGTTTGTGATATAAGTTTAACTCATTGCATGAAAAACATAATATCTATTGTTATCATCATGCAAGTTTGCTATCATCAAATGGTAAGATATCAACATGTAAAATTGCGATTCAAGTTCTTGATATCTTAACATGATATGACATTCATAGCACCTATTCATATGAATGCTGCTTTTGATATCTCATCATAATATGGCATTCATAACATCTATTCATATTCTTCAAATATGGCACTCATAGTATCAATTTATATATTTCTCCCCCTTTGTCATCAACAACAAGGAGAACGATATAAGCAAATTTTAAATATAAGTGTGATGCCATAAGTTGGTTCATGTCATTTTCCAACAGTGAGTGATAGGATACCAATTATGCAAACATCTCGAGGAAAATATGACATGGAGATAGCTTTTATTGCTTCTTCCTTTTTATTTGTTATCTTTTTACATGAAGGAGGAAAGCCATATGTGAAGTTCAAATCGATAAGATATTAAAGCACACTTCATTTTTGCAAGGATTAAGATATGTAAGTGAGTCAAATCCTTGTATGTAAAAATATCTTCCTTTTATAAGAGGGAATCATCAAATATGTTTCTCGAAAAATATTTTTCACATGATAAGTGCATTTGCTAGATGATTCCATATGTCAAAAATCAATGATGTGAATTAAATTTGATATGACATATGCTTGTTAAGTTCGGAAGAGGATAATGTATCAAGAAAATCCAATTGTTAGGATCAAGAAAATCCGAAAATGAAATTTGACACTTTCATACATTCAGACAGGGTTTTACTAGAGATATTCAATTACAATCATGAAGGTAAAACATGCTTATTATCATGAAAATTTTTGTATTCAAGCACATAATTTCCAACATGTAATCATGGCAAGTAATTGTGTAAAATCATTATGGCAATCAAGTGATTTGATCATTCAATCAAAAGAGTCCGAAAAATAATTTTAACACATTTAATCATTCGGACATATTTTTGCCATAGTTTTTCAAATATAATCATGAAGATAAGGCATGCTCGTCATCATGGTAGTATGATAGCAATTTTACCATATACAAGCTAGCAAAAAATTTCTACATTTTAAGGCCCGCAAGCTAGCAATTTTGAGATGTTCAAGAAAGCAACTCTTGCTTCTTGAAATATAAGTTTTGCTAGATGTGCAAGTTAACTTTTTGCTTCTTGAGATAGGCAAGATAGCAGTCCTTGATGATGTTCAATATAGCTAAGTTCTACATTATGCAAGCTAGTGAATTTTATAACATTTTAGAACATGCATAATCACCAAAGCATCATAAATTTTAATGATGTGCAAAATTATAAATTTTGCATGATTGCATTTGTGTGTCTTGAGATTTGGAAGATAGCACTTCTTGGTGATGTTCAAGATAGCAATTTCTTCTATTTTGAGAAGTGCAATTTTTGCTTTCTTCTTGAATTGTGCAAGCTAGCTATCTCCCCTTTTGTCATTGTCAAAAAGAAGGGAAAAACCCTTTACATCAATTTTTTTAAATCATGACAAAGGTTAGTATCAATCTCATTTGTGCATCATTATATTTTCAAATTAAAACATGCACATTTTCAAAACATATAAACTTATTATTATATGCATGATTCCAAATCATTATTCATATGATTTTAATCATTGTTTCAATCATCACTTATGGCTTATCATGCACAATATATAAAACCATCTAACATGATACAATCATTTACTTATTTAATTTTTTTAAGCATTCATGATACACATCATACATTATCATAATAAAAAGCATATGCATCATTCCAAATCATAAATATTTCAAATCATCATGGTATTAATTTGTCACATTGCATCCTACCATGCATGATCGAAACTTCTCATTTGCATACATCAAAATAAATTCATGAATACAAGGAATACAAGTCACAATCATTCAAGAGAAAAATCATCATTCATTTTCAATTCATTCAGTTTGATAAATCAAGATCATGATTTTGATAAAACTCATTTCAAATTTAAATCATCAAAATCATTTTTATGGCTCACAAAATTTATAACATAAATAGATTCATGATTTCATTGATAATATTTTTTTCCCCTTTTTAAGTGTTTCATTTTAAGTGGTCGATTTCATGTTAGCATGTCTTTTCATTTATGAAAACATGCATCAATTTTTTTTAAAGCCACCGTTATTATCATGAAAATCGATAATCCATAAATATCAAGAATCATCATGCATAATTTCAAAAATATATACTCATTAATCATAACTTCAAATTAAACATAATTTCATATACTCAAAATCGAGAAATAACAATGGAAATCAACATGATACACATTATTACTTCTCAACCACATATAGCATGATTTCATAAGGTATTTTTAATCAAAATTATTTTGTTTATCATAAACATGTAATTTTCATGATTATTTTTAAAATTACTAGAATGATAAGCATGATTCATAATTGTTTGTATTTTCATTATAAAATTATTAAACATGCAATTTTTAATAAAAAAAATACTTTATGAAAAGCATCATGTAATTTCAAAGTAAATTAAAGGCATTTTGATTACCTCAGCGTCGAAAGGCGTAAAGGCGTAGTTTGCCACCTCGCCTTTGTTGATTTTCTCATCTTCGGAGGAGCTCGATTCATCCCAATTTTTGTTCTTCTTCTTGCGTTCAAAGCAAGTAGTTCCGTTCTTTTTACTTTTTAATTTTTGTTTCATTTGTAGTTTAAGTTCACCATCACTCGAGCTTATGCTCGAGTGGTCTTCAAATGTTCTATGTCCCAAATCCTTCCTGTTCTTTGGAAGGTGGTTCTCAAGTTCTTCACGTGCATTGCATGTCATTTCATATGTGATCAATTAACCAATTAGTTCTTCAAGTGGAAAAATATTTAAATCTTTTGTTTCTTGTAAAGCCGTTACTTTTGAATCCCACTTCTTAGAAAGAGAACGCAAAATCTTGTTCACAAGTTCAGAATTAAAAAAAAATTTGCCAAGAGCTCTTAAACCATTGACGACATCCGTAAAACGGGTGTACATGTCACCAATGGTTTCGCTTGGCTTCATTTAAAAAAGCTCGAAATCATGCAGTAAAGTATTAACTTTCGAGTCTTTGACTCTACTAGTTCCCTCGTGCGTGATTCCAAGAGTGCGCCAAATATTGAAAGTCGTTTCGTACAAAGAAACCCGATTGAACTCATTTTTATCCAAAGCGCAAAATAAGGCATTCATAGCCTTTGCGTTTAAAGAAAAATGCTTCTTCTCTAAATCCGACCATTCGATCATTGGAAGAGAAGACTTCAAAAAACCGTTTTCGACAAGATTCCAAAGTTCAACATCCATAGAAATAAGAAAGATCCTCATTCGGGTCTTCCAATAGGTGTAGTCCAATCCGTTAAACAACGGTGGACGAAAAACCGAAAAGCCCTCTTGAAAGCCATGAAGAGCCATTTCTCTCGGGTGTAAGTCCGAAATGAGAAATACCGAGCTCTAATACCAATTGTTAGGATCGAGAGCACTAAGAGGGGGGGGGTGAATTAGTGCAGCAGAAAACTTTCTGCGATTAAAATCGAAATCTGCGTTTGAACGATAAAAATGATTTTTGTGTAAAATCTGATTCTAAGCAAGATGATATTAAAGTTAATCTATGCAGGGAGTTTGCAGCTATGATGAAAACCAGAATATAGGCGCAAGCTGAAATCCGATGTTCGTACGAAGAAACTGATTTACGTCTAAGTGCTGATTTGTAAATCACTTGATTAGGCAAGATGTAGTTTAAGCAAGAATATGAAGGCAGTTTGCAGTTATGGTAAAGCTCAAAACGTAAACACAATCTGCAATATGATGATCGTACGAAAAAGCATATTTACGTCTAAACGCTGATTCGGAAAGTAAAAGGCTTGAAATCCGATCGTAAAAGTGCAGAAGGCAGTAAGCTTCAGAGGAGGTTTGCAGTAAAGATAATATGGTCAAAGTAAATGCAAACCGAGATTTAGAGTGGTTCGATCAATCTTGACCTACTCCACTTTTGGCTTCCTCCACCGATGAGGTCACCGACGTCAACTAGAGGCCTTCCTTCAATAGGCGAAGGCCAACCACCCTTTTATAGTTTCACTCCTTTTGACAGGCTTAGGAGACAACCCTTACAGAAATTTTCTCTCCTCTCTTTACAACTCAGAACTTGGAAGAAAAGAGGGAGAAGAACTTTTGGCCTTTACAACAATTTTGAGCTCTAAGAATCACAGAAAAAGATCAAGATTTCGAGTGTAAGGCTGTGTGCTTTCTGTGCTGAATGGGTGGGGTATTTATAGGCCCCAACCCAGTTCAAATTTGGAGATCAAAACTGTCAATTCCCGGAATTCCGGGATCAGGCGGTTGCACCTCCTGACTGGAGCGGTTGCACCGCCTGGCAGAGCTCGAAGACTGAGCCTCTAGGCGGTGCCACCTTTGTCAGGGGCAGTTGCACCTCTCTTCCAGAGCTCGAAGACTGAGCTCGGGCGGTTGCACCTCCTGACTGAGGCGGTTGCACCGCCTGGTAGAGCTCGAAGACTGAGCTTAGGCGGTGCCACCTCCTGTCAAGAGAGGTTGCACCGCCCAGTCTCGCTCGGAGACTGAGCCTAGGCGGTTGCACCGCCCAGTCTCCCTGGGAGACTTAGCCCAGCGGTGCTACCTCCTGGCTTGGGCGGTTGCACCTCCGACAGCAACCAGGATCTGAATGGGTTGATCCATTCGGCCCAATTTGGGTTTTTCAGGGGCTCAATTGCTCCAAGATTAAGCTAATGGGATCACCTCCCATTTTCAACTTAATCATTAGTGCTAACTACGATAAATCCTAAGACAATTTCTGCAGCTTGCTCCAGTGCGTCAATCGCTTCTTCCGGCGAGTTTCCGGCGAACTTCCGTCGATCATCCGATGAACCCTCGGTGATGCTCCTGCGAACTTCCGGCAAACTCCTGGACTTACGACGATCCACTTGGCAAGTTCCGACGAGCTTCTTTGGCAAGCTCCTGGACTTCTCGAATTTGTTCCCGTAGAACCTCCGACGACCGTCCGAACTTCCGTAAAACTCTCGAACTCCCAACGTGATCATTGTTTTGACTTCGGCGTAACTCCTACTGCATGTCTTTCTTCCATCGTAGTTAATCCTGCACACTCAAAACAAAAACTTCGATCGAGACAATTAATCCTAAGCAATTAACCAAGTTACCCGGCATGTCATTGGTCCCTCGACGCTTCGTCCGATTCTTCGGTGCATCGTCCTTTCCTGCAGCCTATTGCCCAATCGGCCAGTTGACTCCGCAACTCCGATATCCTTGGCACAATACCCGCTCTTCTTGGCCTGATGCCCGAGTCCATGGCCCGAAGCCTTCTGTCGATATGTCGACCGATCCACCGGCCCGACGTCCAATCTTCTGACATATTCCTTCGGCACAACATGATTTTCCTGCTTTAATTGTCTCATCCTGATCGAAGCATCCTACGTCACTCAAAATGCAGATTAAATCATATATCAAGTAGTTTCATCATCAAAATACGAGATTTAACAAGGCTAGACCCTTTTTGGCTACCATCTACTATACTTCTCTCTCTCTCTCTCTCTCCTCCTCAACTAGTAGCCCATGTTTGGGGCATGTGGACAACAAAAAGGGTCGACCCCTTCTTGATCCCGTGGTTAGCATGAAAAGGAGGTTTGCGTAGCTATTTGAGGAGCATCTTCATTGCATCTACCATGTGGATCACTACTAGAGAGGAGGACAGTTGACCTTCTTCATCCTCTTTCATAGATTTATATGATTTCAAGGATATACGATCTTACTAAGTAACATATATCCTTTAACACGTGTAGTTTTTTGATTTTGTGAGTTTTTGTGCACTAATCTTTGCACGACATTGAAACCTTCTTTTTTTGTGAGAAACTCTAAGATTTTATTTTTTGTTCTTCTATTGCACATGTGATATCACCCTAGGTTTTTCAATAGTTTGGATATGAGATATCCGCTAGAGCCTCATCTTATTAGATATTCAATAAGTTTCTGAATTATTGGATCTTATGGATAAGATCCAATAAGAGTAGATGAGATATTATTGGGTAGAAATCTACTAATTCAACAGGCTTGGGTAGTTGGATAGAGATCCAGTACCTAATAGGGAAGGATCCATTATAGTTAAGTTGATAGGGACTTTTATAAATAGTAGGAAACCAAAGGGACATAGGCCAAACCCTTTTAAGTTGCCACCTCTTATTCTCCTCCCTCCCTCTCCTCCAAAGATAACATCGTGGTCCATGCATATATAGTAGTAGAAAAAGTTTCATCCGAAAATAACATCGTGTATTGTCTAGAGACTATGGTGTAGTGACCTAGTACGTCCGTAGTCGATGAGTTGAGTAAATTATTATAAGTGATGATAATTCATTGAGTTAAAATGAGTTCTAATATATATGACTCACAGCCAACTCGATATTGGGCTTAGAGAGTCACATGCATGTGGTAGGTGTTGTGACGAGTAGAGGTTCGAATATGAGATATCCGCTGGGGCCCCTTATCTTATTAGAAATCCAATAAGCCCCTAAATTATTGGATCTTGTGGATAAGATCTAATGAGAGATTATTGGGTAGAAACATACTAATTCAAGAGGCTTAGATAGTTGAATGGAAATCCAATACCAAATAGGGAATGATCCATTATGGTTAAGTTAACAAAGATCTCTATAAATATGAGGGAACCAAAAGGGTATAGGGCAAACCCTTTTTGGCTGCCACCTTCTATTCTCCTCTCTCCCTTTCCTCCTTAGTCGATAGCCCCAGTTTAAGGCATGTGGGTAGCAAGAAGGGCCAACCCCTTCTTGATCACATGATGCATGTAGAGAGGAAGATTATGCATCGATTTGAGGAGCGTCTTCGCCACATCTGCCATATGGATCACCGATAGAGAGGAGGACATCTGACCTCCTTCATCCTCCCCTACAGATTTGAAAATTTTTAGGGATATACGATCTCCCTAGGTAACATATCTTTCATATATGTGTAATTTTTTGTTTCATGAGTTTTTCGCGTACCAATCTTTGTACGACAACGAAAATCTTTTTTTGCAAGGAATCTAATCTTTTTGTTTTCTGTTTTTCCATTGCACATGTGATGCTTTATTTAAGTTTTTCAACAAAATGAATATTAATTCAGAAAGAATGATGTATTCATGATGAATCTTAATCGATTTTTTTATTAATATAAAGATGATAATATTTTTTTTTAATGGATATTCATATATATTTGGACTAGATAATCAATACTTAAATCAATTGGTACTAAGAGACAACCATTATAACTAGACTCATCATATTAACATGAGTTAGAGATAAGTTATCGATCGATTTTGATACTAACATATTAAAAGTAGGTAATCGAATAAGTTAATTTTGAATACTTGGATAATTGATAAAATTAAAAAACGATAAACTAAATTCACAAATATCTTACTTGTTAATTTGAAATATTAACATTCATATATCTCTTCCTTTAATTCTTACAAATATAAATCTTTAAATAATATCAAACCTCGCAACACTAATCTATTAGCCAAACAACATTCTACCAATAAAAATTAAAAAATCCAGGGACGTCCTTTTAAGTTTGATTATTACAGGAATTATATATGCTAAGAAAACTTGAGTGTGTTTATGTGTACATATACAAAACATTAAAACAAAGCCCACAGAGTCCTCTTTTTTTATCATTTTTTTCTTAGTCAAAGGAATCAAGTCAAGTCAAGCGAGGAGCTCAGCATGACTTGGTCAACCAACCGGGAAGGAAGAGCAACGTCGTCACTTGATGGATCCCCACAGGAACCGCGTGGGCCCACGTCAGATCACGCAGCATCATGTGCTTTCTCGCAGGGCTCCCTCGAACGTCAGATCACGATCGTCCGGCTGCAACGCTTCTCACCCATCGCATTCACCTGGGTCCCAGGGTTGCTGCCTCGCAACACCCTCTTCCCTTTGCACTGCAAAGCTCATCGTAGCGGCCGTCGTCAGGAAGAAGAAAACCGCGTTGAACGTTCTCTCAAACCCACTTATATATACAGAGTTCTTCGCCTCTCTCCCCTCTCCCGTCTCTACTTCTGCTCTTCTTCCTCTCGTGTTCTGTGCTCAGAGAGTGATGGAGGGAGCCAAGTGTGGTGGAGGTGCAACCTGCAGTAGTGGAGTTAATAAGGAGGGCAGGAAGGGAGGGACGACGAAGCCGAGACATGGCCGCATCAAGCTTCGGATCTTTTCTGAACTAATTAGGGGCATTTTGCTCTTGGCCAATCTCATTAAGAACTATTGCCATGGTTAAGGGTGTCCGAAAAGGTAGGAAAGCTTAGGAGGGGTTGCATCAAACGTCCAAAACCAGTAGCCTCATGATCAATATTAGTGGGTAGAACCTGCTGTTTCTTTGGGAGAAGAAGGCTACATATATGTACATACGTATACATGTTAAGTTGATTAAAGTCTGATCTGTCTCCTTGTACTTTGTATCATGTCCATCTTCATGCCAGGGTAGGGCTGTTACAGTATAATACTTGTATATAACAAGGGATTTGATTCTGCAAGTCCTTTCTCTTCTCTCTCTGCAAGATTCAATTCAGTTGCATGCAACACACAGTTAACAATCAGATTAATACCACAAAGAACTTAGAAGATATTTGTTTTATTGTGATTTTGAGTTTGGATTGTGATGGATGTTACCCAGGAAAAAAAATTCGATTATCAGTTGTTACTAGTTCTAGTTTTCTAAGAAGTAAATCAATATTATTATATCCTTCTCTTGACATCTACTCAGCCAGCCAGCCATCATTGGAGAAATGAGTCTATATGCGACCGTCAGTTAATCTTCCTGCACTCTATAAAAATATTGATATCCTCTTAGAATATGGTCATGGATGCGTGATGTGAGGGTGATCAGTCAACAGGTAAACTGATATTCTTCTAGTAAAGTCCACTTTATAATTGAAGGCAAGAAGGATTCTGTGGGCAATAACTACAAATATGCACTTAGCATCATTGTATAAGGTTTTTATCGACTTCATGTGATGTGTTGTTGACAAGCCAAAGGTGAATTGGTGAGGCCACCAGAAGAAGAAGAAGAAGAAGAAGAAGAGGCAGCAAAAGCAAGGTAAAAATACAAGGCATGCATGACAAGGGCAAAGGAGCCGAGAGGCCAATGGCTGGCCTCTCCCGGTTGCGTCCAAGGCTTACGGCATCAGCTTCTTCCTCCCTTGCTCGTTCCAGCCTGCGCAGAAAAAGACTTTGGACTTTGGAGCATGTTGGCCAATACAACATCTCATCAAATATTTGGTACAATCGTGTTCCTCTCCGTGGCCCACCTCGGAGTTTGATAGGTCGTCGCTTGTGAGATACTGGATCTCCTCCTCGAACTACACGCGTTGGTCGCTTCTGCCCTAACAATGACAACGTCTCTCTCTCTCTCTCTCTCTCTCTCTCTCTCTCTCTCTCTCTCTACCCGCACATGACAACAAGCTCGCGAGAGGAGCTCTTGGATCTTATCTGGGCTTGGCATTTACCTCCTCAGATCCAGTTGCGTAACTCAACTTGTAACACAGAAGCATAAAACACTATGAAGCGACCAATCATATCGAGCTCTCCATACATATGTGATGCAGAATGGGTGCTGCATGCAATCATGACTTCATCACCCTCGTCTTTACCGCTGCTGTCATGCGCTGTACACGAAGAAAGAAAAGACATGAACGGAGAGCATCAGGTGACCTCCTGATCTGCACCTCTAGGTGGACTGGCGGAGGGAGTTAGAGGAGGAGAGCCAATTGGTGAAGCTGTGGAGTGTCCTCGTGTCAGACCGGTAGTGGCGCTGCGTGAACTGCATGAACTCCGCCCACGTGAAGTCCGGGTACAGCCGCGAGCCGCCGAGGTCCCCCGGCGGTGGCCGGATGGTGCGGTCCTCCCTGGGGCACACGAAGAAAGCCAGCGACTTCCGTTCCCGATGCCTGTTCACCACAGCCCGGTGCAGGCAGCTTTTGTACCTTCCATTGGACAACGCCTATGTTGCAGAACAAAGACAGGGGGGCATACAATAATTAGACATGGGAGCCATTCTTCATCATCGCAATAGAACATTCAGGTTCTTCCTTGTTTCTCTCTCTCTCTCTCTCTCTCTCTCTCTCTGTCTCTTTTCTCTTTAATTTCTTTTGAAGCTTCCTATAAAATCTAAAAGCAAACTTTGAATAGGTACACCAACTTGCAAAGATCGAATTTTAGTGTACAATATCTGAGACATTAGATATTAAATACAAAACACACGTCCTGTTCGATAGTGTTTTGGAGTCGGACGCTTCAATCACTTAGAAAAGGATATATGCATCTGAGTGCACTCGTAGTAAAATTGGGCCAAACACGTTTTATAGCATAGCACATATAAAACGGGTACGTAAAATACATAAGCAGCTGTCCCTCTCGGGGACGCACCCACATCATTTTGAGCGCTGCACATCGAACCCTGTCGTCTAGCACATACTCAATCCTGTGAACCTAAGACAAGCATTGGTGTCGTTGATGATGTATGTATGTATGTATGTGTCTTTTTTTTTCTTTTTTCTTTTTTTTGAGCTTAATCCTGGCTTAATTATTTGATGCTAATGTTTCCATCTGGTCCTACCGTGATCAAGCAAACAGTAAAGAAGAGGAGACAGCGACCAGCAACTCTGCACTGTTACTCCATGGTGTTTGCCCTTTGGCGTCTCCACTACTATTAGTCTTGTCTATAGAAAGAAAGAGAGGCAGCAGGTTACGTACCATGAAGGTGTCACCAATGTTGATCACCAAAGCGTCGCGAATCGGCCGGACCGACCGCCACTTGTTGGCGGAGAAGACCTCGAGGCCCTCCACCTGGTCCTGTTGAAGGATGGTCAGCGAGGTGGGGTCGCAGTGCGGGCCGGTGCCGAGCGTCAGCTCCGGCTCCTGACATGGAGGATAGTAGTTGCATCTCATTATTGAGCAACTGTCCTCGAAGAAGTCTCTGTAGTGGCTTCTTTCCACTCCTAAGCTTATTGCCAGGAGCTCCATGATCACCAGCGATAGCTTCTTCATCGCCTCGCAGTACCTCTGGAGAACCAGCCTGGTGTACAAGAAACCTTCAGCGTCAATGCCAGTGGATTTCGCCGATTCGTGCTTATCGTAAGATGGTGCGATGGCTTACCCCGTCCTATCGAAATCAGGGCCTAAGATGGAAGCGAAGTAGTCGACGACGACGCGGTCGCCGCCGCCGGCCTCGTGGTAGCCAAAGGAGAGGGTCTCCTTCCATGGCAGCTCGGAGGAGAAGCGGTCGGCGTGCGCCCCGGTGTAGCCCCACACGCTACCGGGCTTCCGCCGGGCGCGTAGCTTGTGACAGAGAGGGAGCTTAAAGAACCCGTCAACGCAGTCCATCGCCTCTCGGGCCAGCGACGCGTCGACGCCGTGGTTGGCGACCTGGAAGAAGCCGTGGGTGGAGCAGGCGGCCTTGACGTACTCCACCGCGCGCGCCGTCGACGCTTCGTCGCCGCGGAGAAAGCCGCTGAGGTCCACCAACGGGGCGTCGAGATCGTCGATGGTGGCGGGTCTGTGGCACTGCGGCCAGATGAATGCCTTGGGTATGCTGGCTTGGTTCCCGAGGACCGAAGAGTTGAAGACGACGCCGCCGGCGCCAGCGTCTCGCTCCTTGTTGAGGTCCAAGGGAGTGCGCAGGAGGATGGAGGTGGGATTGCAGTCCATGAGGAGGAGGAGACAGCAGAATGTAGTTTCTGGGTGCGTGATTGGAGGGAGGGCAGGAGAGAGACAAGAAGGATGTGGCGTCAAGATGAGGTATTTGTAAGGGGTGCGAGGCAGGATAAGGACAAAGGAAGGGATAGAAAGGGTATGGAGCATAGTTTGGGTTTGGAGAAAGGGCAAACGCCACCAGTGATAGCCTTTGGAGGGCGAAGGGTACATACAACGCCTAATTATTAGAATATTTCTATAACATGTTAACACAAAATTGAGATGAAGGATTAGAGTCCCTTTAACTCAAATTCTGTTCTTTTGGGTGTACACCTTTTTTTATCACCAAAAAATTTTTAAATTAGATAAACAGTTCGAGTCATTCTAAATTAAAAGATCAATCTATGAATTATTGTAGTAAGACAATGGATAAATTTTGTAGCCATCTGTTCATGATAGCGATGGCTTTCAAAGGATGTGAAAAGTCAACTAAAATTTATATGTAATTCATGGCATAGTAACATTGCTGATATTAGTGGTAAAGAAACCACAACATATCCTAATTGGATATGTATCCAACCCCGGTAAATTTATAGATCCAAACATATCTCATGATGTTTAGAGTATTTAAATGAAAGATATATACATAATTTTTTTAATTATCTTATTTTATTGAGAGAATATTCTTCCTATTGAATGGATATCTGAAGAATACCATAATCATGAGTAGAGTCATGTGTATCCTTTATCATAATATATATATATATATATATATATATATATATATAACAATAATTTGATTTTATGCTATATATATTTTCTATTAAGAGTAATGTTGTTTGTCATGCAGCAACTTATAGATTGTTTTCACTAGATGCTCAACTAGAGTGAGCCTAAAATCAATTATGGATTGATAATTTACTAGGTTTTGCCTTTAATCTTATAGCATATTTATTGGACTCACAATGATCGGATGGGATGAAGAAATGAAAACCCTATTGCTAGCTTGATCTCATTCTACTTTAAGTGTTCAGTGGCAATGTAAACTTTTTCCTAAAAGAAGCAACTTATGAATTAAACAATTAGGAATAGTAAATAATTTTTTCTCTCTTGTATATGTATGTGTAGGAAGAAATGGTTGAACTTATAATATCCTCAAGAGAAGAACTTATGAAATGCTTCTACTAGAGAAAAGAACAATCTTTTCTTGTTATTGTAAGATAAAAATAAGAATAGGTTTATTGCATGATTATTAATTAATTAAATATATTAAAGAAAAAACTTAATACTTCAAACAGTGAAGTTAGTCAATTATATTTTCCATATCGCAAATAAGTAAGTAATTTTTTTATTATAAATACACACCTTGTAAAGTGATATCTATTATATATAACATGAGTTCCAGAAAAAACTCATCTTTTCTAGCTTTTTCAAAAATTGCCCCATATGTTGCATAATACTTGGAATATCATAGTCATCCACATACGTCTTTTCTCTCTCTTTTGGAGTTGATCTATTTATAATACTTTTAGTAATAATAAAAAAATTATATAACTATTTTTATGCTATGTTACAATATATTTTTTAATATTATTAAAAAAATATTATAATGATATAATATTTTAAAAAAATATTATATTAGAATTTAATATCTTTGTATTACGTTATAGTGCTTTTCTTGTATTGTCGAAAACACGATGTAAAATCATTATAACTGGACCAGTTCACTCAGACCAATCAATAGAAAAAGAGAAGAAAAAAAGAGAGGTGGAAATCAATAATAAATCAAGAGTATTACAAGTATTAGGAAGAAAATGACATCATTAGAAAATTCTAAAAATAAGAACACTTTTCAAGGGATATATATATATATATATATATATATATATATATATATATATATATATATATATATATATATATCTCTCCAATTGGCCAGGGCCTGCCCATAAATATCCTCTTGTCTCAGACACGTCCAAAACATGGAAGGCAACAAAATTGATTGTGGAGGAGACAGTATATCACGTTTAGGTCTCTCAAGAAATAATTATTATGATGCGAGGTTTGGACTTAGCAACATAAAAGAACAAGTGGTGCGGACTCGAGTTTATCGGCCAGTACAAGAAGTCTCAGGAGGCGGCCCCCAAGGTGTTTGTTGTTATTCCCATGCAGTGTCCCAATCTACCCCATGCATGCCTTCCGACTACTGCAATCTTCTCAAGGCACACATACTCCCTTGCCGAACTTTACCTCTTTGACAGCCTTATCTTGATATGATGGCCATATTATACAGAGAAGAATTAAAATATTTTCTAAGATACACCTAAAATAATAATGTGGACCAAATCTCGATCGATTCCGAAACCAATATAGTCGCATCTCTGGAAAACGACACGACTCGCATCGTCTCTGACGTAATTGTTCACACATAATTCATGTTTGGTAAAATCCAAATTTGAGAACACATGTTTGTATATCACAGATCATATTATGTGTATGTATGTCTCGTCTAAAGAAATCTAAGATGCTAGCAGAACAACTATCTACCGAGTTTAAGTGCTCAGATGGATATGAAGTAGCAAACAAGTGAAGAACAGGTGATGTGAGGTCTTTTTGAAGTCAGAAGCAGGTCGGGCTGCTGCCGTATACAGTTGGGTGGTGATAAGAACAGGGTGTGGGTGGTGGAGCCCTTGGCCATGGCTGGTTATGGTGGTCTCTCACTCAATCTTGCAGTCTGCCAACAAAAAATCTGGCAGGAGTTGGGCTTTTCTGATGCTGCCACCCCATTCTTCTCTGAGCTCCAAACTCACAGCTTCTGTCTGCACTACGTTCCTTTTTATCAGAAAGGCTGGACTATGTTACATCAGTCCCGAGTGCCCAATCCAAGATTGTGTACATGGTGACAACAGGAGCTCATAAAATCCAATGTCCTTTGTTTCATCTGACAACAAATTGGCCTCGTCGGACTTTTGAGCTTTCTGTGGCATTTTGTATGAGCAACCTTTGGGTTCTCTTCGGGTTCTGTGTATGCATCTTTTGCATGTAACCCCTTAGGTCACTAATTGGACAGAAAATTCATAACATGCCACCTCCGAGTCACAACACGGTCTTTGATTCCCCCAACCACAATTCCGGGCATTATCAACAGCCGCTTTCCGTGGGTAGCCTCCACGGCGAGGTGGTGCAGTGTCGGCCCTCTTCCGCAACAGCGACAACTCGGGATCCCGTTCACGTGATCCAGATTGAAGTCGTCGCGACTGCTGGGCACCACCCGTCGCCATACGGCTGACGTAAAACCTTTTGGTGATGAAAGAGCGCCGTCTAACTCTCTCCATCCCCGTTTCTGCATTCCATCAAACACTTGGCATGCATTAGCTGTGTGCACCAGTTTCGGCCACGAGGTCTCGGCGCCGGTCTGCAGAGGAAGAGGGACAGGGAGCGCATAGGGACGGGGCGTGTTCACGTGGGCTTTGGGTGGGGAGGGGGGGGAGGGTGTTGTGCGCCGATGGGGAGTGGGACTCCGTGTCATGCGACAAGCCGTCATTCTGCCTCCGCCTCCTCCACTGTGTCGAATCGTGTCGAGATGGGGTGTGACGGGCGGCACATCGGCTACTTTGTCTGCTCCGCGCGCCGCCGGCCTCGAAGCCTTCCATCTCTTTCGTCTCGGTTGCTTTCTTCTCGGAAGCAGTCCTCCTTTGACAACCCCACAAATTTATTGCACAGAGACCCTGCGATTGATTTGTTGCCGATCCATGAAGTAGTCTTCATACAAATCACCATGGCTACGAGGGGATAAGAGCCGATTTGGAGCACCACCTTCACAGCGAGAACAGGATAACCAGCTGGGCTGGTGGGTTGGCCCAAATAAAAAGAAAAGGAATTCTAAATTAGATCGGATTCGGATTCGAATCGAATAAATTATTATCAAACTTAATGTAGGAAAATATTTTTTTCGTCAATTAAGTTGACTTAATCTAATTTTTCTTCTTTCCTTAAGAAAGAAGAAATGTGTATATAATGCTTTATTAGTGCATCGTTATCTTATACTTAATTTAATATAATAAAGTAGTATTTGATTGAATTAGGATTATTCGTCTGATTTCTTCGACTCGAAAGATATAGAAAAAGGTTAATGATCTCATGTTTGAAGCCATAATTCATGTGTCTACTGTTCAATTTATGGAATAAGCAAAATTCATAACCTCATTTATTAGATAAAGAGATTGAAGAGGAAAAAACTAATTAAAAAAAATGATCCATTAATTTAACTAGCTTTTTTAACCTCATGATAAAATAATTGAATTCATATATATATATATATATATATATATATATACATGTATATGTATGTACATACATGTATATGTATGTACATACATGTATATGTATGTACATACATGTATATGTATGTACATACATGTATATGTATGTACATACATGTATCTACATGTACATACATGTATATACATGTACATACATGTATATATACATGTATATATGCATATATACATGCATATATATATACATGCATATATACATACATATATATATACATATATATATACATACATATATATATACATACATATATATATACATATATATATATATATATATGTACATGTATATATATGTATGTACATGTATATATATGTATATACATGTATATATATGTATATATATACATATGTATATGTATATGTATATGTATGTATGTATATGTATATGTATATATGTATATACATGTATATATGTATATGTATGTATGTATGAATGTATATACATTCATACATACATACATATACATATGTATGAATGTATATACATTCATACATACATACATATACATATATACATGTATATACATATATACATATACATATATATACATACATATACATATATATACATACATATACATATATATACATACATATACATATACATACATACATATACATATACATACATACATATACATATATATATATATACGTGTGTTAATAAATAATATTTAAATCCAAGTTAATAATTAAAATCGTGACTATTTCACTGGATTTGAAATGATTTTACAAATTCACATAGTTTAGCATCAAAATCTAAATTAATAGACAATGTTTTGACAATTTGTCTAGTGATAAACCAAGATCAATTCATGTTATAACATCAAAATCTAGAAAACTCAAAATATAAAAAAGAAACATTCTTGGATACCCCAATTGTCCATAAAGAATTATCCTTTGTGTAACCCCGTTAACTAGACAGCATCTCAATGAAACTTGAGTGCAAACAATGAAAGAAGTGTATAAATAGGATCAAGCAAGTAGTTCGATGCCGCAGAAAAATAATCAACCCTGACCTGATGCAGTCGCTAATTATCGGGACCTCATCACAAAAACAATAATGATAACGATACATTAAAAAGAAAAACTTCTCGTACCCTGGTTGGTGTCTGCAGTAGCAAATAAATTGTCCCATCAAACAACTAATCGAAAGATTATCGATACCTTCGGTGCTGCTGCCGCTGCTTGGCCTTCCTTCTCGAAAGGCCGTAAATACGCTCTTCGAGACATTGCGAGATGGCACGATCAGGATCAACTCTAATTTCTCTGGTCTCTATGTTTCTGATGCTCCTCAATAATTCTCACAGTCTTATGCGATCTGTTAACAACCTCGACATATGTAGGAAGCTCCGTATATGTGATGGTCTCATTCTCTTACTGAACGGTGATGAACTCCTGCCGCTTCCAGTGACCGACGATTGATGCAAAATAATGCTCCATCAGGCATCACTAATCCACATCTAAGCATCCACATTCTCGCCAGATTTCAATGCCCTAACGAATCCAACACAACCTAATGGATTTATCTGTCTGATGAATCCAAACCTCGACTAGTAGTGGAAGAACCAAACCACTTCGACTGTTCTAACCTAACGTTGATGCCAGATTCTGGAATGCCCTAACGAATCAAACAGTGCCTAATAGATTCTTCTGTCTGATGAATCTAAACCTCAACAAGAAGTGGAAGAACCAAACTACTTCAACTGTTCTAACCTAGTGTTGACCCCAACCCGTAGCCCCATGATGTCAACCTACTACAACTGAGCAGAAAGCAAAACATGTAAAGTTGCCTGGGTGATTTGCACAATCTTACGAGCCTGTGCGGTCGAGTCCACCTGGGAGCCTGTGGAGTTTGAGAATCCTTCTATCACACCTAAACATTACCTGGGAATCGTAGGAAGCTTGAGTGCCTCCTCGCAATCAGTCACCTAAAACCACCAAATAATAGTTTAGTTTCTGACATCGAGTTCACTCTACAATCATAAAACCCAGTGTTCTATAAATCCTCGAACAATGATCTATTACCAAGACAAAATGATGAGTTAGATTACCACTAATCTCGAAGGTTCAAGCTGTTAGATGGATTATCTAGGGTAGGGTAGTGGAAGATCCTAAGCGTAGCCTGATCATCAAACTCTGTTGCAAATAATAAAGACTCGGCTGCAATGTCAGCACCAAAATGTTTCTGATGTATTAGTTGAGCTGAACATACTTAAAGAAATTCTGAAGAAAGCAATTCCATGATATGTGCATTTGCGAATTATTTCTCTCACTCTCAAACTAATAATGCATACAAGAATTCTCTCACCCTTTAACGATAATGATTTTGTTTGATTCATTAATCTTTCTACCCATACTTGTCATAAGCACTATTTTTTTGACCCGAGCACCATCTTGCAATAAAGTTGCTTGGTAACAACTCCCTTAGCCTCTTTTTCCTTTATATTTTTCTCTGATGATGCAGTCTGGTACTAAATTAGGCCTCTTTCACGGTGTCAGTATTTCTCTTTCTATATCGATGCACAATGCACCACATCTTTGTGATTTCATGACTTGTTATCCTTCATTCAACAACACAATCAAGCAATTTTTTCTCACTTGGCAGCATATCTCTTTTATATAAGATCTCAAATTTAGACCATCAAAGTATTAATACTAACATGTGTACTAAATTTAGAAGATTTAGACCTGCATGTATAACTTGCTTGAGTACCTGTATGCCTAGACTCTTTCACACTCCTCTTGATCCTCTTTCAACAACAAAGCTAAGTATTTCTATTTTATAGTGAAGGGAATTGTACTCGTAATGCGCCTAATGATGTAGAACTATCACAAATTTGAGACATCATTCAAGATTACATGAAATTTATAGTTTGAAGATCTATGCATAATAGTGAAAAAAATAATCAAGCACAAAGCTGATGTTATGATAAGCTGCTACTTAATTGCAAATGGATCAAATATCACATAAGTTGACAAAATGCATTAAAAGGGGAAAAAATAATTTTCACGGAATATTCATACACAGTCTAATTAACAAGAACGAGGGGGTAACTAGGCAGCATAATCACTTCATGCCATCATTTAAACAATACGATATGCTTACACAATCTAAGAAGTGAATGCAACTTGAATCAACTTAGTAAGAAGCTAAAGATTACATCATGACGCTGCTAAGCTTAAATCTGAGCTAACAAGATAACATGTAATACCAACAAGTTGCATAAGATTTGCATCAGGAGGACCAATCATACCTTGGTCAATATGAACAATTGGAATTGCTCAGAATTCCTGCAAACACATTGGAGTAGGACTTGGTGAGATAGGAGAAGTTGGCAACTGGAGGCAGCATTGGCACTCTTTCTCCTCTCTTCAGAAGCTCTTGCAAGTCTATCCTTTGCAGTGTCAACACAGATCTGGACTCTTTCCAAACAAATGCAAGTAGCCCATTCTGGAGAACAAACAAAGAGCCAGGCTTAGAGCCAGGATACCGAAATCCATAGCCACTAGCAATGCCCTCCCCGCTGTAGCTTTGCTCGACTTCCACTTGAAGAGGTTCGCTGTCCGTCTCCCATGGGAATGCATCCGACGATGTCTCGTCAAGGTTTGCAATGAACATTGCAGAACCATTGGGGTGGAGGACATAGTGGGTTCCTTCCAATATCTTGGTTGCGATCAAAAGAGGGCGCCCCTCAACCTCTTCGTACGACAGCAACAAGAAGAACAAGGCCTTCCCAGGCTTGTCTTCGGAAGGCTGCCCCGGAGGCCAGCCGAAGGTGCCAGCCCACAGACCGGCGTAGTCGTGGCAGGCAGATGGGACCTGCATTGGGAGCTTGTAGAGAGCAAACCAGTTGTCATGCATGTCGGGCCACGCCCTGTACGCGGTCAGCCTCATGTGCGTCGCTCTTAAGCTTAGTCCGACGGCATCGCCGGACATCAAGAACTGGTGGAGCTGCGCATGCTTCTTCTGGGCGCTCGCCCAAGAATTCCCGTTTCTTGATATCAACCCAGCTACCTTGGAAGAATTCGACCTGCTCATGAATTGTTTGAATCCATCTCTCAGGTACGCCGCCACAGAGACAAGGGCCTTTCTTTTGCCGGAGACGGTGATCTGGTGATGGCTAATCACATCCCCATTAGTGGTGGCTGCATGCTCGATCAAGCCTGGTGCCAGTTCGGCCGCTTTCCGATCGATGCGTCCTCCGCTGATCTGCTTGTGCATGTTAACGAGTTCGGACCATCGACGGGCCAACAGCTTGGCGTCGTCGCATGGAGGAGACCGATCGAAAAGAGGAGCAGTGGCAAGATCCAAGGGGATCTCGAGGCGGACTCTCCCGGCCACCTGATCCAGAAGCCGACGGCGGTCGCTGAAGGGCAGCCGGCTAAATGGGATAGAAGGAGGGGATGGAGGTGCCGCCGAGGGACTTGAGATGGTGTTGGAAGAATCCGACCAACGAAGTTTCCTCCCCAAGGTTGGATCTTTGCGATCAGAAACGGCCGAGAAGATCTGGGAGCGGGGCAAATGAAGGGTGCCCGGTGGAAGGGCGGGATCTTTGTGACGGACGTCGACCTCGAGAAGGAGGATGTTGCAGGAGGGGTCGATGGATTGGACAGAGCCGGGGTAGAGGCAGTCCTCGCCGTGATCGCCGCGGCCATGGAGAAAGAAGCAGGAGGGCGCTCCATCGGCGTCGGCAAGGATCTCGAACACCGGTGCCCACAGCAGAGGACCGGCGTCAAGGCCCAGCGGCCCCAGCTCCTGTGGAATGATGCGGACGCCGACGACGGAGAGGAAGCCCCAGAGGACGGAGACCACGTTGCCGAGCTCGGGGTTCTGGTGGACCCACACCCCGAGGAGGGGCGCGACGGCGGCGAGGAAGCGGCAGAGGGCACGGTAAGAGCGCACGCCCTCGCGCCAGAGAGGCAAGGCGTGGGCCGGCGGGCCGAGGCGGCGGCACTGGGCAAGCCAAGCCTTCTCGGAGGAGGCGACGGCCGCTCGGAGGCCGCGGCAGCAGAGGGCTAAGGCGCAAAGGTCGAGGGGGCGAAGGTAGGCGGAGACGAGCGCCAGCACGTCGTCCGGAAGCGCGAGGAAAAGCCGGGAGCCGCAGTCCACCTGCGTGGCCACCCCATCCGGCATGGCTGGCTCCTTTCTCCCCTCTTCTCAATCACGCACCGGAGCAGAGGTCAAATGATAGCCAAAGACGGCTCCTTTCTCCCCTTAACAGAACGCCAGGCCATAAAGGTGGCACCTTGCACCGCTACTCTCATCGGAAAACCAGAAACGAAACCAAGAAAGAGCAGAGGAGAGAGACATCTTCTCTTCCACCTGCGCAGAAACAGTAGTTCCTGCTATTATTCTCCTCCCATATGTGACGCTTTGGGAGAAGGGAAGAGAGAAACTGTCCATGTTGGTCTGAGATTTATTCTGTCATCATCATCATCAAACCGAGGTCCAATGGCGAGCGCCGTGGCCCAAACGTTTCACAAAGTAAAATTAAAAGTGTGGGAGGCATGCTTTGGATTCTATCAACGAGCTATTACTGCTGTTTGTGATCAGTAGATCAGAAATTCACACGCGGGGATGGGTTGAGACTAACCTGAGGATCACAGTTCACATCATTATAGATCCTGGAAACAGTTGAAGCTTGTGTGTCTCGATAACTCCACAGCAGTTTCCAGGCTGTCCGGTTTCTCCAGTCAAATCATCACTTTTGCGAGATTCCACTTATAAACAGTGGTCGAGTGGGCTGTGGCAAAGAGTCCACCGCAGTAGAAGAAGGGACGGTGGCAAAGAAAGAGTCCACCGAGCACGAGATTGCTGTTAGATAAAAAATAATAATAATAATAATATTATTAAGATTAACTTGTATATAAAGATGTGATAAATATATTATTATTAATTTTAATTTAAATATTTTAATTAATAATTTAGATCAAATGAAATTGATATGACAATTAACCTATTATAATATTCTTCCTTACACTTGTATGTGTGTCGAAGATCCAATAATAATATTGACGATTTCTCACTTAATTGTATACGTTACGATGTTAAGTTGCAAGGCCACTCTACTCGTGAGAAAACGATTTGAAATCTTTTTTATTGATGATGATCATTTCGAGAAAAAAATAAATTTATTTTTAGTTGATAAGAGATTCATGTCTTTCCGATAGATTTTTTTTTTTTTTTTTTGTTCGCACTGAGATTATTCTTTTAGATATTATCAATAAAAAAGATAACGTTGACTAGCACAAGTCGAAAGAGGACGTTGAAACTGGCAGTCCACGGAACAATCATGAGCTTGTTGAGTGCTCACCTTACGGCCACAGAATTGTTGGATTGCCCAACATCTTCAATTGTAGGCGCCGGCACGCCCCGCCCCGCCCACCACCTCGACGCTGCAGCAGTCTTCGACAACCGCGACCTGCCTCGCATCCCCTTCCGTAGCATCGGTCCCCTTCCCCTTCCCCTTCGATGCCGCACGTCATTTTCTTCGCAAGCAGGTGGTGGAAATCCAAGACGAGCCTATTTTATCTACGGATTCAAATGAAGGATGCATCTTCCTCAAAAGTGGTGGAAGACCTGATGGCCACCACATTTCTGTGCCGGTTTAATGGAGAAAGACCTGATATCACGAACAAAATCTGATCATGATTGAACAAACAAAACCAGGACAGATCAGAGGCCGTGTTCATCATGAGGATCCATGTCGGATCACAAAGCTCTCCAGTAATTATCATGTCAGGAGATTCAATTACATATAAAACTTACAACTGTTTACTTAGGAAACATATTCTCAACTTGGAAACATATGTTTCTATAATTTATAATCTATAAGAATAATTATAAAATTTAATATGGAATTCAGTCAACTTCTTTTGAAGTTTAGTATCGCACCAAAGACAGAATTATTAGAAAACATTCATGTGTAAGGTGGAGATTAATAGAGGACTAAAATAATAATTTTTTAGTCTCATCTTGTTAAGTTATAAAAGAACCGAGCTATATATATACTGGTTTAATTCACAATTTATAAGACGTCAGCTTCTCGGATATGTTAACCCTCGTTAGTTTGATTCGAACTCATCAATTTCAATATCAAAGTTCGAAAAAAATGAATGAGAAAAAAAGATTAAGAAAGAAAGCTAAATGCTGATCACGGCTAGGTCTAAAAATAAAGTCCAAACTTGATATATCTTACGAAAAAGGAGGAGACGATTGAGCCATACATGAATAAAGAGATATGTTAAAGAATATTAATGTATAAGATGAAGATTGGAAAGGAACAAAGTTAACCTATGAAAGAATGAGTTGCATGTGTATAAAAATTTTATCTGCTTAACTTTGATACCATGTTAAAAAATCAAATATCTATGAGTTTGAATCAAACTTGATCAGTTAATATGTATCAAATCCAATAATAATTTAACCCAAAAACTTTAATTTTTAGGTTATAGATTCAATCCACTCTATGCAACGATCAAGTGTCACGAAAAATATGAGTTATCTTATAAATTCAATTGCTACAGTACTCCATGAATATCTTGGATGGTATTAGTGATTGCCCAATCATTTTTTAGCATTCTAGCTTCTATAAGATAGTCAGGAGGAGACTATCGCGAGTAGATATAGCTCGAAAGTCGTAGCTCGGTCGATAAAGAATTTATCTCAAAATTAAGATATTTGCGTATCTTATCATAGTTAGTCTTTACAAAAACTATATTAGAGAGTGCATCTAAAAAAAAATTTATGATCAAATTAGTATCGATTGATTCATTACGGAGAAAAGAAAAATAAAAATTTCGTACTACTTTAACCTGAAGACTGATGGAGGTGAGTGAGGATGAACCATTTTCTTTACCACTTTGAGTCGTTTATGTGATATTTAAATCTATAAATACCCACTTTTAAACATGATGCTAGTGATCATCTTTGTTTTAAGAATACTAATTTAGTAGACACCAATCTAAGTTAGATATAAGACGCATTATCTTAATCAAAATGGAATTTGATTTAAAATTGAAGGAATGGTAGAGGAAGAATCAAATATGTAATTAAGATATATGGACCAAAAAACATCCAACTAAAATAACAATAGGAAAGTTAAGGTAGAAAAGTATGTCCCTTGGACTAAAAAAAAAGAAGATAATTATAAACCCAATAATGCATTAAATTAAAAGAAATTATAAGTAATATGAGAATGTTATAAGAGATAAATAAGAGAAATATTTAAAACGGCATGAATATGTTGAGAGGAGAGATATAAAAAATGAAAGTAGAGGAATTTTTTATGACCTAATTAGGATGAATTAGATGGTTTGTTCATTTCAATGGTTGCTGCATATGAGATGGTAGAAAGATGGAAGTATTGATGCTATCACAACACTATATCAGAAGCCCCCTCCATTCATTAGGTTTAGCAACAGCAATGACAGGCAGCTCTGACACCATATTACTGCATGAGAGCATGGAGTTACGGAGACAGCGGACGGCGCACTTGGCTCCCATGAGATGATGCCAGCGACGTAGCTCCTACTTGTTGGTGGTGGGAGGGGCCGAGGCGGCGGCCGGGGATGCGTCGTCGTGAGGCGCCCTCCACGACATGAACCTGTAGAAGCAAGTCATGATCCAGAAGGCCCAGGGGATGCCGACCAGGATCATGCCGGCGGCCGGGAACCACATGGTGGTGCTCGTCTCAGGAAGGACCATGTAGAGGACCAGCATGGCTCCGCCGGCGAGGAGGAGGAGGAAGAAGAGGATCGACACGAACCATATGCACACGTCGGCGGCCCTTCCTCGAGATGCCGTCGTCTGCGACGGTGGATCTGCCCCCATCTGACGTCCCTCCTCTTGCTCTTCTCCTGAGAGAGTTGGATCTTATTCTTCTTCTTGTTCTTCTTCTTCTTCTTCTTCTTCTTCTTCTTCCTCCTCCTCCTCCTCCTCCTCCTCTCGAGAGGCTTGAAAGATTCAAAAGGGTTGCACGCAAAGCATGGGTGGCGAGGGGACACGCCCGGCTGTATAGGTTCCGATAGAGGGGAAGGGAGGGAATGGCGGAGAGACGTCGAGGCTCTGTTGTCGTATGCACAGCAATTAAACCGGACCGGAAAACCATTGAATCGGACCCTCAATCGATTCTATTTTCAATTATTAAATAATATTATACGTTAATATCTATTTCAAATACAGTTTCAAAAAAATAAAAATACAGATACTTGAATAGTTGTATTTACTCTTTAATTCAAACCTAATAAATGCATCCTTATTAAATACTAAAACTTTTCAAGCGAATTTATTTTTAATAATAATAATAATCATCATCATCATCATCGTCATCATATATATATATATATATATATATATATATGGTGACTCATCGAAAAAATCATTTAATTTTAAAAAATTTTAATACTCTTGACCTATGAAAAGATTATTTTATCCCTACTTTTATTTATCTCTACTTTTATAAAACTCATTACTATCTCTACCTTACATCGTCACCATCTCCTACTCGAAACAAATTCACTAGTCTTAAACCCTCCTTGGACTCTAAACCATAGCAATAACTTTCCCTTTTTGGTTTTGCTGTTCGCAGCCCTCATGCGAGGACCATCGCGGCTTTCACAGACCCTGTCGACCCTACCTCTATACGTCTTACCCGCAACTCTTGTGAGAAAGTGATAGCGATCGACAAACTTATTGGACGTTATTACACTATGAAAAAGCACTTAGCGTACATTATCTCACTAGCAAACAAATAATTTAATTTCTTATTTTTAAATATATTAGAAGCATTAAAAAAAATCTTATAGTCGCATGGCAGCGTTAGTAATCCAAATTAATCGAGATGGTAAAAAATGATTCTTCAAGTTTATATTTGAATTAGTGACAAATTATGTGTTAACGAAGTCCTGATGAGGAGATTAAGGTTGCATGCAAAGGGTTTACAAAGACAGGCATTTCATTCGAATAACCTGAACATCATGTAAAACATGCATATGTTGGCTTCCATTAGAATCTGGTCCAATGTCGATGCACAACGTAGAAGACAATGAAAAGCCAAACTTCTAAGAACGAGCGGTAATCCACGATGCAAAGGCAACTCTCCGTTTTAGCATCTGCATCAGAAAGCTACAGAAGCACAACTACACTATTCACAAAAGCATTCACTGAATGGAGGATAGCAGTAGCTTTACAGCCTAAGAATGCTGTATTCTGATGGCCCTGTGCATCTCCATCAGAAAGCTACAGAATTGAATGACATTGTTTTGATTCTTGGAAACAATTCCATAAATTCAGTAAATCTTTTTAGGACCATAAATCCAACCTATCCAATTTACAAGTATCTTCATGTTTCGATAGATTTAGGCCCATGTAACCCTACCTAATGGTAGCTAAGATATGCTCCAAAACACACAAACTGATATCGACGTTTCAACAAGCACAAGGTAGATGAAATATTAATTATTAGGCATGCATCATTGGTTAATGATCACTGGTCACATTGGTCCACATATATGGATAGAGAGACCTAGAAATTTAGTATCAATGCCTCGATCACACACATTGGTGCTCTAATGGTCCTAAAGACAGACTCATACTTCCTCACCTCCCTATTTGATTCATTAGGTGAAGAAGTCTTCAAGTCAAGCAAATGACATAACTAAGGTCTATGAGACAAGGGGAATGGATTTGCTCCATTAAATGTCATTTGGTTTACTTCAACATCACTATGACCCCATTCGATTCACACTCCTCATCCATCCTAAAAGATGTTTGCAGCATTGTCGAGGTTATGGTTCAACAATACCTACAAAATTGATACTGATTGTTTCCTTATAGCCATTCAAAGAGCACAATACCACTCTTTTTTTATTCATGTCTATGATTTTTTTTTTCCACAAAATTATCCGATGAGATGTCATAAAAAATGTATCGGGTCGGGTGAAATTTAAAACTTCAACTTTTGATAAATTTGTCAGATTTTTATGGAACGAAGAAATATATCTGATTATATATATATATATATATATATATATATATATATATATATATATATATTATTATGTATGAGATATCTTACAAAATATTCAAATCGAAACAATTAAATGTTCGACTCAAACTATATGACATGATTAATCGATAGAAATATACAAATATTTTATCACATATATGAATATCATATTACTAAAAAAGAATTTAGGATTTTGGAATTAGGGTGCCGGGAATCAACATTTAGATCAATGGAGGTTAACTTATCAAAAAAATATTGACTTTATTTTAACCAGAACATCAAAGAACTTTCTTTCCTTCATATACGAAATATGTCCTTTCCACATTACATCCCCATGTCATTTACTTCCATTTATTTTTATTTCATCCTTCTTCTTTTTTCTCCTTGCCTAAGTGAAGAACACTATGTCATTAGTTGGTCAAGTATTGATAGGGCCAAGCCCTCGATGCTATCACGGCCGAGTCACGAAACACACTTTCCATATCATTTTAGCATGCAGCCTATTATATATTTATTTTTGTTTAATCGGTTTAGAATCATGGGTTTTAGTTATGGTTCTGATTTCAGTTCGATTCGAAACTCGAGAACCATTGACCCAATTAGGTTTCGATCCAAATCGAACCAGGTCTAAGTTTTATGATGGGGGACCTGTCTCGACCATGATAAGGGAATGAATCCATGGCTCTTTCGTCACCGGCGGCCACGGCAATGACACAACTTACTACCTTTCTCCGGAGCCCAACTTGTCCGCTACTTTCTGGACTTGTTTCAGGATTTGTATAGGATCTTTGAACACCAAAATTTTTCCTTTTGTCTCTTTAAGTCTTTCTGAGGGACCTAGGCTTAAATTGGAGAGCTTTGCTATCAAATCTTCTGGGATGCTCTGGGGTGGTCCTGTCTTAGCTTGCTGAGTTAGTCTGAGAGCCTCTTCTTCCACAAGTTTTGGTTGCTTGAAAATTTCTGCAACCAAATCTCGCACTTCTTGTTTCGTGAGGGGTCTATTTTCCGAGAGTAAGACAGTGAGAGATTTTATGGAGTGCTTGAGTCCTCTGATTTCCCTTTCTAGACTCTGATTTTTCTCAATAATGGTCTTAAAGTTTTTTAAATTGACTCTACTAGACAGGTAGGTTCTGTCGTAAATAACCGTAAGATTATGGGCTAGCTCTTTTCTGGTGGGACTATGGGTTTCCGCAAGGTCAAGGTAGTCAAGCTTTGAAGTATGAGAACTAGTGTACCATTGTTGTATAGCTTCTTCCCATTTTTCAGACATATACTTTTAGACTTTCATAACCTGGTTTTCCTTATCCTTTTTAGATTTTAGTCGTCTCACCTTGTCGGTGTTTCTACGGGTCTCCATGCCCTTTTAACACCTTACGTCTTTTGATCGACTTATTTCTGGACATTGGCGTGATCAGACCAAGCAAAAGCAGGCACAGGACAACAGCAATCATAGTCAACTCTAGCACAACAATAGACCCAGTCATTGGCCAGGAAAGAAGGGGAAAGGAAAGAATGGTCTTTAACTACAGAAGACTAAATGACCTCACTGAAAAAGACCAATACAGCCTACCAGGGATAAACACCATACTAAGAAAGGTCAGCAACAGCAAGATATACTCCAAGTTTGACCTAAAATCCGGATTCCATCAGGTAGCAATGCACCCGGACTACATAGAATGGACGGCTTTCTGGGTACCAGATGGACTATATGAATGGCTGGCAATGAAACTAATTGAAAAGAACCAGAACACTTATTTGCAAAAGGATAACAAAGAACTGATTTGCACAAGGAACTAGAGAAAGTAAAATATTCTTACAAGGATCTAGGGGATTTTTGCTCAAGTAAAACTTCAGTGTTGGACTGCCTGTTCTGCAAGAGAATTACTAAGAGACTTATATAGAAGAGGTAGATAGAATCGGGTACTCATTGGGCCTCATCGTGTTCTTATCACTTTCTTTTTTATATTCCTTCAGGTATAATTATTTAAATTTTGAGCGACTCCCCGAGGCACAGCTCAAAAGTGCTACTTAGCTGCTAAGTAGTGAAGGTACGCTCTATACTACGTGCCAGCTTATCTTGTCGGGCGGCTCCTCGAGGGTCAGCCCATGACTTTTGGCCTCTCTACTCGAAAACAAACCCAACAAAAGAAAAGAGACTCAATGAAGGAAGCTTATCAAGGAAGTCAAAAGCAAAGTCCAAAGGTTTCCTGACCTAGAAGTACCACCCCCATATTGCTACATAGTTCTAGAAATTGATGGATGTATGGAAGAATAGGGAGGAGTGTGTAAATGGAAAAATAAGAAAGGATATCCATGAAGCACAGAAAGAATCTGTGCCTATGCTAGCGAAAAATTCAGCCCCTCGAGTCGATGACTTGTACTCGGGACGGAGACTAAGGCAGCAGATTAGCATGTAGCGAGGCATTGCCTTCCGAATACTACTCACTCCATGCATTCAATGCGCACAACAGCGTGTCACACAAAAGAGAAGAAGCCTCCAAGACGACGTGTCCGCGGGGAGGGAAGAAACACAGGGATTAATTATTTGTCGATGCTCTTGAACAAATGAATTAAAACACTAATATGATACTGTTAGATCAATGATCGAAGATTTTAAGTTTCATCTTGTTAAATCAAATTTTGATTTTTTGACATGTAGTTAGCGATGGGATCAAACAAGAGAAAGTTTGAGCCGAAAACTGTACTGGTAGACAGATAATCTCTTTAATGCTTGAGAATTTATACATATGCAATGGAACTATGATGCTTTATTATTATATTTGATTTCATGATTAGATCTCGAGAATGGTTTCAACAATAAATGTTAATATGAAAGGCATGGGGCGTAAGTACCGACTGCGTTAACTTTCCATTTAAAACATTAATATGATATTATTAGATCTATGATTCAAGATTTTACATTTCATCTTATTAAATCATATTTTGATTATTCGATATGGATGTTGATTCGGATCTAATCTAGATAATCTTTCGTGTCTAACTTCAAATAGATATGATATCAGATAAAAAAAAAATTAAGTCATATTTTTTTTAAGGACTCAATCAAATGGTACTGTAATACTTTATATGTTTGAAAGTGTATCGAGGAGCCTTTTATAATATTATATGATACTATTACATTTGAGAATGGTTTCAAAAATAATTGCGATCATGTAATGATTAACACGAAAGGCATAGGGTTAGTATGGATTGAGCGAACTTCTCATTTAAATGATATGGTAAACTCCCTGAGTCGACATTCGATCTCTTGGTTGACATCATGTACACATTGATCGAATGAGATTGAATATGATGAGACAATCATCTATATATATATATATATGTCATAATCATCGTATCATATCTAATAAAATTTGATGATGCCAATTAATTTAATTGATCATATAATATGTATATACAGACGCGCTGCTACATGTTCTGAGTCGTGTTAATTGCATCTCATGTTGAGAGTTAATTGGCTTGATGAGACTAAAACTTTTGATCAATCGATTCGATTGTGGTACCTCCTTAACCCTTAGGATGTTTATAGAATATGAAGTCATTGTGGTATAAATGTTATATGAGAGTGAGAGAGAGGTATGATTGGTTGGATGGATATATTTTTATCACATTTATGAGCAACAAAGTTCTCCAAGTTTTGTCAAGTCAAACCATTCTTGTGTAGGCTACATGAAAAACAATAATAGAGAGCTATTGGATTGTTCGCGGACGAGTCTTACACAATTGATTGAAATTAGCATGAAATGCTACCAATTCTTCCTATCTCCGACACTCTTATTCTTTTCAAGATGTGAACATCTTTTAGATTCTCTTCCCATTATTATTTATCATCCTTTCCCATGTGCTCCAAATTATTAAGCTTTGGAGTTCTCACTAATTTATTCCCCAACAAGAATCTTGAGAAACTGGCTTCGGATTCAGTGGTCTGTCTAATCAGGAAAAAGAAGAACATGTAGGTCTGTTTCCCAATTCTTTATTTATATTGAGCTAAATACAAAAAGATATATATTTTTTTTCTTAAAAAGAATGATCATATCATTCAAAGTTATCTATTATTACTATTTTTCGGTATAAGAATGATTATTTATGCGAATTTTCGGTATAAGTCTTCAGAGACGGCACGAAGATTACGATAAGATTGACCAACTGACAATGTCTTCTTTTTCAGACTTAATTTGTTTCTACTGCAAATTTGCTATCACTGTTTAATGTGCTTTGTTACCACCAGAAGGTTGATAGCTTATAATTTATTGATTTCCAACAGATATCTGTTGGCATTAATGTACTTGTTGGACTATTTCTTCCCATGAAATGAGTTGTCAACCTGCCTCTCTTTCCCATTTATATTCTTTTAATTTGGTCTACCACCATAATCGATTGCCAGTGGAACAGTTCCTTCTTGCAGTTGCCAACCACATCTTTCTTTACTCTCTCCCTCTCTCTAATTGTGGTTTTGTCTTCCTTCCATGCTGCAGTGCAGTCTGAAGACCATCAGATTGCACCTATTTGTGGTTGCGCCAACAGTGGTCAGTGGTCATCATAAGAATGATTTCTTCTTCTTCTTCTTCTTCTTCTTCTTTATGTTGATGGGAGAGCAGATGAAACCTTCCTCTGCGTCCCACCGATCGATATGAAAGGGCTAACCATTACATCCCCCAGCCTCCACGAAGCACGGTATGCACTGGCCACAACCTTGTCTTCTTTTCCTGGCTACTTGTTCCTGGTTTTATTGGTTCGGTGCAGAAGCCATTATAAATTGTTCCTCTGATACTGTTCTCTCTCGTGCCTGATGGTTCCGTCTGTTTCCTTGGTTAGTACTGAGTTCTTGGTCTTGTTGCTCTATTCGTTTTACCTGATTTGTATCTTCATATGTTGTGCTCATCTTAGAAGCGCTTATGGTTTCTATTTCATCCGAAACTTCTCTGTACGTGTTCTTCAATACACGAGAAGAAGGATTTGCTACGAGGAGAATGAGCTCCTATGCTTTGCTTTGAAGAAGTCTTTTGATCGTAACCATGGGCGCTCAAGATTGACCAAGAAATTCTACCCAGAAAACACGGAAAATGAATGAGCAAATCCGAAAGAAGACTTGGGAATAGCAACGAAGTCTGGTCTGAAACATTGACTGACTAATTTTGCCTGAACTGAGGTTCAAGTATGGCTGTAGTCTTTCTTTCTCCTCCAGAATCCCCAAACCTTGAGAATTCTCACTCGAAAACCTTCACGGAATGAACGCATCGAATCATGGTCTTTCGTATCGTAAATCAGTAATTTCACTGTGTCATCAACGCTCATCATCTTTCATTCTTATCGATCCTCCCATTTAATTCTTCACTTGGCCTCTCCCACCCACCCATTTAATTTAGCTGGACAAGAATGACAGGATGAGAGGGACATGCACTATGGAAAGGAAGATTCCTTCAAATGAGGCACTGCGAAATATAGGTCTTCTTCTCTGTTCATTTAAGCTTCAGCTGTAAGCCTAATCGTTCTTTTTTGTTTGGTAACTTCGATGGTCATGGTGGAAATGGAAGTTAGCATACTTCCAATTTAGAGGGTACATCAGATACTTATCTACACATGCTGCCTTTGTTTAGTTACGGGATGACAAATTGTTTTTGTTCTTGTATCTTTTGTGCCATGGCCTTCTTCATCTTGATGCTTCCATTTGGATTTGTTTTCTGGTGCAGCGACGACACAAGCAAAAGAAAGATGAAGTTGAAGCATCACAAACTCGGAGACAAGTACAGAATCGTGTTCTCCAGCTGCAAGTTTCACTCCCTGAAACTGGCCCTCTTTGTCATTACATGTTGCACGGTGTTAACCCTCCTCTACTCGCCAACAGAGCGCAATGAGCATCGCCAGCAGTCCGATTCCAGGTCTAGATTTGTGGACGTTGGGTCGATTTGGCAGAACACATCGTCAGATCCTCGATACGTATCAGATACGGGTGTCGATTGGCAACAAGTATCGAGCGCTCTGCCAAGTGTTGATGGCACAGAGCATAGTCTCAAGATCGGCTTGCTCAACTTCAACTTCACCGAGGTCGGCGTCTGGCGGCGCGCGGTGCCAAATGCTGAGTTTTCCGGCGTCCACCTTGAGTACGCCGACGCGAGCATCACTTGGAATGTTCTGTACCCGGAGTGGATCGATGAGGAAGAAGACAACGAAGTGCCTGCCTGTCCATCGCTTCCTGAGCCCCGAGTGAAGAATGGATTAGAACTCGACGTCGTCGCTGTTAAGCTGCCCTGCCGTAGGTCAGGCAGCTGGTCGAGAGACGTTGCCAGATTGCATTTGCAGCTCTCTGCAGCCAAACTCGCCGCAGCAGGACGCTCCCCGGTCCATGTCCTCTTCGTCACCGAGTGCTTCCCGATCCCCAACCTGTTCATCTTCAGAGACCTCGTCAGAAGAGAAGGAACCGCTTGGCTGTACAAGCCCAGCGTAGCGACGTTGAGGGAGAAGCTCCGGCTTCCGATCGGGTCATGCGAACTCGCTGTTCCACTGAAAGCACGAGGTCAGCTACTCGATCATCTTCGTCAGCCTAAATTGAAGGAAGCTTGACGGAGCTGCTTGTTTCTCCCTGCAGTGCGGCCACAGACTGGGAGTGGAACGAGAGAAGCATATGCGACGATACTGCACTCTGCAGAGGTCTACGTCTGCGGCGCCATCGCCGTGGCTCGGAGCATCCGCTTGGCGGGGTCGACGAGGGACCTCGTCATACTGGTCGACGAATCCATAAGCGACCACCACCTGGGCGGCCTCGAAGCCGCAGGATGGAAGGTCAGAACGATCCAACGGATCCGAAACCCCAAGGCGGAGAAGAACGCGTACAACGAGTGGAACTACAGCAAGTTCCGGTTGTGGCAGCTCACCGACTACGACAAGGTCATCTTCATCGACGCCGACCTCCTCATCCTGAGGAACATCGACTTCCTGTTCAAGATGCCGGAGATATCCGCGACGGGGAACAACGCCACCATCTTCAACTCCGGCGTGATGGTGGTCGAGCCCTCCAATTGCACCTTCCAGCTGCTGATGGATCACATCGACGAGATCACGTCTTATAATGGTGGCGACCAGGGATACCTCAACGAGATCTTCACGTGGTGGCACCGCATCCCGAGGCAGATGAACTTCCTGAAGCACTTCTGGGAGGGCGACAGCCAGAGCGTGAAGGCGAGGAAGACGAGGCTATTCGCGGCCGAGACGCCCGGCCTCTACGTCCTGCACTACCTGGGGCTGAAGCCATGGCTCTGCTTCCGGGACTTCGACTGCAACTGGAACTCCGTCCTCTACCGGAGTTTCGCCAGCGACGAAGCCCACGCGACGTGGTGGCGCGTGCACGACAGCATGCCGGAAGGCCTCCAGCGCTTCTGCCTGCTGTCCACGGTGACGAAGGCCGGGCTGGAGTACAACCGGCACAAGGCCGAGAAGGCCAACTTCCCCGACCAGCACTGGCGCCGCAACGTGACCGATCCCAGACGGCATCTGTGCTTCGAGAAGTTTTGCCGGTGGGAGGACGTGCTGCAGCACTGGAACGGGTCGCACACATCGTCCACTGCTCGATCTACTTAGCACACCATCATCATCGGCGATGCCCGTCTTCTTTAGCACATACAAGATGTCAAGCGAACTGTCTGTTTTAAATTGTTTAAATTAAAAAGAAAAAAATTTCTTTTCAAAAGATTTATTTGAAAATATATATATTTTAATTATTTTGATAGTTATTTTTGAAAGATTATGTTTTTTGAGAAAAATATCTATAAATAAGTATTTGAGGGTAAATAATGTATATGTCTCTTTTATACTCTTCTTCTTTACTCTCCAAGTGATTGAATTAGGCATTCTCTAATTTCTCTTTAAGATTCTTTATTGTTTGATCAATACAAATTTTATAAAGACTTGTCATATTCACTACAATTATTTACATCAAACCCATAGCAATCTTATTGAGAAGATGGTACAAATATCATTTTTTAGGAAAGTGTTTATACACGTTTCAAGCCTAAATATATTTCCTATAGTATTCTTGATCTTGTGTTTATTATTTGTTTCCATAGTGTTTTTATCATCTTCTTTGTCGTATTTTTCCAACAATATAAAAATGATATTTTGTGAGTTTATACAAATTGACCATGGAGGCTACAAATACCATTAAATTATTGAATCAAGATTTTGTTCATTTGGATCGTTTTGATAAAATGAATTTTACCCGTTGGCAAGACAAGATGAAGTTCATATTGACTGCTTTGAAGATCTTCTATGTACTTGATCCAAATCTTTACCAATTCCTGATCCAACCGATGATGACACCGATGAAGTCATGTGTAGAGGACACATTCTCAATGCTCTTTCGATCTGCCTTTATGATCTTTATACAGTGGAACCATCTTCAAAAGCAATTTGGAATACTTTGGAATTCAAGTATCATGCCAAAGAAGAAGGTACAAATTTTTTTTTAATTTCTAAATATTTTGATTATAAGTTTGTGGATGACAAGCCAATCTTGGCACAAGTGCATTAGTTGTAGGTCATTGTTAATCAATTGAAGGCTGAAAAAATTAAACTTCCTGAACCTTTTCAAGTAGGGGCTGTAATAGCTAAGTTGCCTTCATCTTGGAAAGGGTATAGGAAGAAGATTTTGCATGACTCCAAGAATATCACTTTCGAGCAAATTCAAAAACATCTTCAAATCGAGGAGAAATCAAGGATGAGAGACAAGAGTGAGAACTCTTTTGGCAATATAAAAGCAAATATTGTGAATCGGCCTAAGAATTCGAACAAAGACAAGCAAAACAAGGAAAATCATTTTGGCCCCAAAAGGGATCAAAGAAAATTTAAGAAGCTAAAGAGTGGAGGCTATTTTGTTTATGGAAAACCTGGTCATTTTGCTAAGGATTACAGATTTAAAAAGGGCAAAAAATCGGAAGTCAACTACATTGAGGAAGATGATAATATAATCGCTACGGTGAGCGAAGTAAATGCCATATTTGGTAAAGTTTCTGGTTGGTGGTATGACACTTGTACTACCATTCATGTTTGCTATGATAAGGCACTCTTCAAGACTTACAAAGAAGTCACAGAAGGGCAAGAGATTCAAATGGAAAATGAAGTGTTCGTTCTAAGGTGAATGGCAAGGGAAATATGGAACTCACTTTCACTTCGGGTAAGAAAGTCACTCTTATTAATGTTCTTCATGTACCGGATATGAGTAGAAATTTATTGAGTGAGAATCTCCTTGGCAAACATGTAATTAAATCTATATTTGAATCAGAGAAATTAATTCTATCCCGTAATGGAACTTTTATTGGAAAATGCTATTCCAAGGGAATGATCAAATTATCTATTGTTGACAATAATTTTAAATTTAATAAAGATGTTTCTTCTATTTATATTATTGATTCTTATTCATTATGGCATGATAGATTAGCACATATTGGAACTAGCACCATTACAAGAATGGTTAAGTGTGGCTTAATAAATTATCATTTTGACGATCTTAATAAATATGAAATTTATGTTAAATCAAAGATGATGAAGAAACGCTTCAAAAGTGTTGAAAGATATACTAATTTATTAGACTTAATACATTATGATATATGTGAATTAAATGACATATTAACGAGAGGAGGTAATAGATATTTCATTACTTTTATAGATGATATGTCTAGATTCGTATATATGTACTTATTGAAACATAAAAATAATACTTTTAAGGCATATAAAGCAGAAGTTGAAAATCAATTAGGGAAGAAAATTAAAGCTTTAAGAAGTAATAGAGGAGGAGAATATTTTTCTAATGAATTTAACTTGTTTTTGAACAACATGACATAATTCATGAATGTTCAGCACCTAGAAAACCTAAGCAAAATGGATTAGCAGAAAGAAAAAATAGAACTTATCTAAAGATGATTAATGCTATGTTGTTGCATGCTAAATTATCTTATAATTTGTGGAGAGAAGTTTTATTGGCTGCATGTAATATTTTAAATAGTATTCCCTTTAAAAAGAATAAAATCTCTCCAATATGAGTTATGGAAAGGAAGACAACCTAACATTGGTTATTTTAAAGTGTGGGGGTGTCTTGTATATTGTAAGAATAATGATCATCAAAAGATAAAATTGGGACATAGAGGAATCAAATGTGTATTTATAAGCTATGCCTCAAATAGTAAAGCATATAGGCTTCTTAATTTGAAGTCTAATATCATAATAGAATCTCGAGATGTGAAGTTCTTTAAACATTTAATGACTTTAAGTAATAATGTTCATCCTCCAACTAGTGAAGAGTCACTAGTGGAGACATCTCAAAAGGTTGGTGAGCAACCTAATATTTCTTTGATTGAACATTAATTAAGTTTACAAGAGGTTGGAGAGCAATCTTATGAATTAAGGAGAAGCACTCGTGTATGAAAAGTAAAAACATTAAGATCGAATGAGATTGATTTTCAAAGTATTTCTTTTTACCCTGTAGAAGGAAAGAATGAGAGAGTCTTAAAAACAATTCCTCTTGTTTTACGAGTGAAAGATGATCCTAAAACTTTTAAAGAAGCTATGGCCTCTCATGATGCTGCTTTTTAGAAAGATACTATTAATGATAAGATGGATTCTATTATGTCAAACCATACTTGGGAACTTATCGATTTATCTTTTGCCTCTAAACCTATTAGTTGTAGATGGGTATTTTGTAGGAAGTATCGTACAAATAGTACTTTCCAAACGTTCAAAGAAAGGTTAGTTGCTAAAATATTTCAACAAAAAGGAAGGAGTAGATTATTTTGACACATATGCTCCTGTGGCTAGGATAACATCTATTAGAATTAATTTTGCTTTAACATCAATTTTTTATCTTTATATTTATCAAATGGATGTCAAAACAACATTTCTAAATGGAGACATCGATGAGGAGGTATATATGGAACAACCTGAAGGTTTTGTTCTACTGGAAAATGTGTTAGGATCGGAGCGGCACTAAGAGGGGGGGGGTGAATTAGTGCAGCGGTGAAGTGCGATAAACTTTTCACGATTTAAACACTTTTCGGAAACTTCGTACGATAAAAGCAACGTTTTCGTTTAAAAATGTTTCGATTGCGTTTTAACTTGAAGAGATAAGTAAGATGGAGACAAAGCAGTATAGCATTAAAGTGCAAATGGTTTGCAGTAATATAAATGATAATAAGTAAATGCAAACCAGAGATTACGTCGATTTTACAGTGGTTCGGTCAAATGACCTACATCCACTTGCGCGGCCCCTCTTCGATGAGGCTCCCACCTTCCACTAGCAAATCTCTTGAAAGGGAAGGGTAAATACCCCTCTTACAACTTTTACAAGTGGTTCACTCTCTTACAGATTTTCAGCAAGAAAGAAGGAGGTGAACACTAGCAAATTGAAAACAAGACTAGCAAAGACTCTTCTAAGACTTTTCTCTCAATCACTTGCTGCTCAAAAAGTTGTCTTCTCAGCTGAGACTTGAGGGGTATTTATAGGCCTCAAGAGGATTCAAATTTGGGCTCCAAAAATTTGAATTCTCTTATGTTCCCGATGCTGGCGGTGCCACCGCCCAGTGCTCGGGTGCTGGGCGGTGCAACCACCCAGCCCAGGAGGTGTCACCGCCCAGCTCTCGGGTGCTGGGCAGTGCCACCGCCTAGGCCAAATCAGCTCACTGGTTGGGCTCCAAACTTGGCCCAAACCAGTCCGAACTCGGGCCCAATTGGCCCCTACTTGGTTTATAGGATTAACACCTAATTCTAACCCTAATTAACATGCTAACTATGAATTTAAAGACATTTTCTAAGCTATTACAAAGTCCGTAAGTCAAGACTTCTTCCGGCAAGCTTCCGACGAACTTCCGACGGTCTTCCAATAAACTCTCAGAAACCATTCTGCGGACTCCCGGCAAGCTCCTAGACTTCACGATTTGATCTTGGCGAGTTCCAACGAGCTTCTTCGGCAAGCTCCGATCTTTCTCGGCGAGCTCCGCGAACTTCCAACGAACCTTCTGGCGAGCTTCCGAAAAACCCTTCGGCAAGCTCCCTACTCATTCTCGGCTAGTTCCGGTAGCATTCCCGATGAACCTTCGGACTTCCGTCGAACTCTTGAACTCGCAATGAATCCTTCGTGCTTGACTCTGACACTTTGTTTTGCTTTATGTCTTCATCGTTATCATAGTTAATCCTGCACACACAAGCAAAAACTCTACTCCGATCTAGACCTTGAAAAATTATTTTTCTCTATCCTATTGATCTTGATGTTTATTATGATAAATCTATGTATACCATTTTGAATCTCTTGAAAGTAATGTTGATATTTTGATGATTTAAATTTGAAATGAGTTTTATCAAAATCATGATATTGATTTCTTGGAATAACATGAGATTACCTTTGATGATCATTTTGATTCATGGAATTTTGGATTAATGACTTGGTCTTACATTTGTTTATGAGATGGTTGAAATATTTGTACGTTTGAATTCTTCCCTTCTCCTTTCAATTTATGCATGTTATATGTTAAAGATTTAAAAACATGTTTTGGTATCATGCATATCTAAGAAATATTTATGTGACAAATTGAATAAGTTGAAAATGAATGATGATTTTTCTCTTGAATATAACTTGTGATATATTTTTTTATATAAATCATCATTTTGATTTCTCGACATTCGATACATGAGATTTTATTATAAATAAAAATTTCTCATTAATCTATCTTCTATGATTTTACTTGATATTCTCTTGAGAGGTGATTTTCTAAATGAATCATGATTTTTCCTTGTGAGTTCTTGGAGTTATTACTTGATTTTTCTTTTAAAACAAGATCTCTTCTTTGTACTCCTATGATTTTTCTTGATATTTTATTTAAAGAAGATATTTACTATATGAATCATGTCTTTTGGTATTCAAATGATTTTATCCTTCATGACATGATTTCTTTGTATTTATGGCTTGCATGACTTGAAATGTTTTGGTATGATACATGCAATGATGAAATATTCATAAAGTTAAAATGATGTATGCAATACTTATGATAATGATGTACATGATGTATTTATTGCATATGATGTGTATCATGAATGCTTTAAATGATGAATGTTTAGTATCATGATCAACATGTTGATAAATGCTTGAAAATTTTAATGTTTGAGTATCATGTATGATATGCTTATTAATGATGATTGATTTATTTTTCGGTATCGTGCATGAAAAATATGGTTATTGAAATTGTGTATGTTTTAATTTGAATATATAATGATGCATAAATAAGAATGATACTTACCTTTGTCATAATATGAAAATTGATATAAGGGTCTTCCCTTCTTTTTGACAATGACAAAGGGGGGAACAAGAATTTCTAGCGTGGACATCATGAAAAGAGGCAAACTAACTAGCTTGCACAATTCAAGATGAAAGCAAAAATTGCACTTCTCAAAAGAGAAGATGCAAATGTAACATTTGCCAAATTGTTTGCTTGCCTCATGTAAAACATTATCTCTTGCTAGTTTGGTATTTTTGCTAGCTTGTATATTGCAAAACTTGATCACTTTTTCAAACATTTTGCTAGCTTACACTTTGCAAAGAAAACAAAAATGACACTTCTAGAAGAAAGAGCTTATTATTTCAAGAAGCAAGAGTTGCTTTCTTGAACATTTCAATATTGCTAGCTTGCATGATGTAGAACTTACTATCTTGAACATTACTAAAAGTGCTATCGTGTATGCTGTAAAACTTGCATATCTAAAACTTGATAGCTTGAATGTCCTAAGCATGATGCATTACTTGCTAAATTTTCTAGCTTCAAAACTGCATGATGATAAAACTTAATATTATGTTTTTCATGCAATGAGTTGAACTTATATTACAAACACAAAGAATAGTTGTACTTCTCCTTTTTGTTGATGACAAAGGGGGAGAAGTATGTTGATGACATGATATGCAAAAGTCTATGCATGAGTTCATAATGACGTGTTGCAAGTATTAATGATGAATATTGCAATGACTTGAATTCAGTTTGAATTCAAGGTTCTATCAATATGGTATATTGATAGGGGGAGTTTGTTTAAACTCCGGGAGTCAAGTTTAACTCTGTCATCAATTGGTTGTCATCATCAAAAAGGGGAAGATCGTTGAATCTCGTATTTTGATGATGAAACTGTTAGGATCAAGAGCACTAAGAGGGGGGGGGTGAATTAGTGCAGCGGAAATCTTATAATAATTTAAAAACCAAAAGCTGCGTTCGTTCAAAAACTATTATGATGCAAAAGCAAATTCTCAGTTTGTATCTAAGTGCAGTTTGGGTCTAAGTGCAGATTGCGTTTAAGCGCAGTTTTGCGTCTAAGCGCAGTTTTGCGTCTAAACTCAGATTTACGTCTAAATGCAGATTTACGTCTAAACGCAGATTTACGTCTAAACGCAGTTTTACATCTAAACGCAGTTTTACGTCTAAACGCAGTTTTACGTCTAAACGCAGATTTACGTCTAAACGCAGTTTTACGTCCAAACGCAGTTTTACGTCTAAACGCAGATTTACGTCTAAACGCAGTTTTACGTCTAGACGCAGATTTACGTCTAAACTTTGAAACTAGTTTGTATACTCGCAGAAGGCAGTATGCAGTTGAAATCAAGACGTAAACGTGAACTGAAATCTGATGATTGAGCGAGGAAAGCCGATTTACGTCTGAATGCAGTTTTACGTCTAAATGTTGAAACTCGTTCGTAAAATCGTAGAGGACAGATTGCAGTTATTAATAGGATTAAAATGTAAGCGTAAACTGCAAGGAAGCTCGTTCGTAAAAGCGCGGAAAACAGTTCTGCAGAATCAAACGTAAACGTAAACTGTAATGTATGAAAATACGAAGTTACGTCTGAATGCAGATTTGGAAGAACAGCTCTTAGAACTTGTTCGTGAAAGCGCAGAGAGCAGTAGTGATGAGGGAGGTTTGCAGTAATGATAAAGTGCTCGAAATTAAACGCAAACCAGAGATTTAGAGTGGTTCGGTCAGCCTTGACCTACTCCACTTTTGGCTTCCTCCACCGATGAGGTTGCCGACGTCAACTAGGTGCCTTCCTTCAATGGGCGAAGGCCAAACTTCCCTCTTACAGTTTCTCTCCTTTTGGCAGGCTTAGGAGACAACCTTTACAGACCTTTCTCTCCTCACTTTACAATCAAAAACTTGAAGAACAGAAGGAGGAGACTTAAAGGCTTTACAACACTTTTGAGCTCTTTAGAATCACAGAAAAGATCACGATTTTGGTATAGGTCTGTGTCTTTTCAGTGCTGAATGGGTGGGGTATTTATAGGCCCCAACCCAATTCAAAATTCGAGCTCAAAACGATCAAATCGATCAAATCCCAGAATTCTGGGATCAGGCGGTTGCACCTCTCGACTGGAGAGGTGGCACCGCCTGGCAGAGCTCGAAGACTGAGCTCTGCCGATTGCTTCTCTCTGCCAGAGCTCGAAGACTGAGCTCGATGGTTGCATCACCTGGCAGAGCTCGAAGACTGAGCTTGGTGGTTGCATCACCTGGCAGAGCTCGAAATCTGAGCTCGGTGGTTGCATCACTTGGCAGAGCTCCAAACTGAGCTCAAGCTGATGCACCATTCTGCCAGAGCTCGAAGACTGAGCTTGGTGAATGCATCACCTGGCAAAGCTCGAGACTGAGCTCAGGCTGATGCACCACTCTGCCAGAGCTCGAAGACTGAGCTCTGTGGTTGCATCGCCTGGCAGAGCTCGGAACTTGAGCTCTGGCGGTGCAACCTCTTGGCTGGGGCGGTTGCACCTCCCAGCCTTGCAGCCCTGGCGGTTGCACCTCCTGGCTGGGGCGGTTGCACCTCCCAGCCCCACAGCCCAGGCGGTTGCACCTCCTGGCTGGGGCGGTTGCACCTCCCAACCCCACAGCCCAGGCGGTTGCACCTCCTGGCTGGGGCGGTTGCACCTCCTGGTGCAATCAGGGTCCGAATGGTTCACTCCATTCGACCCACTTTGAATCTTTTCAGGGGCCCAATTGCCCCAAGATTAAGCTAATGGGATCACCTCCCATTTTCATGCTTAATCATCATGCTAACTACGATTAACTCTAAGACAACTTCTGCAGCTTTGCTCCGATGCGTCAATCGCTTCTTCCGGCGAGTTTCCGGCCAACTTCCGTCGATCAACCGATAACCCTCGGTGATCCTTCTGCGGACATCCGGCATACTCCTGGACTTTGCGACGATCCACTTGGCGAGTTCCGACGAGCTTCGCTTGGCAAGCTTCTGGACTTCTCGGATCTGTTCTCTCTGAACCTCCGACGACCGTCCGAACTTCCGTCGAACTCTCGAACTCCCAACGTGATCATGATCTTGACTCCGGCGCAACTCCTGCTGCTTGTCTTACTCTCATCGTAGTTAATCCTGCACACTTATCTCAACACATAGATTAGATAACAAATGACAATTGACTTCATCATCAAAATCCGAGATTCAACAATCTCCCCCTTTTTGATGATGACAATCAATTGATAAAGGAGTTGTCCTTAACTCCCCCTATCTATATGCCATAGTTGAGATAAGTCAACCTTGAATTCAAGACCTAAGAATTCAAGTGACGTATTGATAAGTTAGATCAGTTAAACTTATCAATGCTCCCATCATGATGCCTATCATGATGTATCTCTTCACGAATTATGTCAAGGCATGACATACATCATCAAGTTTGTATGATAGTGTTTGTAACCATTCATCATGTAATCATATAAAGCAACGAAGGACTTTTTACATGATGCTCACATTTGAGATTGTCTAGCAAGTTTGCATTTTCTATTGAATATCAAATCAAGATATGATGCAAACTATAGCACATGTTCACATATCTCTTGGTGACGCAAGGATGGCATAACATTGTTTATAGCATCACTCAAGTATTTGCAACTATGACATAGATATGATTATGGCAGTTCAGCTATGACATAGTGTTTATCAATTCAGCTATGACATAGATATGATTATGGCAGTTCAGCTATGACATAGTGTTTATCAATTCAGCTATGACATAGATATGATTATGGCAGTTCAGCTATGACATAGTGTTTATCAATTCATATGTTTCTCCCCCTTTGTCATCAACAAAAAGCATGATAGCATTATCAAGCATATAAAGGAAGTCATGACACATATATCTCTTTTTTGCTTGACGGAGGAAAGTCATTTTCCAAAGAGTTTTCATAAGAGTGTACGGGAACATCCCATTTTTAGCATACAACCCGAAAAATGAACTTCTTACATGCATTTGGTTAAAAATATTTGTCACATAATTTGCAACATGTTATTTGATCAAGCGTTGTCAAGGCATGTAATAGTAATAGCATCCGAAAAATAATTTTGATGTAGTAACACAATTATTTCAAGTGCAGCATTATATCATATTGCATAGCAGGATTTTTATTTCAGCAAGTGTAGCATTGCATCACATGGTAAGATATCAGCTCGTATGATGCAAATTTTTGTTTGATACATGGCATGATAGCAATCATATTAGCAATAGCAACCATATCAATGTCATACTGCTGACTTATCAACTTACATTGGTATGTTGCTTCATATTTTCAAGGCATAGGCTTTTAAACCTTTTTTAGTTTCAGTGCAAAAACCGAGATAAACAACAAGAGATGTTTGCAAATATGCTTACACAGACAAAGATAACCATATCAGGGTAATATATGTACAGCATATCAGGTAACCATAAAGACAAAGTCCTTCATGAATGACATAAGGAGTTTACAACCTGTCATATTAAAAACATCAGATGTTTATACAAGCTCATTCATGAGGTGGAAGATTAAAGTGCCTAAGTAAAGAGTCAAATTGTCGATGGATTTGCTGTAGCTCGGTTAGGATTTGATCTTGTCGAAGCTCAAGCCGTTCTTGTCGTTGCTCAAATCGGTCCATCCGAATCCCGATATCTTCGATGGATGATGTGTGAGTTTGCTCAACCGGATGTGTTTCCTCAAAGGGATAGATTGGAGGAGAGTGGGTACTCCTAAAGACTGGGGTTTCCGGCTCTGGTTCAGGTTCAGGTTCAGGGGGATTAGTTCTTCTAGGCATTCTAACCCAGTTACCGTTTCTATAGTGACATCTTAGTCGGTGAAGTAGATTTTTGTTTATTATGCTGTATCTATCTGATTTCATTACTTCTTCTTCTAGTGGTATTTGAATGTCGTAAGCTTTCATTATTCTAGTAATAATTCCACCATATGGGAGCATCATATCTTTCGTAGATAATTCCAACATGTTTTGTTGGATCAGATAGCCAAGACAAATGTCACGTTCTTTCATAATTAGGTACATAATTCCTAATTCCAATTGACTCACTTCATCATGATGATATTGCTTAGGAAGAATTATACTAGTCATGATATGATGAAGTATCTTAGTGTTAAAGGGCATTAGATGTTCACAACTTTTAGGAATAGATTCTACGTTAGGATTGGCAAGGATTGTTCCTAAGGCTTCAACGTAGGATGTTTCAATAGTTTCTTCATCCCATGTTCCTTTAAAGTAAAGTCCTATGCTTTTCATGGGAATACCTATTATATCACAAATGAATCTATCAGTGATTGAAATGTGTTGTCCTAAGAGATAGGTTGATATCCTTTCTTCATCATCTTTTTGCATGTTGTTATAAAACAATCTAACTAGTCTAGGATAAATGGGTTCGTTGATCTGCAAAATGGGAAGAAGATTAAGGTTTGCAAACCAATGGATAGTCTCTACATCTCTTAGTTCATTCAGATCTACGTATTTTCCCTTATTGATGCTTCTTAGTTCGAAGGAGAGAAATTTTTCAGCATGGTTTTTGGAATCAAAAAGAGTGAGATCAAACTCTTCTACTACTCTCCTCTTTCCCTTGTCCCTTGAGGATCTTCTAGATCCCATTACTACTGCTGTTTTAAAGGGATGATGATGAGCTAAAGTAAATGAAGAACAAAACAGAATTTAAGAGCTTCTTAGAGAGTACCTTTGTGAAATCTTCAAGAGAAGGAAGGATTCTTGATGTTTTGCTCCGAAATAAGAGGTATTTGGAAGGCTTAGAGGAGTGAAATGGGAATGGAGGAGACTTGGAAGAGTAGAGGAGGAAATGGGGGTGAGTTGGGGTCGGTTCCTCAGCCGGCCCTAGCGTGATTTTAAGGGGCAGAGCTGCTAGCGGTTGCACCTCTGGCTGGAGCGGTGCAACCTCTGGCAACCCGTGATGGCTGGAGGTGCAACCGCCAGCTGGAGAGGTGCCACCGCCTGCAGCAGGTGAGTACTTAGGATGATTTGATTTGGGAGAATTTGCCTTGAGGAGAGTTTCAGAGCAATTGATGTTTGTTACATGATTTCGTATGAGTTTTTATTTAAGGAAGAAGCTCTTTGTAAGATAGATCTTTTAACGTGCATACGAATGTTTGTTTGGTGTCCCTTTTAAGATCATGACATGTTTAGTTTCTACAAGAATTAATTCGTAGATGAACAGGTTTTGAAGATCAGGGGGGTATGTGAATTTGGATATCATAAGTTTCTAATTGTATCGTATTTGTGATTTCATAGCTTCCACTTGTTACTTAAGCGTTGCGAGTTCCTTTTTGATTCTTGGTTTATGATCATTGAGAGTTAAGGAGCAGAACATTATTTCTTGCTCCGGCCTAGACTTTTAATGTTTTTATAGGAACGGATGATCTTTAGGAACCCATTTGCTTTTGGGTGCCTCATAAACAGATCTATATTTTCTATCATGTTGCATAGAGTTTATCATGGTTCCTTTAGGAACCCAAATCAATTTGTTTGGACTTATTTTCTTGAATGGACAACAATGTGTCTTGTGTCCAGATTTGCAACAAAAGTTGCACTTGGTTTGGTGTTGAACGTGTACGATGGGGCCTTTTACAAAGGTAGTTGGATTTAGGTGAGGACTCCTCACAAATCCAATCCCACTTCTTTTGGGAGCATGACCCTTGTTTGTAAGGATCATGTTTAATGACTTGCTACCAACCTCGAATTTCTTCAAGGTGTCCTTAAGCAGCAAGTTTTCTTTTTGTATAGTTTCTAAATCATGACATTTGATACATGAATTTAAACTATCATGATGTTCGACTTTTAACTTATCAAACTCACAAGTAAGATTATCATGTAGCTTTTTTAGCAACTTGTATTTTCTATTTATAACTTTGCATTCATCAAATAAATCATGGAAGGCATTTAATAATTCATCGAAAGATAAATCAGCATCTAATAAATCCGTTACCTCCTCTTCGATGGCCATAAAGGCGTAATGAGCAACTTGCTCGGTGTTGGATTCTTCTTCCTCAGATGCGCTCGAATCATCCCATGTTGCTTGGAGCGCTTTCTTCTTTGTTGTTCTTTTCTTGACTTGGGGACAATCACTTTTGTAATGTCCCGGCTTTTTACATTCGTAGCAGATCACTTGGTCCTTCTTTGATTCAAGTTTATTTTTCACATCGTTTTTAAACTTGTTTCTTTTGAAGAATTTTTTAAACTTTCTTGTCAAAAGTGCCAAGTCATCATCACCGTCCTCATCACTTGAGTTTTCTCTCAAGTGGCATTCAGAAGTTTTAAGTGCCATATCCTTCCTGTTCTTTGGAAGGATGTCTTCTTGCTCTTCATGAGCTTTGCAAGTCATTTCGTAGGTCATTAATGACCCGATTAGTTCTTCAAGAGGGAAGTTGCGCAGATCTTTTGCCTCTTGAATGGCGGTGACTTTAGGATCCCAACTCTTAGGAAGGGATCTTAGTATCTTATTAACAAGTTCAAAATCCGAAAAACTTTTTCCGAGTCCTTTTAGACCGTTGACGACATCCGTGAAACGGGTAAACATGTCGCCAATGGTTTCACTCGGTTTCATTCGGAAAAGTTCAAAAGAATGCAGCAACAGATTGATTTTTGACTCTTTCACTCTACTTGTGCCCTCGTGGGTCACTTCAAGTGTGTGCCAAATATCAAATGCAGTTTCGCAAGTTGAAACACGATTAAACTCGTTTTTATCAAGTGCGCAAAATAAGGCATTCATAGCCTTTGCATTAAGAGCGAAAGCCTTCTTCTCCAAATCGTTCCAATCGATCATTGGAAGAGAAGATTTTGAAAATCCATTTTCAACAAGGTTCCACAGTTCAAAATCCATAGAAATAAGAAAGATCCTCATTCGGGTCTTCCAGTAGGTGTAGTCCGTTCCACTGAACATGGGTGGACGTGTAATAGAATGCCCCTCTTGGTTTCCGGCGTAAGCCATCTCTCTTGGGTTTTAATCCTTTAGAGAGTTAACCTTGCTCTGATACCAATTGTTAGGATCGAGAGCACTAAGAGGGGGGGGGGTGAATTAGTGCAGCGGAAATCTTACAGCGATTAAAAACCAAAAGCTGCGTTCGTTCAAAAACTATTATGATGCAAAAGCTAATTCTCAGTTTGTATCTAAGTGCAGTTTGCGTCTAAGCGCAGATTGCGTCTAAGCGCAGTTTACGTCTAAACTCAGATTTACGTATAAACGCAGTTTTACGTCTAAATGCAGATTTACGTCTAAACGCAGATTTACGTCTAAACACAGATTTACGTCTAAACGCAGATTTACGTCTAAACGCAGATTTACGTCTAAACTCAGATTTACGTCTAAACTCAGTTTTACGTCTAAACGCAGATTTACGTCTAAACGCAGATTTACGTCTAAACGCAGTTTTACGTCTAGACGCAGATTTACGTCTAAACTTTGAAACTCGTTTGTATACTCGCAGAAGGCAGTATGCAGTTGAAATAAAGACGTAAACGTGAACTGAGATCTGATGATTGTGCGAGGAAAGCCGATTTACGTCTGAATGCAGTTTTACGTCTAAATGTTGAAACTCGTTCGTAAAATTGTAGAGGACAGTTTGCAGTTATCAATAGGATCAAAATGTAAGTGTAAACTGCAAAGAAGCTCGTTCGTAAAAGCACGGAAGACAGTTCTGCAGAATCAAACGTAAACGTAAACTGTAATGTATGAAAATACGAAGTTACGTCTGAATGCAGATTTGGAAGAACAGCTCTTAGAACTTGTTCGTGAAAGCGCAGAGAGCAGTAGTGATGAGGGAGGTTTGCAGTAATGATAAAGTGCTCGAAATTAAACGCAAACCAGAGATTTAGAGTGGTTCGGTCAGCCTTGACCTACTCCACTTTTGGCTTCCTCCACCGATGAGGTTGCCGACGTCAACTAGGTGCCTTCCTTCAATGGGCGAAGGCCAAACTTCCCTCTTACAGTTTCTCTCCTTTTGGCAGGCTTAGGAGACAACCTTTACAGACCTTTCTCTCCTCACTTTACAATCAAAAACTTGAAGAACAGAAGGAGGAGACTTAAAGGCTTTACAACACTTTTGAGCTCTTTAGAATCACAGAAAAGATCACGATTTTGGTATAGGTCTGTGTCTTTTCAGTGCTGAATGGGTGGGGTATTTATAGGCCCCAACCCAATTCAAAATTCGAGCTCAAAACGATCAAATCGATCAAATCCCAGAATTCTGGGATCAGGTGGTTGCACCTCTCGACTGGAGAGGTGGCACCGCCTGGCAGAGCTCGAAGACTGAGCTCTGCCGATTGCTTCTCTCTGCCAGAGCTCGAAGACTGAGCTCGATGGTTGCATCACCTGGCAGAGCTCGAAGACTGAGCTTGGTGGTTGCATCACCTGGCAGAGCTCGAAATCTGAGCTCGGTGGTTGCATCACTTGGCAGAGCTCCAAACTGAGCTCAAGCTGATGCACCATTCTGCCAGAGCTCGAAGACTGAGCTTGGTGAATGCATCACCTGGCAAAGCTCGAGACTGAGCTCAGGCTGATGCACCACTCTGCCAGAGCTCGAAGACTGAGCTCTGTGGTTGCATCGCCTGGCAGAGCTCGGAACTTGAGCTCTGGCGGTGCAACCTCTTGGCTGGGGCGGTTGCACCTCCCAGCCTTGCAGCCCTGGCGGTTGCACCTCCTGGCTGGGGCGGTTGCACCTCCCAGCCCCACAGCCCAGGCGGTTGCACCTCCTGGCTGGGGCGGTTGCACCTCCCAACCCCACAGCCCAGGCGGTTGCACCTCCTGGCTGGGGCGGTTGCACCTCCTGGTGCAATCAGGGTCCGAATGGTTCACTCCATTCGACCCACTTTGAATCTTTTCAGGGGCCCAATTGCCCCAAGATTAAGCTAATGGGATCACCTCCCATTTTCATGCTTAATCATCATGCTAACTATGATTAACTCTAAGACAACTTCTGCAGCTTTGCTCCGATGCGTCAATCGCTTCTTCCGGCGAGTTTCCGGCCAACTTCCGTCGATCAACCGATAACCCTCGGTGATCCTTCTGCGGACATCCGGCATACTCCTGGACTTTGCGACGATCCACTTGGCGAGTTCCGACGAGCTTCGCTTGGCAAGCTTCTGGACTTCTCGGATCTGTTCTCTCTGAACCTCCGACGACCGTCCGAACTTCCGTCGAACTCTCGAACTCCCAACGTGATCATGATCTTGACTCCGGCGCAACTCCTGCTGCTTGTCTTACTCTCATCGTAGTTAATCCTGCACACTTATCTCAACACATAGATTAGATAACAAATGACAATTGACTTCATCATCAAAATCCGAGATTCAACAGAAACCAATTGATAATTATGTTTATGTTTAACTGCATTTTGAGTGATGCAGGTCTATTCGATCAGGTTTAGACAGTTAACGCAGGAGGAATTGACATTGCGCCGGAGGAGATCACATCAAGATATTGGACGGCAGAAGGCTTCGGACGTCGGGCATTGGGCCAAGGAGAGTGAAATTATGCCAAGGATATCGGGGTTGCGGAGGTCAACTGTCGATTGGGCAACAAGTTGCAAGAGAGGACGATGCACCGAAGAATCGGACGAAGCGCCAACCAATGACGTGCCGGGCAACAGAATGTCAATTCGCTTTATAATAATTGTCTAGATCGGAGTAGAGTTTTTGCTTGTGTGTGCAGGATTAACTATGATAACGATGAAGACATAAAGCAAAACAAAGTGTCAGAGTCAACCACAAAGGATTCATTGCGAGTTCAAGAGTTCGACGGAAGTCCGAAGGTTCGTCGGGAATGCTGCCGGAACTAGTCGAGAATGAGTAGGGAGCTTGCCGAAGGGTTTTTCGGAAGCTCGCCGGAAGGTTCATTGGAAATTCGCGGAGCTCGCCGAGAAAGATTGGAGCTTGCCGAAGAAGCTCGTTGGAACTCGTCAAGATCAAATCATGAAGTCTAGGAGCTTGCCGGGAGTCCGCATAATGGTTTCCGAGAGTTTATCGAAAAACCGTCGGAAGTTCGTCGGAAGCTTGCCGGAAAAAGTCTTGACTTACGGACTTTGTAATAGCTTAGAAAATGTCTTTAAATTCGTAGTTAGCACGTTAATTAGGGTTAGGATTAGGTGTTAATCTTATAACCCAAGTAGGGGCTAATTGGGCCCGAGTTCGGACTGGTTTGGGCCAAGTTTGGAGCCCAACCAGTGAGCTGAATTGGCCTAGGCGGTGGCACCGCCTAGGCTGGGCGGTGGCACCGCCCAACACCCGAGAACTGGGCGGTGACACCTCCTGGGCTGGGCGGTGGCACTGCCAGCATCGGGAACATAAGAGAATTCAAATTTTTGGAGCCCAAATTTGAATCCTCTTGAAGCCTATAAATACCCCTCAAGTCTCAGCTAAGAATACAACTTTTTGAGCAGCAATTGTTTGAGAGAAAAGTCTTAGAAGAGTCTTTGCTAGTCTTGTTTTCAATTTGCTAGTGTTCACCTCCTTCTTTCTTGCTGAAAATCTGTAAGAGAGTGAACCGCTTGTAAAAAGTTGTAAGAGGGGTATTTGCCCTTCCATTTCAAGAGATTTGCTAGTGGAAGGTGGGAGCCTCATCGAAGAGGGGCCTCGCAAGTGGATGTAGGTCATTTGACCGAACCACTGTAAAATCGGCGTGATTTCTGGTTTACATTTACTTATTGTCATTTACATTACTGCAAACCATTTGCACTTTAATGCCTACTTCTTTGTCTCCGTCTTACTTATCTCTTCAAGCTAAAACACAATCGAAACGGTTTCAAACGAAAATGTTACTTTTATCGTACGAAGTATTCGAAAGTGTTTAAATCGTCAAAAGTTTATCACACTTTACCGCTGCACTAATTCACCCCCCCCTCTTAGTGCCGCTCCAATCCTAACAACAAATACCCCGTTTGCCCCAAGTATCAAATTAGTCAAGAATGTTGAAAGAATAGTGACTCAATTAGAATATTCAAGTGCTATAAGAAGTCTTATGTATGCAACGTAATGCACAAGACCTGATATAGCATTTGTAATTAGTAAATTGAGTAGATTTATTAGCAATCTAAATGTAGAGCATTGGAAGGCTATTGAAAGAGTTCTTGGGTACCTTAAACGAACCAAAGATTATGACCTACAATACTCGAATTTTTTTGCTATTTTAGAAGGATATACTGATGCAAGTTAGATATCGAGTTTTGGAGATAACAAATATACTACTGGTTGGGTGTTCACCTTAGGAGGTGGCGCTATTTCTTGAAAGAGCAAGAAACAAACGTGTATAACTCACTCAACTATGGAATCAGAATTTGTTGTTCTAGCAAATGCAGGAAAGGAGGCTGAAAAGTACCTTAGAGAGGGTAAATTGTAGATCAACACCCTTAAGATTGTTGAGTTTGCTGCAAGGATTCTTCAAATAAAATTTAAGCCAAAACTGACAACGTTTGGCCACCGATCGTCAAGTAGAAAACTTAGAAACCTTACTTTCTCTCTCTTCTTTTCTCTGCACGCCACCGCACACGTTCACTGCACACACACACACGCTGCACTCTCTAATTTTTCTACCCTCATCTTTTGCCCTTTCTCTCTTAATTATTGATTTGGGCTTATGGCCCAAATTGTCCAAGCCCACATATCGGTTGGACCTAACAATTCTCCCCTTCTAACTCATATGATGGGCTGTACTAAGCCCGCTCTTCGCCTACATGCTTCAAGCTTCACCTTAGGCAAAGACTTTGTCAATATATCAGATCCATTCTCATTAGTATGCACTTTTTTTAATTGTAATTCTTTCATCTCAAGCACATCACGAATCCAGTGATATCTCACATCAATATGCTTAGATCTAGAATGGTATGTTGAATTCTTGGAGAGGTGAATGACACTCTGACTGTCATAGCAAATAGTATATCCTTCCTGTTTCAAGCCCAATTCTTGTAGAAACTTTTTCATCTATAAAGCTTCCTTGTAGGCTTCAGTAATTGCTATGTATTCTGCTTCTGTGGTTGATAGAACAACACAATTCTGTAATTTTGATTGCCAAGAGACTGCTCCCCCTACAAATGTCATCAAGAACCCCGAAGTGGACTTCTTGGAATCAGTATCACTTGCCATGTCTGCATCTGTGTACCCTTCTAACACAAGTTTATCACTGCCAAAACATAAACATAACTTGGAAGTACCTCTTAGATATCTTAATATCTATTTCATTGCTACCCAATGTTCCTTTCCAGGATTAGAGAGAAATCGACTAACAACTCCAACTGTATGAGCTATATCTAGCCTAGTACAAACCATAGTATACATCAAATTGCCTACTGTAGATGAGTAAGGCACTATGGACATTTCTTCTTTTTCTTTCTCTCTTATAGGACATTGTTTCGAACTTGCAAGTGGAGAACAAACTACTTTGGCTTTACTTATGTTGATGTTAGGATCAAGAGCACTAAGAGGGGGGGGGGGGGTGAATTAGTGTAGCGGAAATTTTTCAGCGATTAAAACGAAAGCTGCGTTCGTTCGATAAAAAATGATTTACGTCTAAGTGCAGATTTAGAAAGTTCTGAACTTAGAAACTTGTTCATAAGATCACAGAAGGCAGTAAGCAGTTATGATTGAAATCAAAATGTAAACGTAAACTGAAATATGATGATCGTACAAGGAAAGCCGATTTACGTCTAAACGTAGATTCGAAAAATTCTGAACTTAGAAACTTATTCGTAAGATCGCAGAAGGCAGTAAACAGTTATGATTGAAATCAAAACATAAACGTAAACTGAAATATGATGATTGTACGAGGAAAGCCGATTTACGTCTAAACGTATATTTACGTCTAAACGCAGATTTACGTCTAAACGCAGATTTACGTCTGAACCTTGAAACTCGTTCGTAAAATCGCAGAGGGCAGTAAGCTATTGAGAAGTTTGCAGTGAAGGTAAAATACTCAAAGGAAATGCAAACCGAGATTTAGAGTGGTTCGGTCAATCTTGACCTACTCCACTTTTGGCTTCCTCCACCGACGAGGTCACCGACGTCAACTAGAGGCCTTCCTTCAATAGGCGAAGGCCAACCACCCTCTTACAGATTCACTCCTTTTGACGGGCTTAGGAGACAACCCTTATAGAAGTTTTCTCTCCTCTCTTTACAACTCAAACTTAAAGAATAGAAAGAGGAGAACTAACAGTTTTGAGCTCTAAGAAACACAGAAAGACAGCAAGATTTCGAGTGTGTATTCAATGCTTTCAGTGCTGAATCGGTGGGGTATTTATAGGCCCCAACCTAGTTCAAATTTGGAGCTCAAATCTGTCAATTCCCGGAATTCCGGGATCAGGCGGTTGCACCTCCTGACTGGGGCGGTTGCACCACCTGGCAGAGCTCGAAGACTGAGCCTCTGGGCAGTGCCACCTCTGTCAGGGGCGGTTGCACCTCTCTGCCAGAGCTTGAAGACCGAGCTCAGGCGGTTGCACCGCTTGACTGGAGAGGTTGCACCGCCTGGTAGAGCTCGAAACTTGAGCTCTAGCGGTGCTACATCTTGACAGAAGAGGTTGCACCGCCCAGTCTCGCTCGGAGACTGAGCCCGGGGCGGTGCCACCTCTTGGCTAGGGCGGTTGCACCACCCAGTCTCGCTAGGAGACATAGCCTGGGCGGTGCTACCTCCCTGCCTGGGCGGTTGCACCTCCCATAGCAACCTGGGTCGAATGGGTTGATCCATTCGGCCCAATTTGAGTTCTTCAGGGGCCCAATTGCCCCAAGATTAAGCTAATGGGATCACCTCCCATTTCTAACTTAATCAATGCGCTAACTATGATTATTTCTTAAGATAAATTCTGTAGCTTGCTCCGGTGCGTCAATCGCTTCTTCCGGCGAGTTTCCGACGAACTTCCGTCGATCATCCGACGAACCCTCAGTGATGCTCCTGCGGACTTCCGGCAAACTCCTGGACTTGCGACGATCCACTTGGCAAGTTCCGATGAGCTCCTTTGGCAAGCTTCTGGACTTCTCGGATTTGTTCCCGTAGAACCTCCGACGACCATCCGAACTTCTGTCGAACTCTCGAACTCCCAACGTGATCATAGTCTTGACTCCAGCGCAACTCCAGCTACATGTCTTACTTTCATCGTAGTTAATCCTGCACATGTAAAACAAAACTTCGATCAAGACAATTAATCCTAAGCAATTAACCAAGTTGTCCGGCATGTCATTGGTCCCTCGACGCTTCGTCCAATTCTTCGGCGCATCGTCCTTTCCTGCGCCCTATTGCCCAATCGGCCTGTTGACTCCGCAACTCCGATATCCTTGGCACAATACCCGCTCTTCTTGGCCCGATGCACAAGTCCATGGCCCGAAGCCTTCTGTCGATACGTCGACCGATCCATCGGCCCGACGTCCAATCTTCTGACATGTTCCTTCGGCACAACATGATTTTCATGCTTTAATTGTCTCATCTTGATCGAAGCATCATGCGTCACTTAAAACATCGATTAAATCATAAGTATATTGATGACATGACATGTTATGCATAAGTTTATGCATAAGTTCATAATGACATGTTGCAAGTATTCATGATGAATATTGCAATGACTTGAATTCAGTTTTAATTCAAGATTCTATCAATATGGCATATTGATAGGGGGAGTTTGTTTAAACTCCGGGAGTTAAGTTTAACTCCGTCATCAAGTAGTTTCATCATCAAAATACGAGATTCAACAATCTCCCCCTTTTTGATGATGACAACTACTCGATGACGGAGTTAAACTTAACTCCCGGAGTTTAAACAAACTCCCCCTATCAATATGCCATATTGATAAAATCTTGAATTAAAACTGAATTCAAGTCATTGCAATATTCATCATGAATACTTGCAACACGTCATTATGAACTTATGCATAAACTTATGCATAACATGTCATGTCATCAACATACGAACCCTCTTTGTCATCAACAAAAAGGAGAAGTACCACAATCAAGTGTTTATGATATTGGTTCAACTCATTGCATGAAAAACATAATATCAAGTTTTATCATCATGCAGTTTTGAAGCCAGAAAATTTAGCAAATGTTACATCATGCTTAGAACATTCAAGCTATCAAGTTTTAGATATGCAAGTTTTACAGCATACAAGATAGCACTTTTATAACATGCAAGCTAGCAATGTTGCAACATTTTAGAACTTGCAAGCTAGCAATTTAGAGATGTTCAAGAAGGCAACTCTTGCTTCTTGAAATATGCAAGTTGCAAGCTAGCAAATTTTTACGATATGCAAGTTTTGCTTCTTGAGATAGGCAAGATAGCACTTTTGCAATTTTGTTTGGCAAGCTTGTGATATTCAAGATAACAAGCTCTTTCTTCTCTTTTGAGAAGTGTCATTTTTGCTTTCTTTGCAAAGTGCAAGCTAGCAAAATGCCAAACTAGCAAGAGATAATGTTTTACATGAGGCAAGCAAACAATTTGGCAAGTGTTACATTTGCATCTTCTCTTTAGATGTGCAAGAAAATAAAGAAGTTTTTGCATTTTCTTGACATTTCAAGCTAGCAATTATCGGTGATGTTCAAGATAGCAATTTCTTCTCTTTTGTAATTTTTGCCTTTTTCTTGAATTGTGCTAGCAATCTATCTCCCCCTTTGTCATTGTCAAAAAGAAGGGAAAAACCCTTTACATCAATTTCTAAATTATGACAAAGGTAAGTAATCATTCTTATTTGTACATCATTATAGTTTCAATGCACAAATTCATTAACATTACATTTCATTTTTTTTTTTTTTATGCACGATACCGAAAAATCAATCATCATCATGAGCATATCAAACATGATATTCAAGCATTCATGATATATCATTTTGGCAACATGATCATAGATATTCAAACGATGGTATCTAAATGTCAGAATTCATTACATCCTATTATGCATGATCATTGACTCCTCATTTGTATTTCATGCTTTATTTCATTTCATCTCATAAGGAATATCAAGAAGAGTTATTGGATGATGAGATAAATATTTTATCAATACACGGAATATTATAAGTGTTTCATGTATTCATATTATCACATGAAGCATATTATCATTTTTAAGATTCATAACATAAATAACGTTATTACTATTTCATCAAAATAAATTTCGAGATTCACACAATATCATGAAATCATTAATCTCGATAAGATGGGAAAAGCATTTTCTTTTTAAGTGATTCTTTTAACACATCATAAAAAAAAACTCATTCATAATTCTAGTGATTTACAAGATATCATAAATGAATTTATCACTTGTATTTCATCAAAATCGAGAACTCTAGAGATAGAAAATGATTGAAGCATTTAATCTGATTGAAGCATGATTCATATTTAAAGTGTATCTTATGTCATAAATACGAATCAAGCATTTGTCAAATCTGAAATCATCCTCAAAATTACATTCAATAAATTCATATATGACAAGCATAGATTTATTGAAAAATCAATAAGATAGAGGATTACATTTCAAGTGTTCATCAATTGTAGCATTTCATCATATGGTAAGATATCAATGCGTAAAACTGTGAAGCAAGATTTTGTTTGATATCTTGATACGGGGCATGATGTACACATTTCGAATATTTTAACAAGTGTAGCATTGCATCATATGGTAAGATATCAGCTCGTATGATGCAAATTTTTGTTTGATATCTTGATACATGGCATATAGCAATGATAGCAATCATATATTTCTTGGTGATGCAAGCATGGGAAAATCATAGCATAGTGTTTATAGCATCAATTCATATATTTCTCCCCCTTTTTTAAGTATTTCATCTTAAGTGATCGATTTCATGTTAGCATGCCTTTTCATTTATGTCAAATGAAAACATGCATCAACGTTTAGGATCGTAAAATGAATTTCATCATAAAACCATCAATCACAAAAATCATCATGTATAACTTTAGAATCTCATGCATAAAATCGTCAAATCATAGTATCAAAACTTTAATATTTTCATTGCAACATTAAGCAAGGTTTCATTGAACATAATTTTGAATGATTCTTATAAATGCCTAAAACATCTTTAGTTTTAATTTATATGATTGACTTTATAATAGCATGCTCAACTCTTTATTCTTATGTCAAAACCATACATCATATTTAACAAACAAAGACTGAAAAATATCAAGCCTTCCAGACAAAAGCCTTGTATCGTCACTGAAAAGCAATATGAAAATCATCAAAATATACATTCTTGCTTCTCAAGCACATAAATAAGATTTAATCTCACTAGGTGTACAATCATTAGATTTCTATCTTGCATTAACATAAGACATGCAATTTTCATTTTCATTTTCAAAATAACATGCATGATCATATTTTTGCATTTTCATTATTAAATTATTAAAAATGTAATTTTCAAGAAAATTTAAAGAAAAAGAAAAATGCATCATGAAAAACATCATGTAATTTCGAAGTAAATTAAAGGCATTTTGATTACCTCAGCGTCGAAAGGCGTAAAGGCGTAGTTTGCCACCTCGCCTTTGTTGATTTTCTCCTCGTCTTCAGAGGAGCTCGATTCATCCCAATTTTTGTTCTTCTTCTTACGTTCAAAGCAAGTAGTTCCGTTCTTTTTACTTTTTAATTTTTGTTTCATTTGTAGTTTAAGTTCACCATCACTTGAGCTTATGCTCGAGTGGTCTTCAAATGTTCTATGTCCCAAATCCTTCCTATTTTTTGGAAGGTGGTTCTCATGTTCTTCACGTGCATTGCACGTCATTTCATATGTGATCAAGGAACCAATTAGTTCTTCAAGTGGAAATTGGTTCAAGTTTTTCGATTCTTGAATAGCAGTTACTTTTGAATCCCAAGGTTTATAAAGTGAGCGCAAAATCTTATTTACGAGTTCAAAATCCAAAAAACATTTTCCAAGAGCTCTTAAACTATTGACGACATCCGTGAAACGGGTGTACATGTCGCCTATAGTCTCGCTTGGTTGCATTCGAAAAAGCTCAAAATCATGTAATAAAATGTTAACTTTCGAGTCTTTGACTCTACTAGTTCCCTCGTGCGTGATTTCAAGTGTTCGCCAAATGTCAAAAGCCGTTTCGCACGTGGAAATCCGATTGAACTCATTTTTGTCCCAAGCGCAAAATAAGGCATTCATAGCCTTTGCGTTTAAAGAAAAATACTTCTTCTCCAATCTGACCATTCGTTCATCGGTTTAGAGGGAAGTTGAAAATCGTTTTCAACGATATTCCATAAATCCAAATTCAAAGAAATCAAGAAAACTCTCATTCGAGTTTTCCAATAAGTGTAATCCAATCCGTTAAACAACGATGGACGAAAGACCGATAAGCCCTCTTGAAAGCCTTGAAGAGCCATTTCTCTCGGGTGTAAATCCGAAATGAGAAATACCCTGCTCTGATACCAATTGTTAGGATCGAGAGCACTAAGAGGGGGGGGTGAATTAGTGCAGCGAAAATTTTTCAGCGATTAAAACGAAAGCTGCATTCGTTCGATAAAAAATGATTTACGTCTAAGTGCAGATTTAGAAAGTTCCGAACTTAGAAATGTTGAATCTCGTATTTTGATGATGAAACTACTTGATATATGTTTATGATTTAATCTGCGTTTTGAGTGACGCAGGATGCTTCAATCAGGATGAGACAATTAAAGCAGGAAAATCATGTTGTGCCGAAGGAACATGTCAGAAGATTGGACGTCGGGCCGGTGGATCGGTCGACGTATCGACAGAAGGCTTCGGGCTGTGAACTCGGGCATCGGGCCAAGAAGAGCGGGTATTGTGCCAAGGATATCGGAGTTGTGGAGTCAACTGGCCGATTGGGCAATAGGCTGCAGGAGAGGACGATGTGCCGAAGAATCGGACGAAGCGTCGAGGGACCAATGACATGTCGGACAACTTGGTTAATTGCTTAGGATTAATTGTCTCGATCGAAGTTTTGTTTTGTTGTGTAGGATTAACTATGATAACAATGAAGACATAAAGTGAAACAAAGTATCGGAGTCAAGCGCGAAGGATTTGTTGCGAGTTCGGGAGTTTGACGGAAGTCCGAAGGTTCGTCGGGAATGCTACCGGAACTAGCCGAGAATGAGTTGGGAGCTTGCCGAAGGGTTTTTCGGAAGCTCGCCGGAAGGTTCGTTGGAAGTTCGCGGAGCTCGCCGAGAAAGATCGGAGCTTGCTGACGAAGCTCGTTGAAACTCGCTAAGATTAAATCGTGAAGTCTAGGAGCTTGCCGGGAGTCCGCAGAATGGTTTCCGAGAGTTCATCGGAAGACCACCGGAAGTTTGCCGGAAGCTCGCCAGAAGAAGTCTTGACTTATGGACTTTGTAATAGCTTAGAAAATGTCTTTAAATTCATAGTTAGCACATTAATTAGGGTTAGGATTAGGTGTAAATCCTATAACCCAAGTAGGGGCCAATTAGGCCCAAGTTCGGACTGGTTTGGACCAAGTTTGGAGCCAAACCAAGTGAGCTGGAATAGTGAAAGAGGTGGCACCGCCAGGGTTGGAGGTAGCACCGCCCAGGCTATGTCTTCTAGCGAGACTGGGAGGTGCAACCGCCCCAGCCAAGAGGTGCAACCGCCTAGGCTATGTCTCCCAGCGAGACTGGGCGGTGCAACCGCCCCAGCCAAGAGGTGCAACCGCCCAGGGCTCAGTCTCCAAGCAAGACTGGGCGGTGCAACCTCCTCTGTCAAGAGGTAGCACCGCCAGAGCTCAAGTTTCGAGCTCTGCTAAGAGGTGCAACCACCGAGCTCGGTCTTCGAGCTCTAGCAGAGAGGTGCAACCTCTCTGGACATGAGATGCATCGCCTGAGCTCGGTCTTCGAGCTCTGGCAGAGAGGTGCAACCACCTCTGGCAGAGAGGTGCAACCACCTCTGGCAGAGAGGTGCAACCACCTCTAGCAGAGAGGTGCAACCACCTCTGGTAGTAAGGTGCAACCTCTCTGGTCAGGAGATGCACCGCCTGAGCTCGGTCTTCGAGCTCTGGCAGAAAGGTGCAACCACCCCTGACAGAGAGGTGCATCCACCTGAGCTCAGTCTTCGAGCTCTGCCAGGCGGTGCAACCTCTCTAATCAAGAGGTGCAACCGCCTGATCCCGGAATTCCGGGATTTGATCGTTTTGAGCTCGAAATTTGAACTGGGTTAAGGCCTATAAATACCCCACCCGTTCAGCAAAGAAAGGATACAGATCCACTCCGAATTCCTGATCTTTTCTGTGATTCTAAGAGCTCAAAATTGTGTAAAGTCCAAAAGTTCTCCTCTTTCTGTTCTTCAAAGTCTTGAGTTGTAAAGAGAGGAGAGAAAGGATCTGTAAAGGTTGTCTCCTGAGCCTGTCAAAAGGAGAGAAACTGTAAAAGGGCAGTTGGCCTTCGCCTATTGAAGGAAGGCCTCTAGTTGACGTCGGCAACCTCATCGGTGGAGGAAGCCAAAAGTGGGGTAGGTCAAGACTGACCGAACCACTCTAAATCTCTGGTTTGCGTTTATTTTTGAGCACTTTATCATTACTGCAAACCTCCTACATAGCTACTGCCCTCTGCGCTTTTACGAACGATTCTCTAAGTTCAGATCTTTCCGAATCTGCGTTGAGACGTAAATCGGTGTTTTCGTACGATCTTTACATCGCAGTTTATGCTTACGCTTTGATTCCATTCATAACTGCGAATTGCTTTCTACACATTCACAAAAAGATTTTCAAAGTTCAGTTTTTGCGTTTAGACTTAAAATTGCGTTTAGACGCAAAACTGTGTTTAGACGTAAAACCACGTTTAGACGCAAAACTGCGTTCAGACGCAAAACTGCGTTCAGACGCAAAACTATGTTTAGACGTAAAACTGCGTTCAGACGTAAAACTGCGTTCAAACGCAAAACTACGTTTAGACGTAAAACTGCGTTTAGACGTAAAACTACGTTTAGACGTAAAACTGAGTTTAGACGTAAAACTGCGTTTAGACGCAAACTGCGTTTAGACGTAAACTGCGCTTAAATACAAACTGTGAATCGGCTTTTGCATCATAATAGATTTTATTGAACGAACGCACCTTTCGGTTTTAAATTGCTGTAAGATTTCCGCTGCACTAATTCACCCCCCCCCCCCTCTTAGTGCTCTCGATCCTAACAATTGGTATCAGAGCGGGGTATTTCTCATTTCGGATTTACACCTGAGAGAAATGGCTCTTCAAGAGGGCTTTTCGGTCTTTCGTCCACCGTTGTTTAACGGATTGGACTACACTTATTGGAAAACTCGAATGAGAGTTTTCTTGATTTCTACGAATTTAGACTTATGGAGTATCAATGAAAACGATTTTCAACTTCCCTCCAAACCGATGAACGAATGGTCGGATTTGGAGAAGAAGAATTTTTCTTTAAACGCAAAGGCTATGAATGCCTTATTTTGCGCATTGGACAAAAATGAGTTCAATCGGATTTCTACATGTGAAACGGCTTTTGACATTTGGCGAATTCTTGAAATCACGCACGAGGGAACTAGTAGAGTCAAACACTCGAAAGTTAACTTTTTATTGCATGATTTTGAGTTTTTTCAAATGCAACCAAGCGAGACTATAGGCGACATGTACACCCGTTTCACGGATGTCGTCAATAGTTTAAGAGCTCTTGGAAAATGTTTTTCGGATTTTGAACTCGTAAACAAGATTTTGCATTCTCTTTCTAAAAAGTTGGATTCAAAAGTAACTGCAATACAAGAAGCTAAAAATCTAAATAACTTACCACTTGAAGAACTAATTGGTTCATTGATGACATATGAAATGGTGCACAATGCACATGATGAACATGTTGAACACAATCACCTTCCAAAGAACAGGAAGGATTTGGAACTCTGGACAAATGAATGCCACTTGAGCGATGAGTCAAGTGATGAGGACAATGATGAACAAACCAACCTTCCAAAGAACAGGAAGGATTTAGGACATAGAACATTTGAAGACCACTCGAGCGTAAGCTCAAGTGATGGTGAACTTAAACTACAAATGAAACGAAAATTAAAAAGCAAAAAGAATGGAACTACTTGCTTTAAACGCAAGAAGAAGAACAAAAATAGGGATAAATCGAGCTCATTTGAAGACGAGAAAGTCAACAAAAGCAAGGCGGCAAACTACGCCTTACTAGCCTACAACATTGAGGTAATTAAAATGCCTTTGGTTTATTTTAAAATTACTTGATGCTTTCATGATATATTTTCTTTTAGAATTAATTTTCTTAAAAATTACATGTTTAAAAATAAAAATACAAAAAATTATGATCATGCTGATAATTTCGAAAATGATAATATTGCATGATAAACAAATAAAATGATTTTGATCATGGTTAAGAAGTAATAATGTTTATCATGTTTGATTAACATTGTTGAATGAAATCACGTTTGATTTAAAGTAATGCATAAAGATGTAATATTAAATGGTTATTAACAATTTTATGCATGAGATTTTAAGTTATCCATGATCATGAGCTTGTTTAATCTTCTTGATTTAATTTCAAGATCTATAGCAAAAATCATGTCTGAATATATGAAAATGTTAATTTCATTTTCGGATTCACTTAACAATTGATATCCTAACAATCAGATTTTCTCATACACTTATAAAAAATATTTTTCTAAAATAGATTTGATGAAATGATTCCTGCTTATAAATTCCATCTTGAAATATGAATGATAGTGTTTTTGCTTGCAAAGATTTGTTTCACATTCATATCTCCTATGATTCATGTGCAGAAAAAGAATTTATAAATCATAACACAATGAGATTTCTTATGCAAAAATAAAGTGCTTTTGTGATTCTTTGCTAAAGAGAATAATCATAATCATGATCTTGATAATTATAACATGAAGCTCTTTATAAATCAAGATCGTTCATTATGCTCCCTACATTTATCAAAAAGGGTTTCTTCAAATGAAATGCAATTCAATGAAGTGTCATATTGATATCTTGAAACTTGGAATATTTTAAAATGTGATCTTGATAAGAATGTTTCAAGTTGCTCTTTGTACTATATCTTTTCGAATGAATCATGAGCCTTGATATCATATATTTCATAATACAAGATTTATTTGCCTTATGTCTTGAACTTTCATGCTTATCTTAATTTGGCATATAAAGACTAAGGCATGCTTAGATGAAAAAGAATCTCTTAAAAAAAAAAAAATGCTTTTCCCATCTGATCGAGATTAATGATTTCATGATATTTTGTGAATCTCGAAATTAATTTTAATGACTTGATTATGAATTTCAAGTTAATGATTTGATTTGAATAAGTTTTATCTAAATCATAATCTTGATCTTGCAAAATTGAAGTCACAAATAATATCTTGTGGTATTCATGGATTGAAACATTGTATGCTTAAATTAATCATTCTCCTATGTTTCAAAAAATTCCTTAAAAGCCTTATGTGATGATTGAAAACTAACTTGCTTTATGATGAATCACAAATCATGACTTGATCTATGATGTAAATGGCTTTAAATGATTGATATATTTAACACTTTTATGCTCTTCCCCCTACTTTCTTCTTGTTTTCAATGATAAAATGGGGAGAAGTTTTGATCATGCATGGTAGGATATAATTTGACAAAATTGATACCATCATGATATGAAACATTTATGATGTGCAATTATGCATGCAATACTTGTGCTTTCTAATTATGATGTGATGTATTGCATATGATGTAAATCATGATTTAAAATGCTATGAGTGCCAAGTTACACATTTTGAGAAGAAATTGTTATATTGAAATATTAATGTAATTATGAATGGTGATATGATATCATGCATGTAATACTTCAATTTATGATAATGATGCATGCAATGATAAAATATTCATGATGAAAAATTATCTTGACATTCATAACTTGATTATTCATCATTTGTCATGATTTTGAAATCGTTGTAAAAGGAAAAGAGAACTACAAAACTGTATTCTCTCTTTCTTTTTTACAATGACAAAGGGGGAGATAGCTAGCTTGTACAAGTAAAGAAGATGCAAAAACTTGATTGCTAGCTTGCCTATTTTAAGTAGCAAAGATTGCTAACTTGCTTATTTCAAGAAGAAAAATTGTCTTCTTGAACATCACTATCTTGAATATCTCAAGAAGCAAAACTTGCAATTTGCACATTGCAATAGGAAGCAAGAATCATGAGCTTACACAAGAAAGCTATCTTGCATTTGCTTTCGAAATTTTTGCTAGCTTATATATTGTGAAACTTGTATATCGTAAAAATTGCTAGCTTGTTGGTCTAAAGAGAAGCAAAAAGTTGCTATCTCAAAAGAAGCAAATGTGCTATCTTGCCTATCTCAAGAGGCAAAAATGCTAACTTGCGCATCTAGCAAAGTGAGCAAAATTTTCAAGAAGCAAGAGTTGCCTTCTTGAACATCTCTAATTTGCTAGCTTGCATGATGTAGAACTTGCTACCTTGAACATTACCAAAAGTGCTATCTTATATGCTATAAAACTTGCATATCTAAAACTTGATAGCATGAATGTTCTAAGCATGATATAAGACTTGCTAAATCTTCTAGCTACAAGATTGCATGATGATAAAACTTGATAATATGATTTTCATGCAATGAGTTGAACCAATATCACACACAAACGATTAATTGTGATACTTCTCCTTTTTGTTGATGACAAAGGGGGAGAAGTATGTTGATGACATGACATGTGATGCATAAGTTTATGCATATGTTCATGTTGACGTGTTGTAAGTATTCATGATGAATATTGCAATGACTTGAATTCAGTTTGAATTCAAGGTTCTATCAATATGGCATATTGATAGGGGGAGTTTGTTTAAACTCTGGGAGTTAAGGTTAACTCCGTTTATGATGACATGTTGCTTAGATTTTTGAATCTAAGAGTTTCTATCAATATGGCATATTGATAGGGGGAGTTTGTTTAAACTCCGGGAGTTAAGTTTAACTCCGTCATCAAGTAGTTGTCATCATCAAAAAGGGGGAGATTGTTGAATCTCGTATTTTGATGATGAAACTACTTAATATATGTTTATGATTTAATCTGCGTTTTGAGTGACGCAGGATGCTTCGATCAGGAAGAGACAATTAAAGCAGGAAAATCATGTTGTGCCGAAGGAACATGTCAGAAGATTGGACATCGGGCCGGTGGATCGGTCGACGTATCGACAGAAGGCTTCGGGCCGTGAACTCGGGCATCGGGCCATGAAGAGCGGGTATTGTGCCAAGGATATCGGAGTTGCGGAGTCAACTGGCCGATTGGCCAATAGGCTGCAGGAGAGGACGATGCACCGAAGAATCGGACGAAGCGTCGAGGGACCAATGACATGTCGGACAACTTGGTTAATTGCTTAGGATTAATTGTCTCGATCGAAGTTTTGTTTTGTTGTGCATGATTAACTATGATAACAATGAAGACATAAAGCGAAACAAAGTGTCGGAGTCAAGCACGAAGGATTTGTTGCGAGTTCGAGAGTTCGACGGAAGTCCGAAGGTTCATTGGGAATGCTACCGGAACTAGCCGAGAATGAGTTGGGAGCTTGCCGAAGGGTTTTTCGGAAGCTCGCCGGAAGGTTCGTTGGAAGTTCGCGGAGCTCGCCGAGAAAGATCGGAGCTTGCTGATGAAGCTCGTTGAAACTCGCTAAGATTAAATCATGAAGTCTAGGAGCTTGCCGGGAGTCCGCAGAATGGTTTCCGAGAGTTCATCGGAAGACCACCGGAAGTTTGCCAGAAGCTCGCCAGAAGAAGTCTTGACTTGCGGACTTTGTAATAGCTTAGAAAATGTCTTTAAATTCATAGTTAGCACGTTAATTAGGGTTAGGATTAGGTGTTAATCCTATAACCCAAGTAGGGGCCAATTAGGCCCAAGTTCGGACTGGTTTGGACCAAGTTTGGAGCTAAACCAAGTGAGCTGGAATAGTGAAAGAGGTGGCACCGCCAGGGTTGGAGGTAGCACCGCCCAGGCTATGTCTTCCAGCGAGACTGGGAGGTGCAACTGCCCCAGCCAAGAGGTGCAACCGCCCAGGCTATGTCTCCCAGCGAGACTGGGCGGTGCAACCGCCCCAGCCAAGAGGTGCAACCGCCCAGGGCTCAGTCTCCAAGCGAGACCGGGCGGTGCAACCTCCTATGTCAAGAGGTAGCACCGCCAGAGCTCAAGTTTCGAGCTCTGCCAAGAGGTGCAACCACCGAGCTCGGTCTTCGAGCTCTGGCAGAGAGGTGCAACCTCTCTGGACAGGAGATGCATCGCCTGAGCTCGGTCTTCGAGCTCTGGCAGAGAGGTGCAACCAACTCTGGCAGAGAGGTGCAACCACCTCTGGCAGAGAGGTGCAACCACCTCTGGCAGAAAGGTGCAACCTCTCTGGTCAGGAGATGCACCGCCTGAGCTCGGTCTTCGAGCTCTGGCAGAAAGGTGCAACCACCCCTGACAGAGAGGTGCATCCGCCTGAGCTCAGTCTGCGAGCTCTGCTAGGCGGTGCAACCTCTCCAGTCAAGAGGTGCAACCGCTTGATCCCGGAATTTCGGGATTTGATCGTTTTGAGCTCCAAATTTGAACTGGGTTAGGGCCTATAAATACCCCACCCGTTCAGCACAGAAAGGATACAGATCCACTCCGAATTCCTGATCTTTTCTGTGATTCTAAGAGCTCAAAATTGTGTAAAGTCCAAAAGTTCTCCTCTTTCTGTTCTTCAAAGTCTTGAGTTGTAAAGAGAGGAGAGAAAGGATCTGTAAAGGTTGTCTCCTGAGCCTGTCAAAAGGAGAGAAACTGTAAAAGGGCAGTTGGCCTTCGCCTATTGAAGGAAGGCCTCTAGTTGACGTCGGCAACCTCATCGGTGGAGGAAGCCAAAAGTGGAGTAGGTCAAGACTGACCGAACCACTCTAAATCTCTGGTTTGCGTTTATTTTTGAGCACTTTATCATTACTGCAAACCTCCTACATAGCTACTGCCCTCTGCGCTTTTACGAACGATTCTCTAAGTTCAGATCTTTCCGAATCTGCGTTGAGACGTAAATCGGTGTTTTCGTACGATCTTTACATCGCAGTTTATGCTTACGCTTTGATTCCATTCATAACTGCGAATTGCTTTCTACACATTCACAAAAAGATTTTCAAAGTTCAGTTTTTGCGTTTAGACTTAAAATTGCGTTTAGACGCAAAACTGTGTTTAGACGTAAAACCACGTTTAGACGCAAAACTGCGTTCAGACGCAAAACTGCGTTCAGACGCAAAACTATGTTTAGACGTAAAACTGCGTTCAGACGTAAAACTGCGTTCAAACGCAAAACTACGTTTAGACGTAAAACTGCGTTTAGACGTAAAACTACGTTTAGACGTAAAACTGAGTTTAGACGTAAAACTGCGTTTAGACGCAAACTGCGTTTAGACGTAAACTGCGCTTAAATACAAACTGTGAATCGGCTTTTGCATCATAATAGATTTTATTGAACGAACGCACCTTTCGGTTTTAAATTGCTGTAAGATTTCCGCTGCACTAATTCACCCCCCCCCCCCTCTTAGTGCTCTCGATCCTAACAATTGGTATCAGAGCGGGGTATTTCTCATTTCGGATTTACACCTGAGAGAAATGGCTCTTCAAGAGGGCTTTTCGGTCTTTCGTCCACCGTTGTTTAACGGATTGGACTACACTTATTGGAAAACTCGAATGAGAGTTTTCTTGATTTCTACGAATTTAGACTTATGGAGTATCAATGAAAACGATTTTCAACTTCCCTCCAAACCGATGAACGAATGGTCGGATTTGGAGAAGAAGAATTTTTCTTTAAACGCAAAGGCTATGAATGCCTTATTTTGTGCATTGGACAAAAATGAGTTCAATCGGATTTCTACATGTGAAACGGCTTTTGACATTTGGCGAATTCTTGAAATCATGCACGAGGGAACTAGTAGAGTCAAACACTCGAAAGTTAACTTTTTATTGCATGATTTTGAGTTTTTTCAAATGCAACCAAGCGAGACTATAGGCGACATGTACACCCGTTTCACGGATGTCGTCAATAGTTTAAGAGCTCTTGGAAAATGTTTTTCGGATTTTGAACTCGTAAACAAGATTTTGCATTCTCTTTCTAAAAAGTTGGATTCAAAAGTAACTGCAATACAAGAAGCTAAAAATCTAAATAACTTACCACTTGAAGAACTAATTGGTTCATTGATGACATATGAAATGGTGCACAATGCACATGATGAACATGTTGAACACAATCACCTTCCAAAGAACAGGAAGGATTTGGAACTCTGGACAAATGAATGCCACTTGAGCGATGAGTCAAGTGATGAGGACAATGATGAACAAACCAACCTTCCAAAGAACAGGAAGGATTTAGGACATAGAACATTTGAAGACCACTCGAGCGTAAGCTCAAGTGATGGTGAACTTAAACTACAAATGAAACGAAAATTAAAAAGCAAAAAGAATGGAACTACTTGCTTTAAACGCAAGAAGAAGAACAAAAATAGGGATAAATCGAGCTCATTTGAAGACGAGAAAGTCAACAAAAGCAAGGCGGCAAACTACGCCTTACTAGCCTACAACATTGAGGTAATTAAAATGCCTTTGGTTTATTTTAAAATTACTTGATGCTTTCATGATATATTTTCTTTTAGAATTAATTTTCTTAAAAATTACATGTTTAAAAATAAAAATACAAAAAATTATGATCATGCTGATAATTTCGAAAATGATAATATTGCATGATAAACAAATAAAATGATTTTGATCATGGTTAAGAAGTAATAATGTTTATCATGTTTGATTAACATTGTTGAATGAAATCACGTTTGATTTAAAGTAATGCATAAAGATGTAATATTAAATGGTTATTAACAATTTTATGCATGAGATTTTAAGTTATCCATGATCATGAGCTTGTTTAATCTTCTTGATTTAATTTCAAGATCTATAGCAAAAATCATGTCTGAATATATGAAAATGTTAATTTCATTTTCGGATTCACTTAACAATTGATATCCTAACAATCAGATTTTCTCATACACTTATAAAAAATATTTTTCTAAAATAGATTTGATGAAATGATTCCTGCTTATAAATTCCATCTTGAAATATGAATGATAGTGTTTTTGCTTGCAAAGATTTGTTTCACATTCATATCTCCTATGATTCATGTGCAGAAAAAGAATTTATAAATCATAACACAATGAGATTTCTTATGCAAAAATAAAGTGCTTTTGTGATTCTTTGCTAAAGAGAATAATCATAATCATGATCTTGATAATTATAACATGAAGCTCTTTATAAATCAAGATCGTTCATTATGCTCCCTACATTTATCAAAAAGGGTTTCTTCAAATGAAATGCAATTCAATGAAGTGTCATATTGATATCTTGAAACTTGGAATATTTTAAAATGTGATCTTGATAAGAATGTTTCAAGTTGCTCTTTGTACTATATCTTTTCGAATGAATCATGAGCCTTGATATCATATATTTCATAATACAAGATTTATTTGCCTTATGTCTTGAACTTTCATGCTTATCTTAATTTGGCATATAAAGACTAAGGCATGCTTAGATGAAAAAGAATCTCTTAAAAAAAAAAAAATGCTTTTCCCATCTGATCGAGATTAATGATTTCATGATATTTTGTGAATCTCGAAATTAATTTTAATGACTTGATTATGAATTTCAAGTTAATGATTTGATTTGAATAAGTTTTATCTAAATCATAATCTTGATCTTGCAAAATTGAAGTCACAAATAATATCTTGTGGTATTCATGGATTGAAACATTGTATGCTTAAATTAATCATTCTCCTATGTTTCAAAAAATTCCTTAAAAGCCTTATGTGATGATTGAAAACTAACTTGCTTTATGATGAATCACAAATCATGACTTGATCTATGATGTAAATGGCTTTAAATGATTGATATATTTAACACTTTTATGCTCTTCCCCCTACTTTCTTCTTGTTTTCAATGATAAAATGGGGAGAAGTTTTGATCATGCATGGTAGGATATAATTTGACAAAATTGATACCATCATGATATGAAACATTTATGATGTGCAATTATGCATGCAATACTTGTGCTTTCTAATTATGATGTGATGTATTGCATATGATGTAAATCATGATTTAAAATGCTATGAGTGCCAAGTTACACATTTTGAGAAGAAATTGTTATATTGAAATATTAATGTAATTATGAATGGTGATATGATATCATGCATGTAATACTTCAATTTATGATAATGATGCATGCAATGATAAAATATTCATGATGAAAAATTATCTTGACATTCATAACTTGATTATTCATCATTTGTCATGATTTTGAAATCGTTGTAAAAGGAAAAGAGAACTACAAAACTGTATTCTCTCTTTCTTTTTTACAATGACAAAGGGGGAGATAGCTAGCTTGTACAAGTAAAGAAGATGCAAAAACTTGATTGCTAGCTTGCCTATTTTAAGTAGCAAAGATTGCTAACTTGCTTATTTCAAGAAGAAAAATTGTCTTCTTGAACATCACTATCTTGAATATCTCAAGAAGCAAAACTTGCAATTTGCACATTGCAATAGGAAGCAAGAATCATGAGCTTACACAAGAAAGCTATCTTGCATTTGCTTTCGAAATTTTTGCTAGCTTATATATTGTGAAACTTGTATATCGTAAAAATTGCTAGCTTGTTGGTCTAAAGAGAAGCAAAAAGTTGCTATCTCAAAAGAAGCAAATGTGCTATCTTGCCTATCTCAAGAGGCAAAAATGCTAACTTGCGCATCTAGCAAAGTGAGCAAAATTTTCAAGAAGCAAGAGTTGCCTTCTTGAACATCTCTAATTTGCTAGCTTGCATGATGTAGAACTTGCTACCTTGAACATTACCAAAAGTGCTATCTTATATGCTATAAAACTTGCATATCTAAAACTTGATAGCATGAATGTTCTAAGCATGATATAAGACTTGCTAAATCTTCTAGCTACAAGATTGCATGATGATAAAACTTGATAATATGATTTTCATGCAATGAGTTGAACCAATATCACACACAAACGATTAATTGTGATACTTCTCCTTTTTGTTGATGACAAAGGGGGAGAAGTATGTTGATGACATGACATGTGATGCATAAGTTTATGCATATGTTCATGTTGACGTGTTGTAAGTATTCATGATGAATATTGCAATGACTTGAATTCAGTTTGAATTCAAGGTTCTATCAATATGGCATATTGATAGGGGGAGTTTGTTTAAACTCTGGGAGTTAAGGTTAACTCCGTTTATGATGACATGTTGCTTAGATTTTTGAATCTAAGAGTTTCTATCAATATGGCATATTGATAGGGGGAGTTTGTTTAAACTCCGGGAGTTAAGTTTAACTCCGTCATCAAGTAGTTGTCATCATCAAAAAGGGGGAGATTGTTGAATCTCGTATTTTGATGATGAAACTACTTAATATATGTTTATGATTTAATCTGCGTTTTGAGTGACGCAGGATGCTTCGATCAGGAAGAGACAATTAAAGCAGGAAAATCATGTTGTGCCGAAGGAACATGTCAGAAGATTGGACATCGGGCCGGTGGATCGGTCGACGTATCGACAGAAGGCTTCGGGCCGTGAACTCGGGCATCGGGCCATGAAGAGCGGGTATTGTGCCAAGGATATCGGAGTTGCGGAGTCAACTGGCCGATTGGCCAATAGGCTGCAGGAGAGGACGATGCACCGAAGAATCGGACGAAGCGTCGAGGGACCAATGACATGTCGGACAACTTGGTTAATTGCTTAGGATTAATTGTCTCGATCGAAGTTTTGTTTTGTTGTGCATGATTAACTATGATAACAATGAAGACATAAAGCGAAACAAAGTGTCGGAGTCAAGCACGAAGGATTTGTTGCGAGTTCGAGAGTTCGACGGAAGTCCGAAGGTTCATTGGGAATGCTACCGGAACTAGCCGAGAATGAGTTGGGAGCTTGCCGAAGGGTTTTTCGGAAGCTCGCCGGAAGGTTCGTTGGAAGTTCGCGGAGCTCGCCGAGAAAGATCGGAGCTTGCTGATGAAGCTCGTTGAAACTCGCTAAGATTAAATCATGAAGTCTAGGAGCTTGCCGGGAGTCCGCAGAATGGTTTCCGAGAGTTCATCAGAAGACCACCGGAAGTTTGCCAGAAGCTCGCCAGAAGAAGTCTTGACTTGCGGACTTTGTAATAGCTTAGAAAATGTCTTTAAATTCATAGTTAGCACGTTAATTAGGGTTAGGATTAGGTGTTAATCCTATAACCCAAGTAGGGGCCAATTAGGCCCAAGTTCGGACTGGTTTGGACCAAGTTTGGAGCTAAACCAAGTGAGCTGGAATAGTGAAAGAGGTGGCACCGCCAGGGTTGGAGGTAGCACCGCCCAGGCTATGTCTTCCAGCGAGACTGGGAGGTGCAACTGCCCCAGCCAAGAGGTGCAACCGCCCAGGCTATGTCTCCCAGCGAGACTGGGCGGTGCAACCGCCCCAGCCAAGAGGTGCAACCGCCCAGGGCTCAGTCTCCAAGCGAGACCGGGCGGTGCAACCTCCTATGTCAAGAGGTAGCACCGCCAGAGCTCAAGTTTCGAGCTCTGCCAAGAGGTGCAACCACCGAGCTCGGTCTTCGAGCTCTGGCAGAGAGGTGCAACCTCTCTGGACAGGAGATGCATCGCCTGAGCTCGGTCTTCGAGCTCTGGCAGAGAGGTGCAACCAACTCTGGCAGAGAGGTGCAACCACCTCTGGCAGAGAGGTGCAACCACCTCTGGCAGAAAGGTGCAACCTCTCTGGTCAGGAGATGCACCGCCTGAGCTCGGTCTTCGAGCTCTGGCAGAAAGGTGCAACCACCCCTGACAGAGAGGTGCATCCGCCTGAGCTCAGTCTGCGAGCTCTGCTAGGCGGTGCAACCTCTCCAGTCAAGAGGTGCAACCGCTTGATCCCGGAATTTCGGGATTTGATCGTTTTGAGCTCCAAATTTGAACTGGGTTAGGGCCTATAAATACCCCACCCGTTCAGCACAGAAAGGATACAGATCCACTCCGAATTCCTGATCTTTTCTGTGATTCTAAGAGCTCAAAATTGTGTAAAGTCCAAAAGTTCTCCTCTTTCTGTTCTTCAAAGTCTTGAGTTGTAAAGAGAGGAGAGAAAGGATCTGTAAAGGTTGTCTCCTGAGCCTGTCAAAAGGAGAGAAACTGTAAAAGGGCAGTTGGCCTTCGCCTATTGAAGGAAGGCCTCTAGTTGACGTCGGCAACCTCATCGGTGGAGGAAGCCAAAAGTGGAGTAGGTCAAGACTGACCGAACCACTCTAAATCTCTGGTTTGCGTTTATTTTTGAGCACTTTATCATTACTGCAAACCTCCTACATAGCTACTGCCCTCTGCGCTTTTACGAACGATTCTCTAAGTTCAGATCTTTCCGAATATGCATTGAGACGTAAATCGGTGTTTTCGTACGATCTTTACATCGCAGTTTACGCTTACGCTTTGATTCCATTTATAACTGCGAACTGCTTTCTGTACATTCACAAAAAGATTTTCAAAGTTCAGTTTCTGCGTTTAGACATAAAACTGCGTTTAGACGTAAAATTGTGTTTAGACTTAAAACCACGTTTAGACGCAAAACTGCGTTCAGACGCAAAACTGCGTTCAGAGGCAAAACTGTGTTTAGACGTAAAACTGCGTTCAGACGTAAAACTGCATTCAAACGCAAAACTGCGTTTAGACGTAAAACTGCGTTTAGATGTAAAACTGCGTTTAGACGTAAAACTGAGTTTAGACGTAAAACTACGTTTAGACGTAAACTGTGTTTAGACGTAAACTGCTCTTAGACGCAATCTGCGCTTAGACGCAAACTGCGCTTAAATACAAACTGTGAATCGGCTTTTGCATCATAATAGATTTTATTGAACGAACGCACCTTTCGGTTTTAAATTGCTGTAAGATTTCCGCTGCACTAATTCACCCCCCCCCCCTCTTAGTGCTCTCGATCCTACAGAAACTTGTTCGTAAGATCACAGAAGGCAGTAAGCAGTTATGATTGAAATGAAAACATAAACGTAAACTGAAATATGATGATCGTACGAGGAAAGCCGATTTACGTCTAAACGTAGATTCGAAAAATTCTGAACTTAGAAACTTATTCGTAAGATCGCAGAAGGCAATAAACAGTTATGATTGAAATCAAAACATAAACGTAAACTGAAATATGATGATTGTACGAGGAAAGCCGATTTACGTCTAAACGCAGATTTACGTCTAAACGCAGATTTACGTCTGAACCTTGAAACTCGTTCGTAAAATCGCAGAGGGCAGTAAGCTATTGAGAAGTTTGCTGTGAAGGTGAAATACTCAAAGGAAATGCAAACCGAGATTTAGAGTGGTTCGGTCAATCTTGACCTACTCTACTTTTGTCTTCCTCCACCGACGAGGTCACCGACGTCAACTAGAGGCCTTCCTTCAATAGGCGAAGGGCAACCACCCTCTTACAGATTCACTCCTTTTGACAGGCTTAGGAGACAACCCTTACATAAGTTTTCTCTCCTCTCTTTACAACTCAAACTTAAAGAATAGAAAGAGGAGAACTAGCAGTTTTGAGCTCTAAGAAACACAGAAAGACAGCAAGATTTTGAGTGTGTGTTCTATGCTTTCAGTGCTGAATGGGTAGGGTATTTATAGGCCCCAACCCAGTTCAAATTTGGAGCTCAAATATGTCAATTCCCGGAATTCCGGGATCAGGCGGATGCACCTCCTGACTGGGGCGATTGCACCGCTTGGCAGAGCTCGAAGACTGAGCCTTTGGGCGGTGCCACCTCTGTCAGGGGCGGTTGCACCTCTCTGCTAGAGCTCGAAGACCGAGCTCAGGCAGTTGCACCGCCTGACTGGAGAGGTTGCACCGCCTGACAAAGCTCGAAACTTGAGCTTTGGCGGTGCTACCTCTTGACAAAAGAGGTTGCACCGCCTAGTCTCGCTCTGAGATTAAGCCCGGGGCGGTGCCACCTCTTGGTTGGGGCAGTTGCACCGCCCAGTCTCGCTGGGAAACATAGCCTGGGCGGTGCTACCTCCCTGCCTGGGCGGTTGCACCTCCCACAGCAACCTGGGTCGAATGGGTTGATCCATTCGACCCAATTTGAGTTCTTCAGGGGCCCAATTGCACCAAGATTAAGCTAATGGGATCACCTCCCATTTCTAACTTAATCAATGTGCTAACTACGATTATTTCTTAAGACAAATTCTGCAGCTTGCTCCGGTGCGTCAATCGCTTCTTCCGGTGAGTTTTCGACGAACTTCCGTCGATCATCCGACGAACCCTCGGTGAAGCTCCTGCGGACTTCCGGCAAACTCTTGGACTTGCGACGATCCACTTGGCAAGTTCCGTTGAGCTCATTTGGCAAGCTTCTGGACTTCTCGGATTTGTTCCCGCAGAACCTCCGACGACCATCCGAACTTCCGTCGAACTCTCGAACTCCCAACGTGATCATAGTCTTGACTCCAGTGCAACTCCAGCTACATGTCTTACTTTCATCATAGTTAATCCTGCACATGTAAAACAAAACTTTGATCGAGACAATTAATCCGAAGCAATTAACCAAGTTGTCCGGCATGTTATTGGTCCCTCGACGCTTCGTCCAATTCTTCGGCGCATCGTCCTTTCCTGCGACCTATTGCCCAATAGGCCAGTTGGCTCCGCAACTCCGATATCCTTGGCATAATACCCGCTCTTCTTGGCCCGATGCCCGAGTCAATGGCCCGAAGCCTTCTGTCGATACGTCGACCGATCCACTGGCCCGACGTCCAATCTTTTGACATGTTTCTTCGGCACAACATGATTTTCCTGCTTTAATTGTCTCATCCGGATCGAAGCATCCCGCATCACTTAAAACGCAGATTAAATCATAAACATATATCAAGTAGTTTCATCATCAAAATACGAGATTCAACAGTTGAATCTTTCAAGAACTTTTTCATTGTAAGTCTCCTGAGATAGCCAAATCTTATTTTTCTTCCTATCACGAAGAATCTTCATGCCAAGTATTTGTTTCACCGATCCCAAGTCTTTCATGACAAAAGACTTACTTAGCTCTCTTTTAAGCTTTCCAATTTTTCCAATATCATGGCCAACAATCAGCATATCATCAACATATAGCAGTAAAATTATAAAATCATCATCAGAAAATTTTCTTCATAAACACACAATGATCAGATGTGGTTCTATCATACCCTTGGCTCATCATAAAGGAATCAAACTTCTTATGCCATTGCCTAGGTGCCTATTTGAGTCCATATAAGCTTTTCCTAAGCTTACATACCATATTTTCTTTTCCCTTGAGTTTGAAACCTTCTGGTTGCTCCATGTAAATTTCTTCTTCTAAGTCACCATGAAGAAATGTTATTTTTACATCCAATTGTTCAACTTCTAAATTCAAGCGGGCAGCCAAACCAAGAACAACTCGGATAGAGGACATTTTTACAATTGGAGAAAATATTTCTTCAAAGTCAATACCTTTCTTCTTACTGAATCCTTTCACAACTAGTCATGCCTTGTATCTTTGTTGTGAGCTATTGTTTTCAGTCTTCAATTTGTAAACCCACTTATTCTTGAGAGCTTTCTTATCTTTAGGCAACTTTACCAAGTCATAGGTGTGGTTCTCAAGTAAGGATCTCATCTCTTCTTGCATGGCTTTAACCCACTCATTCTTATGCTCATGTAGAATAGCTTCTTGGTAAGTTTCTAACTCTCCCCTGTCAGTAAGTATAACATACTCATGTGGAGGATATCTGGTAGATGGTTGTCGCTCTCTAGTGGATCTTCTCAATGGAATCTCAACTGGTGGTGGAGGTGCTTGTTCAGTTAGTTCAGCATCATCAATTGTAGGAGTATCATCACTTACATTCTCACCATGATCTTCTTGTTCATCTCCCCCATGATCATCATGAACTATAGTGAAGGAACTGGACCCAAACTCTAAGGAATATAAATAGAGGTTTATGGCTTCTCAACATTATCACCATCATAATGTTGAATCTCATATTTTGATGATGAAACCAATTGATAATTATGTTTATGTTTAACTGCATTTTGAGTGATGCAGGTCTACTCGATCAGGATTAAACAATTAAGGTAGGAGGAATTGACGTTGCGCCGGAGGAGATCACGTTAGGATATTGGATGGCAGAAGGCTTCGGACGTCGGGCATCAGGCCAAGAGCGGAATTGCGCCAAGGATATCGGCGTTGCGGAGGTCAACCGCTGATTGGGCAACAAGCCGCAAGAGAAGACGATGCGCCGAAGAATCGGATGAAGCGCCAACCAATGATGTGCCGGGCAACAGAATGTCAATTCGCTTTATAATAATTGTCTAGATCGGAGTAGAGTTTTTGCTTGTATGTGCAGGATTAACTACGATAACGACGAAGACATAAAGCAAAACAAAGTATCGGAGTCGAGCACGAAGGATTCATTGTGAGTTCGAGAGTTCGATGGAAGTCCGAAGGTTCGTCGGGAATGCTGCCGGAACTAGCCGAGAATGAGTAGGGAGCTTGCCGAAGGGTTTTTCGGAAGCTCGCCGGAAGGTTCGTTGGAAATTTGCGGAGCTCACCGAGAAAGATCAGAGGTTACCGAAGAAGCTCATTGGAACTCGCCAAGATCAAATCGTGAAGTCTAGGAGCTTGCTGGGAGTCCGCAGAATGGTTTCCGAGAGTTTATCGGAAGACCACCGGAAGTTCACCGGAAGCTCGCCGGAAGAAGTCTTGACTTACGGACTTTGTAATAGCTTAAGAAATGTCTTTAAATTCATAGTTAGCATGTTAATTAGGGTTAAGATTAGGTGTTAATCTTATAACCCAGTTAGGGGCCAATTGGGCCCGAATTCGGACTGGTTTGGGCCAAGTTTGGAGCTCAACCAGTGATCTGAAATAGTGCCAAGAGGTGCAACCGCCCAAGCCAGGAGGTAGCACCGCCCAGGCTATGTCTCCCAGCGAGACTGGGTGGGGCAACCACCCCAGCCAAGAGGTGGCACCGCCCCGGGCTCAGTCTCCGAGCGAGACTGGGCGGTGCAACCTCTTTTGTCAAGAGGTAGCACCGCCAGAGCTCAAGTTTCGAGCTCTACTAGGTGGTGCAACCTCCCTAGTCAGCGGTGCAACCGCCTGAGCTCGGTCTTCGAGCTCTGGCAGAGAGGTGCAACCACCCCTGACAGAGGTGGCACCGCCCAGAGGCTCAGTCTTCGAGCTCTGCCAGGCGGTGCAACCGCCCCAATCAGGAGGTGCAACCGCCTGATCCCGAAATTCCGGGAATTGACATATTTGAGCTCCAAATTTGAACTGGGTTGGGGCCTATAAATACCTCACCCATTCAGCACTGAAAGCACAGAACACACACTCGAAATCTTGCTGTCTTTCTGTGGTTCTTAGAGCTCAAAACTGCTAGTTCTCCTCTTTCTGTTCTTCAAAGTTTGAGTTGTAAAGAGAGGAGAGAAAACTTCTGTAAGGGTTGTCTCCTAAGCCCGTCAAAAGGAGTGAATCTATAAGAGGGTGGTTTGCCTTCGCCTATTGAAGGAAGGCCTCTAGTTGACGTCGGTGACCTCATCTGTGGAGGAAGCCAAAAGTGGAGTAGGTCAAGATTGACCGAACCACTCTAAATCTCGGTTTGCATTTCCTTTGAGCATTTTACCTTCACTGCAAACTTCTCAATAGCTTACTGCCCTCTGTGATTTTACGAACGAGTTTCAAGGTTCAGACGTAAATATGCGTTTAGACGTAAATATGCGATTAGACGTAAATCTGCTTTTTCGTATGATCATCATATTGCATATTGCGTTTACGTTTTGAGCTTTACCATAACTGCACACTGCCTTTATACTCCTTCTTAAACTGCGTCTTATCTAATCAAGTGATTTACGAATCAGCATTTAGACGTAAATTAGTTTCTTCGTACGAACGCCGGATTTCAGTTTGCGCCGATATTCTGGTTTTCATCATAGTTGCAAACTGCCTGCATAGTTTGACTTCAACCTTGCTTAGTATCAACTTTCATACATAAGTTGTTTTTATCGTTCGAATGCTGCTTTCGATTTTATTTGCAGAAAGTTTTCTGCTGCACTAATTCACCCCGCCCTCTTAGTGCTCTCGATCCTAACAATTGGTATCAGAGCCCGGTATTTCTCATTTCGGATTTACACCCGAGAGAAATGGCTCTTCATGGCTTTCAAGAGGGTTTATCAGTTTTTCGTCCACCGTTGTTTAACGGATTGGACTACACTTATTGGAAAACTCGAATGAGAGTTTTCTTGACTTCTATGAATTTGGATATATGGAATATCGTTGAAAACGATTTTCAACTTCCCTCTAAACCGATGAACGAATAGTCGGATTTGGAGAAGAAGTATTTTTCTTTAAACGCAAAGGCTATGAATGCCTTACTTTGCGCTTTAGACAAAAATGAGTTTAATCACGCACGAGGGAACTAGTAGAGTCAAAGACTTGAAAGTTAACATTTTATTGCATGATTTTAGCTTTTTCGAATGCAACCAAGTGAGACTATAGGCGACATGTACACCCGTTTCACGGATGCCGTCAATAGTTTAAGAGCTCTTGGAAAATGTTTTTCGGATTTGTTGAATCTCGTATTTTGATGATGAAACTACTTGATATATGTTTATGATTTAATATGCGTTTTGAGTGACGCAGGATGCTTCGATCAGGATGAGACAATTAAAGCAGGAAAATCATATTGTGCCGAAGGAACATGTCAGAAGATTGGACGTCGGGCCGGTGGATCGGTCGACGTATCGACAGAAGGCTTCGGGCCGTGGAATCGGGCATCGGGCCAAGAAGAGCGGGTATTGTGCCAAGGATATCGGAGTTGCGGAGTCAACTGACCGATTGGGCAATAGGCTGCAGAAGAGGACGATGCGCCGAAGAATCGGACGAAGTGTCGAGGGACCAATGACATGTCGGACAACTTGGTTAATTGCTTAGGATTAATTGTCTCGATCGAAGTTTTGTTTTTGTTGTGCAGGATTAACTATGATAACGATGAAGACATAAAGCAAAAAAAAGTGTCGGAGTCAAGCGCGAAGGATTTGTTGCGAGTTCGAGAGTTCGACGGAAGTCCGAAGGTTCGTCGGGAATGCTACCGGAACTAGCCGAGAATGAGTTGGGAGCTTGCCGAAGGGTTTTTCGGAAGCTCGTCGGAAGGTTCGTTAGAAGTTCGCGGAGCTCACCGAGAAAGATCGGAGCTTGCCGACGAAGCTCGTTGAAACTCGCTAAGATCAAATCGTGAAGTCTAGGAGCTTGCGGGGAGTCCGCAGAATGGTTTCCGAGAGTTCATCGGAAGACCGCCGGAAGTTTGCCGGAAGCTCGCCAGAAGAAGTCTTGACTTGCGGACTTTGTAATAGCTTAGAAAATGTCTTTAAATTCATAGTTAGCATGTTAATTAGGGTTAGAATTAGGTGTTAATCCTATAACCCAAGTAGGGGCCAATTAGGCCCAAGTTCGGACTGGTTTGGACCAAGTTTGGAGCCAAACCAAGTGAGCTGGAATAGTGAAAGAGGTGGCACCGCCAGGGTTGGAGGTAGCACCACCCAGGCTATGTCTTCCAGCGAGACTGGGCGGTGCAACCGCCCCAGCCAAGAGGTGCAACCGCCTAGAGCTCAGTCTTCGAGCTAGATTGGGCGGTGCAACCTCCCTAACAGAGAGGTAGCACCGCCTGAGCTCGGTCTTCGAGCTCTGGCAGAGAGGTGCAACCGCCTCTGACAGAGGTGGCACCGCCCAGAGGCTCAGTCTTCGAGCTCTGCCAGGCGGTGCAACCTCTCCAGTCAGGAGGTGCAACCGCCTGATCCCGGAATTCCGGGATTTGATCGTTTTGAGCTCCAAATTTGAACTAGGTTGGGGCCTATAAATACCCCACCCATTCAGCACAGAAAGAGCAAGAGATCCACACCGAATTCTTGATCTTTTCTGTGATTCTAAGAGCTCAAATTTGTGTAAAGTCCAAAAGTTCTCCTCTTTCTATTCTTCAAGTCTTGAGTTGTAAAGAGAGGAGAGAAAGGATCTGTAAGGTTTGTCTCCTGAGCCTGTCAAAAGGAGAGAAACTGTAAAAGGGCAGTTGGCCTTCGCCCATTGAAGGAAGGCAGCTAGTTGACGTCGGTGACCTCGTCGGAGGAGGAAGCCAAAAGTGGAGTAGGTCAAGACTGACCGAACCACTCTAAATCTCTGGTTTGTTTTTATTTCGAGTACCTTATCATTACTGCAAACCTCCTACATAACTACTGCTCTCTGCGCCTTTACGAACAAGTTCTAAGTGCTGATCTTTCCGAATATGGATTCAGACGTCAATAGGTGTTTTCGTACGATCTTTACATTGCAGCTTACATTTACGTCTTGAATCTGTTTATAACTGCGAACTGTCTTCTGCGCTTTTACGAACGAGATTCCTTGCAGTTTACATTTACATTTTGATTCTATTTATAACTGCAAACTGTCTTCTGCAATTTTACGAACGAGTTTCAACATTTAGATGTAAAACTGCATTTAGACGTAAATCGGCTTTCCTCGCACAATCATCATATTTCAGTTTACGTTTATGTCTTGATTTCAACCACATACTGTCTTCTGCGAGTATACAAACGAGTTTCAAAGTTCAGACGTAAATCTGCGTTTAGATGTAAATCTGCGTTTAGACGTAAATCTGCGTTTAGACGTAAATATGCTTTCTGCAGATTACTTTTTGAGCTGTACAATAGCAGCACATTGTCTTTATACTTCTGCTTAAACTGCGCTTAGACGCAAACTATGTTTAGACGCAATCTGCGCTTAGACGCAAACTGCGCTTAGACGCAATCTGCGCTTGGACGCAAACTGCGCTTAGACGCAATCTGAGTTTAGACGCAATATGCATTTAGATGCAAACTGCGTTTAGACGCTAACTGTGTTTAAACGTAAACTGCACTTAATCATAAGTAATCTTAGAATCGGCTTTTGTATCAAAATAGTTTTTAACGAACGAACGCAGCTTTCGTTTTTAATCGCTGAAAGATTTTCGCTGCACTAATTCACCCCCCCCCTCTTAGTGCTCTCGATCCTAACAATTGGTATCAGAGCGGGGTATTTCTCATTTCGGATTTACACCTGAGAGAAATGGCTCTTCAAGAGGGCTTTTCGATCTTTCGTCCACCGTTGTTTAACGGATTGGACTACACTTATTGGAAAACTCGAATGAGAGTTTTCTTGATTTCTACGAATTTAGACTTATGGAGTATCATTGAAAACGGTTTTCAACTTCCCTCCAAACCGATGAACAAATGGTCGGATTTGGAGAAGATGAATTTTTCTTTAAACGCAAAGGCTATGAATGCCTTATTTTGCGCATTGGACAAAAATGAGTTCAATCGGATTTCTACGTGTGAAACGACTTTTGACATTTGGCGAATTCTTGAAATCACGCACGAGGGAACTAGTAGAGTCAAAAACTCGAAAGTTAACTTTTTATTGCATGATTTCGAGCTTTTTCATATGAAACCAAGCGAAACCGTTGTTGACATGTACACCCATTTTACGGATGTCGTCAATGGTTTAAAATCACTTGGTAAAAGCTTTTCGGATTTTGAACTCGTTAACAAAGTTTTGCGCTCACTTTCTAAAACTTGGGATTCAAAAGTAACTGCTATTTAAGAATCGAAAAACCTAAACAACTTACCACTTGAAGAACTAATTGGTTCATTGATGACATATGAAATGGTGCACAATGCACATGATGAACATGTTGAACACAATCACCTTCCAAAGAACAGGAAGGATTTGGAACTCTGGACAAATGAATGTCACTTGAGCGATGACTCAAGTGATGAGGACAATGATGAACAAACCAACCTTCCAAAGAACAGGAAGGATTTGGGACATAGAACATTTGAAGACCACTCGAGCATAAGCTCAAGTGATGGTGAACTTAAACTACAAATGAAACGAAAATTAAAAAGCAAAAAGAATGGAACTACTTTCTTTAAACGCAAGAAGAAGAACAAAAATTGGGATGAATCGAGCTCCTCCGAAGACGAGAAAGTCAACAAAAGTGAGGCGGCAAACTACGCCTTATTAGCCTACGACATTGAGGTAATTAAAATGCCTTTGGTTTATTTTAAAATTACTTGATGCTTTCATGATATATTTTTTTTAGTTTAGAATTAATTTTCTTAAAAATTACATGTTTAAAAATAAAAATACAAAAATTATGATCATGCTGATAATTTCGAAAATGATGATATTGCATATTTTATGATAAACAAACAAAATGATTTTGATCATGGTTAAGAAGTAATAATGTGTATCATGTTTGATTAACATTGTTGAATGAAATCACGTTTGATTTAAAGTAATGCATAAAGATGTAATATTAAATGGTTATTAACAATTTTATGCATGAGACTTTAAGTTATCCATGATCATGAGCTTGTTTGATCTTCTTGATTTAATTTCAAGATCTATAACAAAAATCATATCTGAATATATGAAAGTGTTAATTTCATTTTCGGATTCACTTAACAATTGGTATCCTAACAATCGGATTTTCTCATACACTTATGAAAAATATTTTTCTAAAATGGATTTGATGAAATGATTCCTGCTTATAAATTCCATCTTGAAATATGAATGATAGTGTTTTTGCTTGCAAAGATTTGTTTCACATTCATATCTCCTATGATTCATGTGCAGAAAAAGAATTTATAAATAATAATACAATGAGATTTCTTATGCAAAAATAAAGTGCTTTTGTGATTCTTTGCTAAAGAGAATAATTATTAAAATCATGATCTTGATAATTATAACATGAAGCTCTTTATAAATCAAGATCATTCATTATTCTCCCTACATTTATCAAAAAGGAGTTCTTCAAATGAAATGCAATTCAATGAAGTGTCATATTGATATCTTGAAACTTGGAATATTTTAAAATGTGATCTTGACAAGAATGTTTCAAGTTGCTCTTTGTACTATATCTTTTCGAATGAATCATGAGCCTTGATATCATATATTTCATAATACAAGATTTCTTTGCCTTATGTCTTGAACTTTCAAGCTTATCTTAATTTGGCATATAAAGACTAAGGCATGCTTAGATGAAAAAGAATCTCTTAAAAAAATGCTTTTCCCATCTGATCGAGATTAATGATTTCATGATATTTTGTGAATCTCGAAATTAATTTTAATGACTTGATTATGAATTTCAAGTTAATGATTTGATCTAAATCATAATCTTGATCTTGCAAAATTGAAGTCACAAATAATATCTTGTGGTATTCATGAATTGATACTCACAATATGAAAGCATTGATATTCATGACTTGAATTGGATTGAAACATTGTATGCTTAAATTAATTATTCTCCTATGTTTCAAAAATTCCTTAAATGCCTTATGTGATGATTGAAAACTAACTTGCTTTATGATGAATCACAAATCATGACTTGATCTATGAGGTAAATGCCTTGAAATGATTGATATATTTAACACTTTTATGCTCTTCCCCCTACTTTCTTCTTGTTTTCAATGATAAAATAGGGAGAAGTTTTGATCATGCATGGTAGGATATAATTTGACAAAATTGATACCATCATGATATGAAACATTTATGATGTGCAATTATGCATGCAATACTTGTGCTTTCTAATTATGATGTGATGTAAATCATGATTTAAAATGCTATGAGTGCCAAGTTACACATTTTGAGAAGAAATTGTTATATTGAAACATTAATGTAATTATGAATGGTGATATGATATCATGCATGTAATACTTCAACTTATGATAATGATGCATGCAATGATAAAATATTCATGATGAAAAATTGTCTTGACATTCATAACTTGATTCATCCTTTGTCATGATTTTGAAATCGTTGTAAAAGAAAAAAAGAACTACAAAGCTGTATTCTCTCTTTCCTTTTTACAATGACAAAGGGGGAGATAGCTAGCTTGTACAAGTCAAGAAGATACAAAAACTTGATTGCTAGCTTGCCTATCTTAAGTAGCAAAGATTGCTAACTTGCTTATTTCAAGAAGAAAAATTATCTTCTTGAACATCACTATCTTGAATATCTCAAGAAGCAAAACTTGCAATTTGCACATTGCAATAGGAAGCAAGAATCATGAGCTTACACAAGAAAGCTATCTTGCATTTGCTTTCGAAATTTTTGCTAGCTTATATATTGTGAAACTTATATATCGTAAAAAATTGCTAGCTTGTTGGTCTAAAGAGAAGCAAAAGGTTGCTATCTCAAAAGAAGCTAATGTGCTATCTTGCCTATCTCAAGAGGCAAAAATGCTAACTTGCGCATCTAGCAAAGTGAACAAAATTTTCAAGAAGCAAGAGTTGCCTTCTTGAACATCTCTAATTTGCTAGCTTGCATGATATAGAAATTGCTATCTAGAACATTACCAAAAGTGCTATCTTATATGCTATAAAACTTGCATATCTAAAACTTGATAGCATGAATGTTCTAAGCATGATGTAACACTTGCTAAATCTTCTAGCTCCAAGATTGCATGATGATAAAACTTGATATTATGTTTTTCATGCAATGAGTTGAACCAATATCACAAACACTTGATTGTGATACTTCTCCTTTTTGTTGATGACAAAGGGGGAGAAGTATGTTGATGAAAGTATGTTGATGACATGACATGTGATGCATAAGTTTATGCATATGTTCATGTTGACGTGTTGCAAGTATTCATGATGAATATTGCAATGACTTGAATTCAGTTTGAATTCAAGGTTCTATCAATATGGCATATTGATAGGAGGAGTTTGTTTAAACTCCGGGAATTAAGTTTAACTCCGTCATCAAGTGGTTGTCATCATAAAAAAGGGGGAGATTGTTGAATCTCGTATTTTGATGATGAAACTACTTGATATATGTTTATGATTTAATATGCGTTTTGAGTAACGCAGGATGCTTCGATCAGGATGAGACAATTAAAGCAAGAAAATCATGTTGTGCCGAAGGAACATGTCAGAAGATTGGACGTCGGGCCGGTGGATCGGTCGACGTATCGACAGAAGGCTTCGGGCCGTGGAATCGGGCATCGGGCCAAGAAGAGCGGGTATTGTGCCAAGGATATCGGAGTTGCGGAGTCAACTGACCGATTGGGCAATAGGCTGCAGAAGAGGACGATGCGCCGAAGAATCGGACGAAGTGTCGAGGGACCAATGACATGTCAGACAACTTGGTTAATTGCTTAGGATTAATTGTCTCGATCGAAGTTTTGTTTTTATTGTGCAGGATTAACTATGATAACGATGAAGACATAAAGCGAAACAAAGTGTCGGAGTCAAGCGCGAAGGATTTGTTGCGAGTTCGAGAGTGTGTTTAAACGTAAACTGCACTTAATCATAAGTAATCTTAGAATCGGCTTTTGCATCAAAATAGTTTTTATCGAACGAACGCAGCTTTTGTTTTTAATCGCTGAAAGATTTCCGCTGCACTAATTCACCCCCCCCCCCCTCTTAGTGCTCTCGATTTTAACAGGATTTTGAACTCGTAAACAAGATTTTGCGCTCACTTTCTAAACCTTGGGATTCAAAAGTAACTGCTATTCAAGAATCGAAAATCTTGAACCAATTTCCACTTGAAGAACTAATTGGTTCTTTGATCACATATGAAATGACATGCAATGCACGTGAAGAACTTGAGAACCACCTTCCAAAAAACAGGAAGGATTTGGGACATAGAACATTTGAAGACCACTCGAGCATAAGCTCAAGTGATGGTGAACTTAAACTATAAATGAAATAAAAATTAAAAAGTAAAAAGAACGGAACTACTTGCTTTGAACGCAAGAAGAAGAACAAAAATTGGGATGAATCGAGCTCCTCTAAAGACGAGGAGAAAATCAACAAATGCGAGGTGGCAAACTACGCCTTTACGCCTTTCGACGCTGAGGTAATCAAAATGCCTTTAATTTACTTCGAAATTACATGATGCTTTTCATGATGCATTTTTCTTTTTTTTAAATTTTCTTGAAAATTATATTTTTAATAATTTAATAATGAAAATGCAAAAATATGATCATGCTTGTAATTTTGAAAATGATAATGAAAATTGCATGTCTTATGTTAATGCAAGATAGAAATCTAATGATTGTACACCTAGTGAGATTAATCTTATTTATGTGCTTGAGAAGCAAGAATGTATATTTTGATGATTTTCATATTGCTTTTCAATGACGATACATGGCTTTTGTCTGGAAGGCTTGATATTTTTCATTGTCTTTGTTTATTAAATATGATGTATAGTTTTGACATAAGAATAAAGATTTGAGCATGCTATTATAAAGTCAATCATATAAATTAAAACTAAAGAAGTTTTAGGCATTTATAAGAATCATTCAAAATTATGTTCAATGAAACCTTGCTTAATGTTGCAATGAAAATATTAAAGTTTTGATACTATGATTTGACGATTTTATGCATGAGATTTTAAAGTTATACATGATGATTTTTGTGATTGATGGTTTTATGATGAAATTCATTTTACGATCCTAAACGTTGATGCATGTTTTCATTTGACATAAATGAAAAGGCATGCTAACATGAAATCGATCACTTAAGATGAAACACTTAAAAAAGGGGAGAAATATATGAATAGATGCTATGATTGCCAAATTTGCATTATGCCATGTTTGCATCATGCGTTAAGATATCAAGAACTTGTATCGTAATTTTACGCATTGATATCTTACCATGTGATGAAATGCTACAATTGATGAACACTTGAAATGTAATCCTCTATCTTATTGATTTTTCAATAAATCTATGCTTGTCATATAGGAATTTATTGAATGTAATTTTGAGGATGATTTCAGATTTGACAAATGCTTGATTCGTATTTATGACATAAGATACACTTTAAATATGAATCATGCTTTAATCAGATTAAATGCTTCAATCATTTTCTATCTCTAGAGTTCTCGATTTTGATGAAATACAAGTGATAAATTCATTTATGATATCTTGTAAATCACTAGAATTATGAATGAGTTTTTTTTATGATGTGTTAAAAGAATCACTTAAAAAGAAAATGCTTTTCCCATCTTATCGAGATTAATGATTTCATGATATTGTGTGAATCTCGAAATTGATTTTGATGAAATAGTAATAACGTTATTTATGTTATGAATCTTAAAAATGATAATATGCTTCATGTGATAATATGAAAAATGAAACACTTATGATATTCCGTGTATTCATAAAATATTTATCTCATCATCCAATAACTCTTCTTGATATTCCTTATGAGATGAAATGAAATAATGCATGAAATACAAATGAGGAGTAAATGATCATGCATAATAGGATGTAATGAATTCTAACATTTAGATACCATCGTTTGAATATCTATGATCATGTTGCCAAAATGATATATCATGAATGCTTGAATATCATGTTTGATATGCTCATGATGATGATTGATTTTTGGTATCCTGCATAAAAAAAATGAAATGTAATGTTAATGAATTTGTGCATTGAAACTATAATGATGCACAAATAAGAATGATTACTTACCTTTGTCATGATTTAGAAATTGATGTAAAGGGTTTTTCCCTTCTTTTTGACAATGACAAAGGGGGAGATAGATTGCTAGCACAATTCAAGAAAAAGGCAAAAATTACAAAAGAGAAGAAATTGCTATCTTGAACATCACCGATAATTGCTAGCTTGGAATGTCAAGAAAATGCAATAACTTGTTTATTTTCTTGCACATCTAAAGAGAAGATGCAAATGTAACACTTGCCAAATTGTTTGCTTGCCTCATGTAAAACATTATCTCTTGCTAGTTTGGCATTTTGCTAGCTTGCACTTTGCAAAGAAATAAAAAATGACACTTCTCAAAAGAGAAGAAAGAGCTTGTTATCTTGAACATCACAAGCTTGCCAAACAAAAATTGCAAAAGTGCTATCTTGCCTATCTCAAGAAGCAAAACTTGCATATCGTAAAAATTTGCTAGCTTGCAACTTGCATATTTCAAGAAGCAAGAGTTGCCTTCTTGAACATCTCTAAATTGCTAGCTTGCAAGTTCTAAAATGTTGCAACATTGCTAGCTTGCATGTTATAAAAGTGCTATCTTTTATGCTGTAAAACTTGCATATCTAAAACTTGATAGCTTGAATGTTCTAAGCATGATGTAACATTTGCTAAATTTTCTGGCTTCAAAACTGCATGATGATAAAACTTGATATTATGTTTTTCATGCAATGAGTTGAACAAATATCATAAACACTTGATTGTGGTACTTCTCCTTTTTGTTGATGACAAAGGGGGAGAAGTATGTTGATGACATGACATGTTATGCATAATTTTATGCATAAGTTCATAATGACGTGTTGCAAGTATTCATGATGAATATTGCAATGACTTGAATTCAATTTGAATTCAAGATTCTATCAATATGGCATATTGATAGGGGGAGTTTGTTTAAACTCTGGGAGTTAAGGTTAACTCCGATTATGATGACATGTTGCTTAGATTTTTGAATCTAAGAGTTTCTATCAATATGGCATATTGATAGGGGGAGTTTGGTTAAACTCCGGGGAGTTATGGTTAACTCCGTTAGTCATCAATTAGTTGTCATCATAAAAAAGGGGGAGATTGTTGAATCTCGTATTTTGATGATGAAACCAATTGATAATTATGTTTATGTTTAACTGCATTTTGAGTGATGTAGGTCTACTCGATCAGGATTAGACAATTAAGGCATGAGGAATTGACGTTGCGTCGGAGGAGATCACGTTAGGATATTGGATGGCAGAAGGCTTCGGACGTCGGGCATCGGGCCAAGAGCGGAATTGCGCCAAGGATATCGGCGTTGCGGAGGTCAACCGCTGATTGGGCAACAAGCCGCAAGAGAAGACGATGCGCCGAAAAATCGGATGAAGCACCAACCAATGATGTGCCGGGCAACAGAATGTCAATTCGCTTTATAATAATTGTCTAGATCGGAGTAGAGTTTTTGCTTGTGTGTGCACGATTAACTACGATAACGACGAAGACATAAAGCAAAACAAAGTATCGGAGTCAAGCACGAAGGATTCATTGCGAGTTTGAGAGTTCGATGGAAGTCCGAAGGTTCATCGGGAATGCTGTTGGAACTAGCCGAGAATGAGTAGGGAGCTTGCTGAAGGGTTTTTCGGAAGCTCGCCGGAAGGTTCGTTGGAAGTTTGCGAAGCTCACCGAGAAAGATCGGAGCTTACAGAAGAAGCTCGTTGGAACTCGCCAAGATCAAATCATGAAGTCTAGGAGCTTGCCGGGAGTCCACAGAATGGTTTCCGAGAGTTTATCGGAAGACCGCCGAAAGTTCACCGGAAGCTCGCTGGAAGAAGTCTTGACTTACGGACTTTGTAATAGCTTAAGGTCTTTAAATTCGTAGTTAGCATGTTAATTAGGGTTAGGATTAGGTGTTAATCTTATAACTCAGTTAGGGACCAATTGGGCCCGAATTCGGACTGGTTTGGGCCAAGTTTGGAGCCCAACCAGTGATCTAAAATAGTGCCAAGAGGTGCAACCGCCCAAGCTAGGAGGTAGCACCGCCCAGGCTATGTCTCCTAGCGAGACTAGGCGGTGCAACCGCCCCAGCCAAGAGGTGGCACCGCCCTGGGCTTAGTCTCCGAGCGAGACTGGGCGGTGCAACCTCTTATGTCAAGAGGTCGCACCGCCAGAGCTCAAGTTTTGAGCTCTGCTAGGCAGTGCAACCTCTCTAGTCAGGCGGTGCAACCGCCTAAGCTCGATCTTCGAGCTCTAGCAAAGAGGTGCAACCGCCCCTGACAGAGGTGGCACCTCCTAGAGGCTCAATCTTCGAGCTCTGCCAGGCGGTGCAACCGCCCCAGTCAGGAGGTGCAACCGCCTGATCCCGGAATTCCGGGAATTGACAGATTTGAGCTCCAAATTTGAACTGGGTTGGGGCCTATAAATACCCTACCCATTCAGCACTGAAAGCACAGAACACACACTCGAAATCTTGCTGTCTTTATGTGGTTCTTAGAGCTCAAAACTGCTAGTTCTCCTCTTTCTGTTCTTCAAAGTTTGAGTTGTAAAGAGAGGAGAGAAAACTTCTGTAAGGGTTGTCTCCTAAGCTCGTCAAAAGGGGTGAATCTGTAAGAGGGTGGTTGGCTTTCGCCTATTGAAGGAAGGCCTCTAGTTGACGTCGGTGACCTCGTCTGTAGAGGAAGCCAAAAGTGGAGTAGGTCAAGATTGACCGAACCACTCTAAATCTCGGTTTGCATTTCCTTTAAGCATTTTACCTTCACTGCAAACTTCTCAATAGCTTACTGCCCTCTGCGATTTTACGAACGAGTTTCAAGGTTCAGACGTAAATCTGCGTTTAGACGTAAATCTGCGTTTAGACATAAATCTGCGTTTAGACGTAAATCTGCTTTTTCGTATGATCATCATATTGCATATTGTGTTTACGTTTTGAGCTTTACCATAACTGCACACTGCCTTTATACTCCTGCTTAAACTACGTCTTATCTAATCAAGTGATTTACGAATCAGCATTTAGACGTAAATCAGTTTCTTCGTACGAACGTCGGATTTCAGTTTTCACCGATATTCTGGTTTTCATCATAGCTGCAAACTACCTGCATAGTTTGACTTCAACCTTGCTTAGTATCAACTTTCTTACAAAAGTTGTTTTTATCGTTCGAACGCAGCTTTCGATTTTAATTACAGAAAGTTTTCCGTTGCACTAATTCACCCCCCCCCTCTTAGTGCTCTCGATCCTAACACATAAAACAATTGGTCTTCAATAAACACAACATCTCTACATTTTATAATATTTTTATTCATTGGATCCCATAATCTGTGCCCAAACTCTTCATGACCATATCCCAAGAAGATACATGCTTTTGCTTTACTATCAAGCTTGGACCTCTCATCTTTGGGAATATGAACAAATGCTTTATACCCAAAGACTCTTAAGTGATTATAAGATATATCTTTTCCTCTCCATACTCTCTTTGGAACTTCACCTTTCAGAGGAACTGATGGAGAAAGATTTATTAGATCAACTGTAGTTCTCATAGCCTCCCCCCAAAATGACTTTGGTAACTTAACGTGGGAAAGCATACACCTAATCCTTTCTTCAATGGTTCTGTTCATCCTTTCTACCACACCGTTCTATTGAGGAGTTTTAGAAATTGTTTTCTCAAGCCTGATACCATGGAACCTGCAATAATTCTCAAAAGGACCCCTGTACTCACCACTATTATCTGATCGAATACACTTTAGTTTTCTGCTAGTTTCTCTTTCAACACTAACATAAAACTTCTTGAAAACATCGAGTACCTGGTCTTTAGATTTCAAAGCAAAAGCCCACACTTTTCTAGAATAGTCATCAATAAAAGTAACAAAATAAAGAGCACCCACACTTTTCTAGAATAGTCATCAATAAAAGTAACAAAATAAAGAGCACATCTAAGAGTTCTAGTTTGCATAGTACAAACATCAGTACGAACTAAATCAATAATATCTGATCTTCTAGATGATGGATATGTATGAAATGCAACTCTATGTGTTTTTTCAACTAAGCAATGATTACAAGATTTAAGAGATGTACCTTGCAACTCTGGTAAGAACTACTTTCTAGCAAGAGTTTGAAGTCCTTTCTCGCTGATATGTTCAAGCCTCTTATGCCAAAGATCTATACTTTTACCTTTTTGAATTGCATTAATCTCTTCTTTATGTAGCTTAGCTTCCATGACATAAAAAGAGTTAAGTTTCTTTCCTCTTGCCACAATAAGAGAACCTTTAGTGAGTTTCCATTTGCTTTCACCAAAATAGTGTGCAAAGCCCTCATCATCAAGTCTACCTGTAGATATCAAGTTAAGATTAATATCTGGAACATGCCTTACATCTTTGAGTATTAATTTGCTCATAATACTGGTCTCCAAGCAAATATCTCCAATACCCACAATCTTAGATGTACCACTGTTTCTCATTCTGACATTACCAAAATCACCAACAGTGTAAGATATAAAGAAATCACCATGAGAAGTAACATGAAATGAAGCACCAGAGTCAATTACCCAATTACTGTCCTGAGCTACAAGACTAACACAACCTTCATCACAAACAATAATGATTTTACCTTTAGCAGTAACTGTATTGGTCTCTTTCTTATTTTTCTTCATTTCATTCTGTTCTCGCTTTCAAAACCTACACTCTTTCTTCATGTGACCTGGCCTATTACAGTGAAAACATTTGATATCTCTTCTAGACTTAGATCTTCCTCTATATCCATGTGGGTTTCTATTATGACTTCTTCCACGTCTTTCTTGTTTTTCAGTAACAAAGGCATCAGAAGAAGATTCACCATGTTCTTTCCTTCTAGTATCTTCATTTAGCAAACTGTCTTTAACCATATCTATAGTTAGAGTTTCCTCTAGCGTGGAGTTGCAAATAGTCACCACATGGATCTTATCTTCATTTAGCAAACTTTCTGGTAAAGAGCTGAGAAGTAATAATCCTTGCATCTCATCATCTATATTCATTTTCATAACAACCAACTTGTTTGCAAGACCTTTAAATAGGCTTATGTGCTCAATAATATTACTACCATCTTTATACTTCAAATTTACAAGCCTTCTAAGGAGAGAAATTCTATTTCCCATTGTCTTTTTCGCAAAAAGGTTTTCTAACCTTTGCCAAACAACATCAGCTCTAGTTTCATCAGAAATATGCTCATGCAATATATCCACCCATCTTCTAATATAGGCAATAGCTTTTCTATATTGAACTTCCTATTCTTCATTGTCCATAGTAGAATGTTTATCTTTAACCTTGATAGACTTATACAAATCTTTGCAATAGAGCAAATCTTCCATCAGACGCCCCCAAGTGGAATAATTTGATGAGTTTAATTTAATCATACCATCTGACTACTCCATTTCAATCACATAATAAAAACTAGCACTAAACAACCTATTGCTTTGATACCACTTGTTGGGAAAAAACCTGTTAAAATAGAATATTCTTTTATCTCTTTGTGTATCAAAATGGGTTCCTCATCAAAATACCAATTTGATATCCAAATGAAAATATCAACCACCACAACATAAATAATAGAGCAAAAAATCAATCACACACTGAGACCAAATCTTTTAACGTGGAAAATCCAATATGGGAAAAACCACGGGACCGTAGTCCACCTCAAACTTCCATTATCAATAGTAATGATAACAGGTTTACAATAGGTCTTCTCTAGAATAACTAAAGGATCACAATAGTATCAAGATCATAAATCTTGGCTCAAGAATAGCATATCTTCATAAGGTGGATCTTCTCATAAGAGAATTCTAGATCTCACAAAGTGGATATAGTAGAAAAGTACCTTAGAGAGGGTAAATTCTATATCAACACCGTTAGGATTGTAGAGTTTGCTGCAAGGATTCTCCACATAAAATTTGAGCCAAAACTGACAATGTTTGACCACCGATCGTCATTCAAAAATCTTAGAAACCTTACTTTCTCTCTCTATTTCTCTCTCCTCTTTTCTCTGCACGCCGTTGCACACGTTCATTGCTCACACACACACACGCTGCACTCTCTAATTTTTCTACTCTCACCTTTTTCCCTTTCTCTCTTAATTATTAATTTGGGTCCAAACCCACATATGGGCTGGACCTAATACTATTCAACATTATGAAATGAGTAATGAAGAGTTCAAAGGGTAAGAACAAGTCATTAACATGTGGAATAGTTCGTCACTTTAAAAAATTTTACGAGTCTCATCTAAAGATGTTAAAGTGCTGGTTGTTACCAAATGAGGGTTGAGTTAATTATATTCTTAATGAAGTTCAGTCAAATTAGGACAAGTATCTCAAAGAGTGACAAAGATACTATAAGAACTTCACCTACATGAACTTAGAAGTGGTGCCGCTTCGATTGGGAGTTGGAGTTTTCTCTCGTAAAAGTTCATGAACTTGGATGAGCCCAAGGCCATATTAGAGCTAAGCGAGATTTTATGAGGAATACAAGGATGTTGTATTTATGTGTGTGGTATCACTAGTGTTGTCATTATGAATAATAAATTCAAAACTTTTATGTTATTTGTGATTTCGACTTCACTTTGTGTTGTTTACACTAACGTATTATTCAAATTGAAAGATATATTACGTTATTCATAAATACTATTTAATCACTTGGAGAAAATTTTAAATTTGAACAAGTGAGGGATTGTTATAAATTATTCAAATTAAAAAGAAATTTTTTTTTTTTTTAAAAGATTTATTTGAAAAGATGGTTTCTTTTATAGTTAGTTTGATAGTTATTTTTCAAAGTTGGTGTGTTTTAAGAAAAATATCTATAAATAGGTATTTGAGGGTAAATAATGTATACATCTCTTTCGTACTCTTCTTCTTTCGTGATTGAATTAGACATTTTCTAATTCTTTTTTGAAGATTCTTTATTATTTGTTCAGTACATATATTATAAAGGTTTGTTATATCCACTAAAACCATTTATATCAAACCCATAGCAAATTTATCGAGAAAAAAATATAAATATTATTTTTTAAAAAATATTTATACACTAAATATATTTTCTATAATATTTTTGATCTTATATTTATTATTTATTTTCATAATAATTTTATCCTCTTGTCGTATTTTTTCCAACACTTTCATCACATCATAGAACTGTCAGCAGGGATTTTGAGCAAACCTAATGCCCATTACGATCACAAGAACAAAATCAGATTCACAGCGGAGTTGCACAACTCACGTGTATCGTTTACCCACGTGTATCGAAACGAACAGGATTTTGATTATACATCTACACTCCGCTTTGGATTGGATCCTGGTTGCTTGCCGCCTCTCTCCGGACTCTCCATTGGCGCCGAAGACGAACCCCCAACCCTGACGCCATTAGTTTTCTGCTCCTCGTCGCCCCTCGTAGCAATGGCGGATGCCGGAGGCCGGAGATCAGCCTCCGGAGGCCGCCGGGCCCCCGGCATCCGCCGCGTCTGGTGCTGCTCCTTCGCCGCGGTCCTACAAAGTCCCGACCGCCGCTGCCGCTCCTCATCCCAAGGCGACCTCCGCACCCACAAGCCCTCGCCGAAGCCATCTCACCAGTGGTACTTGCACAGCTCCCCCCTCTCCCAGCAACAAGCTCGGCCTCGGCATCATCGACCCCCGTCGGCTCATCTCTCCCGGTAGAGTCTCCCCTATCGATCCCGACGCCCCTCTCGACCCCCTGCCGGAGATCCCCGACTCCGCCTCGATACCCACGGCAACCGTCGAGTCGGAGCCGGAATGCCCAAATCCTGCGCCGAAAGGAACGTGTTCTTCGGTGGTATATAGGCCGGAGACGGATACTCGGGCGTGCGCAAGGGGGAGATCCTTGGATTTGAGGCTCTGTTTGAAGGGGAAAGATGGGAAGGTCCTTGGTGTGTCGGAACTGGATTCTAGGCTTGGTGTCGGAACTGCACCATTAAATCCATTAGATCCTTGGATTTAATGGTGCAGCTGATTCAATCTGTTACAAATGCAACAAATGGCAGTGCAAGGAAAAGGAAAGAGATGCAGTCGTTAGTAAAAGGCCTCTTATTCAAAAGCTCAGTCTATCAGAAAAACCATGCTGGACTTGAAAAAGACAGCCTATACAACATTTGCCATTTTTATTTATATATTCTGATCAATCATTTGTTAAAACATGTAGGAAGATGAGGTAGGACTATCACATAAAAGAAATAGACAGGATAAAATATTTTATCTTTCACTCGAGACTTTTTATAATTTTAAAAATTATATATGTTTTATGACCCAATATATAGGGTTTATATAGTCCTCATATATATATATATATATATCACTCTTAAAAAAAAAATTATTTTAAGAATCAATAATCAATTTAATTTATCTTTTTATAAATATTTAATCTATTTCTCCTCTTGTTACAATAAATCTTTTACTTAATTCTAAGTCGGTATGATACCTTAATGCTAAGTTGGTATAATACCTCTTTATTTTCATAACAAAGTTATTAGAATTTAATTTAATTCTAACATTTTTTTTCCTAAAACTTGTTCCATCTAATCTGCTAAGTTTCCTTCAAAGTTATTAAAATATTTCAAAATTGAGAGGTTTTGTGGGTATATCGACCACTTGTTCATTTATCTTGACATAAAGTAGCTCAAATTTTTTGTTTTTAACATGATCTCTTATAAAATAAAATCTTATGTCAATATGCTTCGATCTTTTATGGTAGACTAGATCCTTGGCTAAGTCAATAGTTGATTTATTATCAACATAAATCTTGGTTGACTTCTCCTATGATATATGAAGTTCTTGTAGTAATCATTTTAGTCATATTGCATAACAAACACAAGAAGATGCTGGTATATATTCTGCTTCATAACTTAATATTCGAACGATATGTTGTTTTATTAAAGACCATGCAAATGTAGTTACACCAAAATAAAATACAAATTGGATTGTACTCTTCCGATCACTATAGCTTCCGGCCTAATTAGTGTGACTATGTCCAATAAGCTCTAATCTTTTTAGGTGATGAATAGAATATTTCATACTCAATTATTTCTTTAATATATTATAAAATTCTTTTAGCGATATTTAAATGAGATGTCTTATGAGCTTCCGTATATCTACCTATTAAACTAATTCCAAATAGTATATGAGGTCAAGTGCATATCAAATACCTTAAAACATCCGATTGGACTTTTATAATAAGTTGGATCAATATATTTACCTTCACATTCCTTAGTCAACTTGCTACCATATTCCATAGGTGTATTTATAGGATGATAGTCTTCCATACAAAAGTTCTTTAGAATATTCTTTGCATCATTTTCTTGTGAGATAAAATTTTTTTCATTGTCTTGTATAACTTTGATATTAAGGAAATAAATCATTAAGTCTAAGTCGGTCATCTTAAACTTCTTCTTCATAAAGAATTTAAAATCTTTAATCATAAAGATAATATTATCTATAAAAATTAAATCATCTATTTACAAGTATACAAATAAGATATCTTCATTATATAATATATAGAGAGCATGCTCACATGGATATTTAGAAAAATCATTTTGAATAAAATGAGTGTTTATCTAAGAATTTCATGCTCGTAGGACTTATTTAAGCTCATAAAGAGCTCTTTTTAACTTGTATACCTTGTCTTCTTGTTTATGAATAATAAAACTAGGAGGTTGTTGAACATATACATCTTCTTTAAGAACTTCATTAAGAAATACTAATTTCACATTTATTTATAAATTTTTTTATTTCATTTAAGCTATTAGGAAAAGAAATAATCTTATTGTCTCTAGTCTTTAGTTGAGCAATTGGTGCGAATATTTTTTCATAGTCGATCCCGTATTATTGTCTGTATCCCTTTTCAACCAATCTTGCAATGTATTTCTCTATCTCCCCATATGTCTTTCATTTTGTTGTGAAGATCCACTTAATATCAATCGGTTGGTGGTCTTTTAGAAGGATAGTGAACTCTCATGTATCATTTTTGTTAATATCATGAATCTCCTCATTTATAGCTTGTCGTCATTTTTCTTCTCTATAAGGTATTGAGAAATCTAGGGGTGACGTCACATGCACATCGGAATAATAGAAAACAAAAACCCTAAATTTTTCAGAAAGGTGTTTATTATCGTATGAAGATTGGTGCAAAAAAAAAAACCCGCAAAACTTAAATCCATATGTGAGATAGTGTTTTTAACTAGGGAGATCATATATCCTTGAATTCCTACAGATCTAAGAGATTAGATGAAGAAGTTCAAGTGCTCTCCTCTCTAGTAGTAATCCACATAGCAGGACTGCGATGATGCTCCTCAAATCACTGTCCAAATCTCTAACATACTATTTGAGGAGGATATGAGAGAGGTGAATGATAGGTGGTAACTAGAAAGGCCCATAGGCAACCTATGGGCCTTTGGTTCCATTCTATTTATAGAGACCCTAGTTAATTTAACCATAATGGATCTTGTCCTATTGGGTACTAGATTTCCATCCAATTACCTAAACCTATAAGATTAGTTGGTCTCTACCGAATAATCTCTTATTAGCTCTTATTGAATCTCATCCATGGGATCCAATAATTTAGAGGCTTATTGGATATCCAATAAGATAGGGGCTCCAACGGATATCTCATAACTAAACCTATACTTATTGCAATGCCTACCATATAGTGTGACCTTCTAGGCACAATATCAAGCTAGTCATGAGTCATACTTGTTAGAACTTCTTCTAGCTTAGTGAATTATTATCTCCATAACTAATTCACTCAACTCATCGACTGCGGACGTACTAGGCCACTACGCCATAGTCTCCAAACGATATAGGGTAATCCAATCCTTTGTACATGTCTATCCTTAGTTACTGTATACCTATAGTTTCTAATCCATATAATATCCCAGAGATCGTATATCAGGTATGGTACTGTCAGGCCCATACGGTCTCTCCTCGAGTCTCCCTCTAATTGGATTCTCTCGGAGAACTCTTTCTCTCTCAATCCAAATAACCTTGGTTAAGGATTTATCTAAGTAAGAGCACATAGGATATTCCTCTCATGATACTGAGAGAGGATGATTCTTTATTGACAATCAATAGCCCTTGTAAACTTGGCTACCACTCCTAATGACTGATTGTACTAGATTTGGAACTTCCAAACTTATAAGTTTGGTATCAAAGAGTGGAGTACTAATATAGGACATCCTTGGTGTATCAAGTCTAAGAATCAGGTACACTACTAGGATGACAAAATCGCTATCTGACAAAGAGGTATATGTTGAATCTCGTATTTTGATGATGAAACCACTTGATATGTGTTTATGATTTAATCTACGTTTTGAGCAACGTAGGATGCTTCGATCAGGATGAGATAATTAAAGCAGGAAAATCATGTTGGGCTAGAGGAACATATCAGAAGATTGAACGTCGGGTCGGTGGATTGGTCGACGTATTGACAGAAGGCTTCGGGCCGTGGATTCAGGCATCGGGCCAAGAAGAGCGGAGATTGTGCCAAGGATATCGAAGTTGTAGAGTCAAATGGCCGATTGGGCAATAGGCCGCAAGAGAGGCCGATACGCCGAAGAATCGGACGAAGCGTCGAGGGACCAATGACATGCCGGACAACTTGATTAGATGCTTAGGATTAATTGTCTAGATCGAAGTATGTTTTACATGTGCAGGATTAATTATGATAGCTTGAAGACATAAAGCAAGTTTACCAGAGTCAAGTTCGATGAGTGTTCGAGAGTCCGCCGAAAGTCTGAAGAATCATCGAAAGTGCTGCCGGAACCAACCGAGAAAGAATCGGGGACTTACCGAAGTTTTCGGAAGTCCGTCGGAAAGATCTTCGGAGGTTCGTGGAGATCACCGAGAAGGTTTAGATACTTGCTAAAGACTCGTTAAACTTGCCACAAGACCGAGAGCCTGTTGGGAGTCTACCGGAAGAAATCCGAGGGTATATCGGAAGTCCACCGGAAGTTCGCTGGAAAGCTCGCCGGAAGGAAACTTGACATTGCCGCTTACAAATTTGCTTAGGACAATGTCTTAATTTCATAGTTTGCATATAATTTGGGTTAGGATTAAGGGTTAATCTTATAACCCAGTTATGGGCCAATTGGGCCCGAGTTTGGACTAGTTTGGGCCAAGTTTGGAGCCTAACCAGTGAGTTGGAGTAGTCCAGGCGGTGGCACTACTGAACTGGGTGGTGGCACTGCCCAGAACCTGAGAGGTCCGGTGGTGACATCGCTAGTACATTGTCGGACTGGGTGGTGGCATCGCTAGTACATTGTCGGACTGGGCGGTGGCACCGCCCAGAACTCGAGAGGTCCGACGGTGGCACCACCAGTACACTGTCGGACTAGGCGGTGGCATTGCCCAGAACCCGAGAGGTCTGGCAGTGGCACTGCCGGTACACTATCAGTGTCAAACACTGACAAGCGGTGGCACCGCCAGCACCGGGAAACCCAAAATTAATTCAAATTTGGAGCATAAATTTGAATCCTCTTGGGGCCTATAAATACCCTCAATTCTACCTTTTTGAGAAGTTAGAAATTGAGAAAAAGCTTTAGCAAAGTCTTGTTTTCAATAGCTTAAGTGTTCACCTCCCTCTTTCTCTTTGAAAAATCTGTAAGAGTGTGAACCACTTATAAAAAGGTTGTAAGAGGAGTATTTGATCATTCCTCTTCAAAGTGATTCGCTAGTGGAAGTTGGGAGCCTCATCAAAGAAGGCTTCGCAAGTGGATGTAGGTTATTTGACCGAACCACTTTACATTGTGGTGTTCCTTGAATGTGTGAGTGTTTAATTTTCTGAACCACTTATCTTCTTAGCAGCAAACTATTCAGTTTTCTTCTCCCTACTCTTGACTTCCTTTACTCAAGCTATTTTAGCTAAGTCATCCTTCATCGAATCAAAATCTCTACACATTTACGAAATCGATTTCAAACTTACGAGTTTTAATCCGCTGCATTAATTCAAACCCCTGTTAGAACCCTTGCAAATTCTAAACTTGGGGTTGATCTCTTTAGGGGATCGGCCTCCTTGGAACTCTATAGGGGTTCCTCCATCCAAGTTGCTACTCAAAGGCTACAGAAAAGATTCATCTATTGCTTATGAAAAGAGGTGGAATATATGACTATTTATAGGGCTTCTAAACCCTAACTCCTAATAGGACTCTTATTTAAGACTCATACTTCTAACCAACTCCTCATAGGACTCCTACTCAAGACTCCTACTTATAACCAACTCCTAATAGGACTCCTATGTTGAATCTCGGATTTTGATGATGAAGTCAATTGTCATTTGTTGTCTAACCTATATGTTGAGATAAGTGTGCAGGAATAACTACGATGAAAGAAAGACATGCAGCAGGAGTTGCGCCGGAGTCATGACAATGATCACGTCGGGAGTTCGAGAGCTCGACGGAAGTTCGGACTATCGTCGGAGGCTTTACGGGAACAAATCCGAGAAGTCCATAAGCTTGCCAAAGAAGCTCGTCGGAACTCGCCAAGTGTATCGTCGCAAGTCCAGGAGTTTGCCGGAAGTCCGCAGGAGAATCACCGAGGGTTCATCGGATGATCGACGAAAGTTCACCGGAAACTTGCCGGAAGAAGCGATTGACGCACCGGAGCAAGCTGTAGAAATTGTCTTAGGATTTATCATAGTTAGCACAATGATTAAGTTGGAAATGGGAGGTGATCCCATTAGCTTAATCTTGGGGCAGTTGGGCCCTTGAAAAACCCAATTTGGGCCGAATGGATCTACCCATTCGGACCCTGATTGCTATGGGAGGTGCAACCGCCCAAGCCAGGAGGTGCAACCGCCTGGGCTAAGTCTCCCAGGGAGACTGGGCGGTGCAACCGCCCCAGCCAGGAGGTGCAATCGCCTGGGCTCAGTCTCCAAGTGAGACTGGGCGATGCAACCTCCCCTGACAGGAGGTAGCACCGCCTGAGCTCGGTCTTCGAGCTCTGCCAGGCGGTGCAACCTCTCCAGTCAGGAGGTGCAACCGCCTGAGCTCGGTCTTCAAGCTCTGGCAGAGAGGTGCAACCGCCCCTGACAGAGGTGGCACTGCCCAGAGGCTCAGTCTTCGAGCTCTGCCAAGTGGTGCATCCGCCCTAGTCAGGAGGTGCAACCGCCTGATCCCGGAATTCCGGGAATTGACAGTTTTGAGCTCCAAATTTGAACTGGGTTGGGGCCTATAAATACCCCACCCATTCAGCACTGAAAGGTAACCAACTTACACTCGAAATCTTGATATCTTTCTGTGATTCTTAGAGCTCAAAATTGTTATAAGGGCCAAAAGTTCTCCTCCCTCTGTTCTTCAAAGTTTTGAGTTGTAAAGAGAGGAGAGAAAATTTCTGTAAGGGTTGTCTCCTAAGCCCGTCAAAAGGAGTGAAACTGTAAAAGGGTGGTTGGCCTTTGCCTATTGAAGGAAAGCCTCTAGTTGACGTCGGTGACCTCATCGGTGGAGGAAGCCAAAAGTGGAGTAGGTCAAGATTGACCGAACCACTCTAAATTTCGGTTTGCATTTACTTTGAGCATTTTATCTTTACTGCAAACCTCCTAAATAGCAACTGTCTTCTGCGCTTTTACGAATGAATTTCTAAGTTCAGAACTTTCCGAATCTTCGTTTAGATGTAAATCGACTTTTTCGTACGATCATTACTTTTCAGTTTACGTTTACGTTTTGATTTCAATAATAACTGCAAACTACCTTCTGCGCATGTATAAAACATATCTCAAAGTTCAGTATCTTCAAAATTGTCATCTAGACGTAAACTGGTTTTATCGTACGAACGTCGCATTTCAGTTTGCGCTTGCATTCTGATTTTCATCATAAACTGCAAACTGCCTTTGTAGATTTACTTTAACGTCATCTCACTTAATCTTAAGTAATCTTAGAATTGGCCTTTACATCGAAATCATTTTTTATCAAATGAACACAGGTTTCAGTTTTAATCGCTGAAAAATTTCCGTTGCACTAATTCACCCCCCCTCCCCCCTCTTAGTGCTCTTGATCCTAACAATTGGTATCATAGCGGGGTTAACTCTCAAACGTATTAAAACCCAAGAGAGATGGCTTACGCCGGAAACCAAGAGGGCCATTCTATTACACGTCCACCCATGTTCAATGGGACGGACTACACCTTTTGGAAGACCCGAATGAGGATCTTTCTTATTTCTATGGATTTTGAACTTTGGAATCTTGTCAAAAATGGTTTTTCGAAGTCTTCTCTTCCAATGATCGATTGGAATGATTTGGAGAAGAAGGCTTTCGCTCTTAATGCAAAGGCTATGAATGCCTTATTTTGTGCACTTGATAAAAACGAGTTTAATCGTGTTTCGATTTGTGAAACCACATTTGATATTTGGCACACACTCGAAGTGACTCATGAAGGCACAAGTAGAGTGAAAGAGTAAAAAATCAATCATTTGTTACACTCTTTTGAACTTTTCCGGATGAAACCGAGTGAGACTATTGGCGACATGTTTACCCGTTTCACGGATGTCATCAACGGTCTAAAAGGACTCGGAAAAAGTTTTTCAGATTTTGAGCTCGTAAATAAGATTCTAAGATCCCTTCCTAAAAGTTGGGATCCTAAAGTCACTGCTATTCAAGAGGCGAAAGATCTAAACAACTTCCCTCTTGAAGAACTAATCGGGTCATTAATGACCTACGAGATGACTTGTAAAGCTCATGAAGAGCAAGAAGATATCCTTCCAAAGAACAGGAAGGATATGACACTTAAAACTTCAGAAAACAACCTGAGAGAAAACTCAAGTGATGAGGACTGTGACGATGACTTGGCACTTCTAACAAAAAAATTTAAAAAGTTCATTAAAAGAAACAAGTTTAAGAATGACACAAAAAATAAACTTGAACCCAAGAAGGACCAAGTTATTTGCTATAAGTGCAAAAAGCCAGGACACTACAAGAGTGATTGTCCCTAAGTCAAAAAGAGAACATCAAAGAAGAAGGCGCTCAAAGCAACATGGGATTATTCGAGCGCGTCCGAAGAAGAGGAGTCCAACACCGAGCAAGTTGCTCATTACGCCTTAATTGTAACACCCCTCATTTCCGAATGTTCGTATAATTTTGGTGATAATGTAAGCATCTATTTTAATTGACAAAAGAGATAGAGTATGGATTAGAGGTAACTTATTTTTAAGATTTGGGAGATCTGTTCAAAAAAAAAAAAAAAGAATCTGAGGACCTATATGTAAACCCTAAGGACCTAATCGTGAATATGATAAAAACAAGGACTAATCTGCAAAATGCACCAAATGACAAATCCGATCGCTTAAGCTTCTCTTCCTTCGTTCTTAAGGAAGCAGAGAAGGCCGCTCGTGGGTGATCAGGGAAAGAAAGAAAGAAAGAAGAAGAAGAAGAAGAAGAAGAAGAGAAACAAAAATTGGGGCTTTTGGGGTTCTTGCTTTAATCGTTTCATTGGGGGTCAAAATTCTCAAAGGCAAGTGTTCTAACCCCATCCTATAGAAGTATTAGACTCTGTTTTTATGTTGATTCAAAATAAACTGGAAGATTTCTATTTAGAAACTGATATGTCTCTCTTTGGACTTAAAACCATGGATTCTGAAATATTTTCGGTATACTGACCCCTATACACTGTTTCGGCTATAAGATTTAACACAACATGTGAATTCAGGCAGGAACTATTTTGTTTGTAATTAGACTCTTATGTCTTTCTTTCGACACTGATTTTGTAGAATTTGGACACCGAATACTTACCCAAACATTTTTTTCAAATGAGACTATAGACGCTGTAAAACAGAGTTCAAGATTTTTGACCTATCGATACTAAAATACCTATAACTCCCTGTTGATAATTCTGATTTGTACCAAACTGATTTTATTTGAAACTAGATTTGAAAATCTTTCTTTTGACATACAGTTTGGAAATTTTGGAATTCAATTGCCTACCCTATTATCTGTTGAGTCCGACCCTATAAATTCTGCAAAACAGTGATTGTGATTTTGACCTTGTGTTACCAAATCTGAGGTAACTCTGTGTTGGGAGCCCTGTTTCATATGAAATCTGTTCCATCCGAATATAGATTGATATATGGTTCGACCATAGTCATCTTATGAGTATTGGAGCATAATTGTTATTCTGAAATATTTGTTTGATGTGCCACTGGAATTCTGTCCGAAATCGAGCTTTGGTCGATTTCGCGTATTCTGTTCCATTCCTTTGGATACTTGAATTCGTCTAACCTTCTTATTTGAATTGAGCTAACTATAATTGGATTCCCTGTACACTCTTGCTTCCATTTTCCTTTCTAAAAGGAATACATTTGTGAGAGATTTGTATCCTTGCGTCATTGTTTTTGAAAAGGCACATGCAAGCTTCGTTGTTCCGCGTGTGCTTCCGATATATGCTACGTATTGTTGAAACTGCCCTTTTGTACTCTGGTGTGTGGGATTGTCTGGGCCTTTGCCAGAAATGGTAAAGGGTATGCGCTATTTGCCCGCTTTGTGGGGTCCCGTTATGTGGGATATTCTGGACCTTTGCCAGAAATGGTAAAGGGTATGCGCTTGTTGCCCGCTTTGTGGGTATGTGATTAGAGCCTGCGATGCTCTGCCGGCCCCCTTTGACTTCACCTAGACGTGGGTGGATGGAGCTCCCAGATGTGGGAGACTTTTGTCAAGTGGTCATTCAGAAATGGATGAATCACATTCTGACTGAGATCCCACTACACCCTCTATATGTTTGATATGACATCCAGAGTTTTGGTGAGTTATTTCTGTTCATACTCTGGATAAGATTGATATGATTGCAACGTCAAGGACGACGTTTGAGCTCTTGTACGATATGTGTACCTATATGTTCTGAAAGGCTTCATTCACTGATGATTTTGCTTCCAAATGTTCCATATGCCGTTGATATGCTTCGAAACATTTTGTATGCCATTGATAAGCTCCGATATGTTTCCTTTGTTTCTGATATGCTCCAAATTACTCTATGCTCCATCTGTCAGGAACCAAATATGCATGATTGAAAGGACAAATTGTGATTCTGCTCCTAATGATATTATGTCTACGAAATCGTATATTCTGCTTTGTGCTTTGAAACTATATCTATTTGGAAATTGTACCATTTTGATATGGATATGTTAGTCACTTGCTGAGCTCTTTATGCTCACCCCGTTTGTTGATAAATTTTTCAGGATAACGTATCGCTTGCTTAAATGTTAAGAATGGGCTGAGGCAGTGGAAAGTTTAGAAGACGTTGGGCAGAACTTTTGTTAGCATACATGTAGTTGTGTATAAGCTACCTTGCATCTAATGAAATGTGACTATGAATCTAAACTTGTGGATTATGTGTAAGTTAATGGATCCCTCATGTATAGGGTTTTGGAATGTTAAATTAAATTCGTGTAATGATATGAACTTATGGTAAATCGTTGTTTGTGGTGACCGCATAGAATTCCCCACTTGTGGATTTACACTGTGGTTTTTATTTCGATGAGTTGAGTTCAGATTGTATGAATTATCGAGTGATGTGTGCTATGTTTATGAATTGCACAGGGTTATGAAGTGGTAGATTATAGAAGTGAAAATTTTGATCTGAATGTTTTCTTAGTGACCTCAAATGTGTGTTTGGATCCTGGGTTAGTTGTGATGAAGATTTTAAATATTATCGATATATTTTGTGGGGGCGTGACAGAGGTGGTATCAGAGCATGATTTGAGAATCACTAAGAATATTATCTTTATTTGAGGTTTATTGACTGTCATCAGAGATTGATCAAAGAAAATGTTCTTTTGATGTTTTAGGAAGCGAGGATGACGAGATCATCTGGTTTTCCTGTTGCATCTACTGCTGATCAATTGAGTGGTATTATGCGGACTTTGGAGACTATGGCACAAGTGATGCAACAACAGCAACAACCTGTCCAACAAGGAAATAATGATGGGACAGAGACATCAAACCAGACGGGGTTGGGAATTGGACAGTTTAAGAAGCTTAGTCCTCCCAGTTTCAGTGGTGAGTCTGATCCAATGGTGGCGGAACGATGGATGATGCCTTAAGTTACTCTGATGAACGAAAGATTTTTCTTGCCACCTTTATGCTGGAAGGAGAAGCTGAACACTGGTGGAGAATGATTAAGAGGATGTCTGAAATCAAACATGAGCCAATGACTTGGAAGTTATTCCAAGAAAAGTTTAACGACAAATATTTTTCAGATTGCATAAGAGAGCAAAAAGAATTGGAGTTCTTGAATCTTATCCAGGGAAGTATGACGGTTACAAAGTATGAATCTAAATTCACTGAGCTCTCTAGGTTTGCCACACATATGACTGATGATGAATCTAGAAAGGCAAGAAGGTTTGAAAGGGGATTGCGGCCGGCAATAAGAAGCCGAATGTCAGCTTTAAAATTACAGACATATGCTGATACGGTAGAAAGAGCCTTGAAAATTGAAAGAGACATGGAGGAAGTTCAAGAAATCATTGGCAAGAACAAAAGGGGCAAATTTACTAGCCAAAGCAGGAGAGAAAATGAATATGAAGATAGTAACAAGAGGTTTAAGACATCTGGATTTGAGAAAAGGAAACCATTGGGGAGGACTCAGTTATGTGCAAAATGCGGATTAAATCATGAAACAAGTCGGTGTTTTCGGGTGACTGGAGCATGTTTTGGTTGTAGAAAGCTAGGTCATCAAATAAGAGATTGCCCACTGAACAAGAAGAAAGAGCCACTGCCTCCTAGACCCTCAGTCCATGCTAGAGTGTACGCTATCACTGAACAAGATTCTAAAGCTTCTAAGTCAGTGGTGGAAGGTATTCTTCATGTTTCTAAAAGAAATGCAAAAGTTTTGTTTGATCCCGGCTCCAACTTATCTTTTGTTTCACAATACTTTGCTTGTCACTTGGATATTCTACCTAAACCCCTGGATTATATGTTATATGTAACAACTGCTGTTGGAGATTCATTGGCAACAAACTTGGTCTACCCATCTTGTTTGATCTCTATTGGAGACCACGAACTCCTTGCTGATTTGATTCTCCTAGAGATCCAGGGTTTTGATATTATACTTGGCATGGATTGGTTATCTTCTCATCACGCTAGTATTGATTGTTACAAAAAAATAATTACTTTCTGCATACCAGATCAGCCTATATTTTTCTTTGAGGGCATTAAGCATGATTTGCCTCCTTGCTTGATATCAGCACTTTAAGTTTATCGTCTTATGTAGAAAGGTTGTTTTTGTTATATGGTGTGTGTAAAGGAGCATTCAAATCAGGAAACCCACCTAGATGAAATTTCAGTGGTCAAAGAATTCCCTGATGTATTTCCAGATGACTTGCCTGGTTTACCTCTAGATAGAGAGGGTGAATTTGCTATTGATCTAGTTCCCAGTACAACCCCAATATCTAAGCCTCCCTACAGAATGGCACCACTCGAGCTAGAAGAGTTAAAGAAGCAAATACAAGAATTATTAGATAAGGGTTTCATACGACCCAGTGTATCTCCATGGGGTGCTCCGGTACTATTAGTGAAGAAGAAGGATGGAACATTGAGGCTTTGTATTGATTATAGACAGTTGAATCAGGTGACCATCAAAAACAAATATCCCATACCTAGAATTGATGATTTGTTTGATCAACTGCAGGGTGCACAAGTATTCTCTAAGATTGACCTGAGGTCAGGTTACTATCAGTTGAAGATCAAGGAGGAGGATATTTCAAAAACAGCTTTCAGAACTCGATATGGTCATTATGAATTCTTAGTGATGCCTTTTGGTCTGACAAATGCCCCTACAGCTTTTATGGAACTGATGAATAGGATATTTCAACCGCTCTTGGATATCTGTGTAATTGTATTTATTGATGACATATTGGTGTATTCAAAGAGTAATCAGGAGCATGAGGAACACTTGAGAGATGTGTTGTCCATACTAAGAGAAAAGAAGTTGTATGCGAAGTTTAGCAAATGTGAATTTTGGTTGAATGAAGTTGCTTTCTTAGGCCATGTGATTTCAGGGAAGGGTATATCTGTTGATCCAAGGAAAATAGAAGCTGTAGTTGAATGGGAAGTACCAACAAATGTAACAGAGGTTAGAAGTTTCTTGGGCATGGCAGGTTATTACAGGAGATTTGTGGAGGGATTTTCTCGAATTGCTCAACCTCTCACCAAACTCACTAAGAAGAATATGAAATTTGTATGGGGTGATGACTGTGAGCAAAGCTTTCAAGAGTTAAAAAGAAGATTGACTAGTGCCCCTATTCTCACTATTCCAAGTGGTAGTGAGGGATTTGTAGTTTATACTGATGCTTCAAGAAAGGGCCTAGGATGTGTTTTGATGCAGGAAGGGAGAGTAATTGCTTATGCTTCTAGGCAACTTAAAGGTTATGAATTGAATTATCCAACTCATGATTTGGAATTGGCAGCAATTATTTTTGCTCTGAAGATTTGGAGACATTATTTGTATGGTCGACAGTTTGAAATCTTTACTGATCACAAGAGTTTAAAATATATTTTCACTCAAAAAGAGTTAAACATGAGGCAGCGAAGATGGATAGAACTTATGAAGGATTATGATTGTGCCATCCGTTATCACCCAGGCAAAGCCAATGTTGTAGCTGATGCACTTAGTAGGAAATCTACAAGTTTTATGGCTAGTTTGGTCGTGAAGCAATGGAAGTCATTAGAAGAAAATTTTGATTTGAAAGCTTTGAGCAAAGAGCAAGACTCGATGATATTGATGGCCTCTATTCAAGTGCAATCTGATCTTATTCAACAAATTAAGGAAGGACAATTACGAGATCCACATTTAATCTATTTGAGGAATGAAGTAGAAAAGGAATTGAAGCCACAATTTCAAGTTTCAAATGATGGTCTATTGAGATTTGGGGAGAGGGTATGTGTACCAAATGAACCAGATATCAAGAATCAAATCCTAAAGGAAAGTCATACTACAAAGTACACCATACATCCTAGGAGCACTAAGATGTATAGAGATCTTCAAAGTCATTATTGGTGGGAAGGCATGAAGAAGGAAATTGCAATGTATGTTTCAAAATGTTTGACTTGTCAGCAAATCAAAGTAGAACACCAAAGACCTGGAGGGTTGTTACAACCTTTAGATATTCCTGAATGGAAATGGGAATGCATTACTATGGATTTTGTTTCAGGACTACCCAGAACCTCTAAAAAGCATGATGCTATTTGGGTTATCATTGATAGGTTAACAAAATCTGCACATTTCCTACCGATTAATATGACTTATTCGCTTGATAGACTTGCAGATTTATATGTTAATGAAATAGTAAGACTTCATGGTATTCCAAAGGAGATTATCTTTGATAGAGACTCCAGATTTCTCTCTAGATTCTGGAGAAGATTGCAGGAGTCGATGGGCACTAAAGTTAAGTTTAGTACTGCATATCATCCTCAGACTGATGGTCAGTCAGAAAGAACAATTCAAACACTTGAGGATTTGCTTAGAGCCTATGTTATGGATTGGAAAGGTGAATGGGATAAGGATATTTCACTTGTTGAGTTCACGTATAATAATAGTTATCATTCAAGTATTTAGATGGCTCCTTATGAAGCTTTATATGGGCGAAAGTGCATAACACCTATATGTTGAGAGGAAGTTGGTGACAGAAAGCTGTTAGCACCGGACAAGGTACAAGAAACTACCGAGAAAATTCAAGTTATAAGAAAAAGGCTAAAAACTGCTCAGAGTCGTCAAAAGAGTTATGCCGAAAATAGAAGACGAGATATTGAGTTTGAAGTCGGAGAATTTGTATTCTTAAAAGTCTCCCCTTCCAAAGGCATTATAAGGTTTGGGAAGAAAGGAAAATTAAGCCCAAGATTTATTGGACCTTTTGAGGTTCTTGAGAGGGTTGGTTCTGTCGCTTACAGGATTGCCTTACCACCAGCATTGAGCCATGTCCATGATATATTTCATGTCTCGATGATTAGAAAGTATATGTATGACCCTTCTCACATCATTAAGTATGAGCTGGTGGAGATCGATAAAGATTTATCCTATGTGGAAGAGCCTATTCAGATTGTTGATAAGAAAGAAAAAGTCCTAAGGAATCGGGTCATTCCACTGGTTCAAGTAATTTGGAGACATCATTCTGGAGCGGAGACAACATGGGAGCTAGAAGAGGAAATGAAAAAGGCGTATCCTCGTCTTTTCATCGAATAGAGGTACGATAAATTTAGAGGACTAAATTTTTCTTTTAAGGGGGGGAGAGTGTAACACCCCTCATTTCCGAATGTTCGTATAATTTTGGTGATAATGTAAGCATCTATTTTAATTGACAAAAGAGATAGAGTATGAATTAGAGGTAACTTATTTTTAAGATTTGGGAGATCTGTTAAAAAAAAAAAAAAAATCTGAGGACCTATATGTAAACCCTAAGGACCTAATCGTGAATATGATAAAAACAAGGACTAATCTGCAAAATGCACCAAATGACAAATCCCACCGCTTAAGCTTATCTGCCTTCGTTCTTAAGGAAGCAGAGAAGGCAGCTCATGGGTGATCAGGGAAAGAAAGAAAGAAAGAAGAAGAAGAAGAAGAAGAGAAACAAAAATTGGGGCTTTTGGGGTTCTTGCTTTAATCTTTTCATTGGGGGTCAAAATTCTCAAAGGCAAGTGTTCTAACCCCATCCTATAGAAGTATTAGACTCTGTTTTTATGTTGATTCAAAATAAATTGGAAGATTTCTATTTAGAAACTGATATGTCTCTCTTTGGACTTAAAACCATGGATTCTGAAATATTTTCGGTATACTGACCCCTATACACTGTTTCGGCTATAAGATTTAACACAACATGTGAATTCAGGCAGGAACTATTTTGTTTGTAATTAGACTCTTATGTCTTTCTTTCGACACTGATTTTGTAGAATTTGGACACCGAATACTTACCCAAACATTTTTTTCAAATGAGACTATAGACGCTGTAAAACAGAGTTCAAGATTTTTGACCTATCGATACTAAAATACCTATAACTCCCTGTTGATAATTCTGATTTGTACCAAACTGATTTTATTTGAAACTAGATTTGAAAATATTTCTTTTGACATACAGTTTGGAAATTTTGGAATTCAATTGCCTACCCTATTATCTGTTGAGTCCGACCCTATAAATTCTGCAAAACAGTGATTGTGATTTTGACCTTGTGTTACCAAATCTGAGGTAACTCTGTGTTGGGAGCCCTGTTTCATATGAAATCTGTTCCATCCGAATATAGATTGATATATGGTTCGACCATAGTCTTCTTATGAGTATTGGAGCATAATTGTTATTCTGAAATATTTGTTTGATGTGCCACTGGAATTCTGTCCGAAATCGAGCTTTGGTCGATTTCGCGTATTCTGTTCCATTCCTTTGGATACTTGAATTCGTCTAACCTTCTTATTTGAATTGAGCTAACTATAATTGGATTCCCTGTACACTCTTGCTTCCATTTTCCTTTCTAAAAGGAATACATTTGTGAGAGATTTGTGTCCTTGCGTCATTGTTTTTGAAAAGGCACATGCAAGCTTCGTTGTTCCGCGTGTGCTTCCGATATATGCTACTTATTGTTGAAACTGCCCTTTTGTACTCTGGTGTGTGGGATTGTCTGGACCTTTGCCAGAAATGGTAAAGGGTATGCGCTATTTGCCCGCTTTGTGGGGTCCCGTTATGTGGGATATTCTGGACCTTTGCCAGAAATGGTAAAGGGTATGCGCTTGTTGCCCGCTTTGTGGGTATGTGATTAGAGCCTGCGATGCTCTGCCGGCCCCCTTTGACTTCACCTAGACGTGGGTGGATGGAGCTCCCAGACGTGGGAGACTTTTGTCAGGTGGTCATTCAGAAATGGATGAATCACATTCTGACTGAGATCCCACTACACCCTCTATATGTTTGATATGACATCCAGAGTTTTGGTGAGTTATTTCTGTTCATACTCTGGATAAGATTGATATGATTGCAACTTCAAGGACGACGTTTGAGCTCTTGTACGATATGTGTACCTATATGTTATGAAAGGCTTCATTCACTGATGATTTTGCTTCCAAATGTTCCATATGCCGTTGATATGCTTCAAAACATTTTGTATGCCATTGATAAGCTCCGATATGTTTCCTTTGTTTCTGATATGCTCCAAATTACTCTATGCTCCATCTGTCAAGAACCAAATATGCATGATTGAAAGGACAAATTGTGATTATGCTCCTAATGATATTATGTCTACGAAATCGTATATTCTGCTTTGTGCTTTGAAACTATATCTATTTCGAAATTGTACCATTTTGATATGGATATGTTAGTCACTTGCTGAGCTCTTTATGCTCACCCCGTTTGTTGATAAATTTTTCAGGATAGCGTATCGCTTGCTTAAATGTTAAGAATGGGCTGAGGCAGTGGAAAGTTTAGAAGACGTTGGGTAGAACTTTTGTTAGCATACATGTAGTTGTGTATAAGCTACCTTGCATCTAATGAAATGTGACTATGAATCTAAACTTGTGGATTATGTGTAAGTTAATGGATCCCTCATGTATAGGGTTTTGGAATGTTAAATTAAATTCGTGTAATGATATGAACTTATGGTAAATCGTTGTTTGTGGTGACTGCATAGAATTCCCCACTTGTGGATTTACACTGTGGTTTTTATTTCGATGAGTTGAGTTCAGATTGTATGAATTATCGAGTGATGTGTGCTATGTTTATGAATTGCACAGGGTTATGAAGTGGTAGATTATAGAAGTGAAAATTTTGATCTGAATGTTTTCTTAGTGACCTCAAATGTGTGTTTGGATCCTGGGTTAGTTATGATGAAGATTTTAAATATTATCGATATATTTTGTGGGGGCGTGACATTAATGGCCATCGGAGATGAGGTAACGAATTTAATAGATGCAGATTTATCTTTCGATGAATTATTAAATGCCTTCCATGACTTATTTGATGAATGCAAAATTATTAATAGAAAATATAAATTGCTAAAAAAGGAGCATGATAGTCTTACTTGTGATTTTGATAAGTTAAAAACTGAATATCATGATAGTTTAAATTCATGCATCAAATGCCATGATTTAGAAACTCTCCAAAAAGAAAATTTGTTACTTAAGGACACCTTGAAGAAATTCGAGGTTGGTAGCAAGTCATTAAACATGATCCTTGCAAACAAGAGTCACGTTCCCAAAAGAAGTGGAATTGGATTTGTGAGAAGTTCTCACCAAAGTCCAACCACCTTTATAAAAGGCACCATCTTATATGTTCGACACCAAAACAAATGCAACTTTTGTTGCAAATTTGGACACAAGACGCATTATTATCCATTCAAGAAAATTAGTCCAAACAAATTGATTTGGGTTCCTAAAGGAACCATGATAAATTCTATGCAACATGATAGACAATGTAGATCTATTTGTGAGACACCCAAAAGCAAATAGGTACCTAAAAATCATCCTTTCTTGTAGAAAACTAAACCATCACAAGCTAGGAGCAAGAGATGGTACCTTGACAGTGGATGCTCAAGGCATATGACCGGAGATCCATCTCAATTCTCTAAGCTCACTAGCATAGACGAAGGCTATGTCACCTTCGGAGACAACAACAAGGGTAAAATCATTGGCAAAGGAACCATAGGTAACAAATCCAACTTCTTTATTGAAGATGTTTTGTTAGTTGATGGTTTAAAACATAACCTCTTGAGCATTAGTCAATTATGTGATAAAGGATATATTGTCAGATTTGAATCTAATGCTTGCATCATTGAAAAATCACACAAAAACATATCAATGATTGCATTGAAACAAAATAACGTATACACTATTGACATCAATGATTTGTGTAATGAAATGTGCTTTTCTGTTTTGAATGAGGATGCTTGGATATGACATAGAAGATTAGGTCATGCTAGCATGAAACTAATCACTCAAATATTATCTAAAGAACTTGTAAGAGGAATTCCTCATATCAAGTTCATCAAAGGTGATGCTTGCTAATTAGGTAAACAAATTAAGGGTAGTTTCAAATCTAAGAATCAAGTAAGCACCTCTAGGCCCTTACAATTGATCCATATGGACTTGTTCGGACCAATCTCCACATCAAGCCTAGGAGGTAGCAAATACGTCTTCGTCATTGTAGATGACTATAGCAGATACACATGGACTTACTTCTTAAAACAGAAAAGTGAATGCCTTAGATATTTTACCAAGTTTTGTAAACTTGTTCAGAATGAGAAAGGTTCTATGATTTCGTCAATTAGAAGTGATCATGGTGGTGAATTTCAAAACCATGATTTCCAGGAATTTTGTGAACTCAATGGATACAACCATAATTTCTCTACTCCTAGAAATCCTCAACAAAATAGAGTAGTAGAAAGAAAAAATCAAAATTTACAAGAAATGGCAAGAACCATGTTGAATGAACACAACCTACCCAAATATTTTTGGGCCGAAGCCGTAAATACTGCATGCTATATTTTGAATAGAGTTCTAGTAAGACCCCTACTAACCAAAACTCCCTATGAGTTATGGAACAACAAAAAACCCAATGTTTCATATTTTAAAGTCTTTGGGTGTAAGTGTTTTATCTTGAATGAAAAGGATAACTTAGGAAAATTTGATGCTAAATCCGATGAAGGAATCTTTCTTGGTTATTCTTCGGTTTCTAAAACCTTTCGTATCTTCAATAAAAGAACTTTAATTATCGAAGAATCCATTCATGTTGTTTTCAATGAGATTTCTGAAATCAGGAAAAATGATTTTGACGATGATGTTAATTTTGATTCCTTGAATTTAAATGAAACCCCTTCTCCAACTAGCAACTTGGATATATCCACTTCCAAAACATCCTTACTCAAGGATTGAAAGTATGTGGATGCTCATCCCAAGGAGCTAATCTTAGGAGACACGTCAAAGGGGGTTCAAACACGATCTTCTCTTAAAAAATTTTGTGCGAACGCCGCCTTTCTCTCCCAAATTGAACCCAAATGTGTTGACGAAGCCATGAAAGATGATTCATGGATTATCGCAATGCAAAATGAATTGAATCAATTTTAGAGAAATGAGGTGTGGAAGCTTGTTCCTAGGCCAAATGACCATTTAGTTATTGGTACTAAATGGGTCTTCAGAAACAAGCAAGATGAAAATGGTATCGTGGTTAGAAACAAGGCTAGATTAGTGGCCAAAGGTTTCAACCAAGAAGAAGATATCGATTATGAAGAAACCTTCGCTCTTGTGGCTCGATTGGAAGCCATAAGGATGCTCCTTGCCTATGCTAGTAGTAATAATTTTAAGCTGTTTCAAATGGATGTTAAAAGCGCTTTTCTAAATGGCTTTATCTCCGAAGAAGTTTATGTTGAACAACCTCCTGGATTTGAAAATAATAGCCTCCTTAATTATGTGTTTAGATTAACTAAAGCTCTCTATGGTTTAAAACAAGCCCCAAGGGCTTGGTATGAGAGACATAGTTCTTTTCTTATCGAAAATAATTTCACAAAAGGCAAGGTTGATACTACATTGTTCATCAAGAACTTTGAAAATAATTTTCTCATTGTTCAGATTTATGTTGATGATATTATCTTTGGCTCTACGAATGAATCTCTTTGTGAATCTTTTGCTAAAACTATGAGTCTTGAATTCGAAATGAGCTTAATGGGAGAATTAACATTCTTCTTAGGCTTGCAAATCAAACAACTAAGCAATGACATCTTTATTAGTCAAACTAAATATGCTATGAATTTATTAAAAAAGTTTAATATGAACAACTCAAAGGCTATTAACACTCCTATGAGCACCTCCACTAAGTTAGAAATTGATGAAAGTGGAGAAAGCTTCGATCAAAAAACATATAGGGGTATGATAGGAAGTTTACTTTACCTCACTACAACCAGACAGGACATCATGTTCAGTGTAGGACTTTGTGCTAGATTTCAATCAAACCCTAAGATATCTAATCTCAAAGCAATTAAAAGAATACTTAGATATCTTAATGGTACCATAAATCTAGGATTATGGTACCCAAAATCAAAGAATTTTGAGTTAATTGCTTATGCTGATGCGGACTTTGCTGGCTGTAAACTAGATAGAAAAAGCACATCAGGATCATGTCAATTTTTAGGACATGCCCTTGTTTCTTGGTCATCTAAGAAACAAAACTCGGTTGCACTATCAATAACCGAAGCTAAATATATTGCAGCAAGTGCATGCTGTGCACAAGTTGTATGGATGAAAAACACCTTAGAAGATTACAAAGTTAATCTTAAAAATATTCCCATTAAATGTGATAACACAAGTGCAATATGCTTGACTAAGAATCCTATACAACACTCAAGAACAAAACACATTGATATTAGACATCACTTTATACGAGATCATGTTACTAATCATGACGTAACCATAGAGTTCATTGATACTAAACTGTTAGGATCGAGAGCACTAAGAGGGGGGGGGGGTGAATTAGTGCAGCGGAAATCTTACAGCGATTAAAAACCAAAAGCTGCTTTCGTTCAAAAACTATTATGATGCAAAAGCAAATTCTCAGTTTGTATCTAAGTGCAGTTTGCGTCTAAGCGCAGATTGCGTCTAAGCGCAGTTTTGCGTCTAAGCGCAGTTTACGTCTAAACTCAGATTTACGTCTAAACGCAGTTTTACGTCTAAACGCAGATTTACGTCTAAACGCAGATTTACGTCTAAACGCAGATTTACGTCTAAACTCAGATTTACGTCTAAACTCAGATTTACGTCTAAACGTAGATTTACGTCTAAACGCAGTTTTACGTCTAAACGCAGATTTACGTCTAAACTCAGTTTTACGTCTAGACGCAGATTTACGTCTAAACTTTGAAACTCGTTTGTATACTCGCAGAAAGCAGTATGCAGTTGAAATCAAGACGTAAACGTAAAATGAGATATGATGATTGTGCGAGGAAAGCCGATTTACGTCTGAATGCAGTTTTACGTCTAAATGTTGAAACTCGTTCGTAAAATTGTAGAGGACAGTTTGCAGTTATTAATAGGATCAAAATGTAAGGGTAAACTGCAAAGAAGCTCGTTCGTAAAAGCACGGAAGACAGTTCTGCAGAATCAAACGTAAACGTAAACTGTAATGTATGAAAATACGAATTTACGTCTGAATGCAGATTCGGAAGAACAGCACTTAGAACTTGTTCGTGAAAGCGCAGAGAGCAGTAGTAATGAAGGAGGTTTGCAGTAATGATAAAGTGCTCGAGAATAAACGCAAACCAGAGATTTAGAGTGGTTCGGTCAGCCTTGACCTACTCCATTTTTGGCTTCCTCCACCGACGAGGTTGCCGACGTCAACTAGGTGCCTTCCTTCAATGGGCGAAGGCTAACTGCCCTTTTACAGTTTCTCTCCTTTTGACAGGCTCAGGAGACAACCTTTACAGACCTTCTTCTCCTCACTTTACAACTGAAAACTTGAAGAACAGAAGGAGGAAACTTAAAGGCTTTACAACACTTTTGAGCTCTTAGAATCACAGAAAAGATCAAGATTTCGGTGTAGGTCTGTATCTTTTCAGTGCTGAATGGGTGGGGTATTTATAGGCCCCAACCCAATTCAAAATTCGAGCTCAAAACGATCAAATCGATCAAATCCCAGAATTCTGGGATCAGGCGGTTGCACCTCTTGACTGGAGAGGTGGCACCGCCTGGCAGAGCTCGAAGACTGAGCTCAGGCGATTGCTCCTCTCTGCCAGAGCTCGAAGACTGAGCTCGATGGTTGCATCACCTGGCAGAGCTCGAAGACTGAGCTTCGTGGTTGCAACACCTGGCATAGCTCGAAGTCTGAGCTCGGTGGTTGCATCACCTGGCAGAGCTCGAAACTGAGCTCAGGCTGATGCACCTCTCTGCCAGAGCTCGAAGACTGAGCTCGGTGGTTGCATCACCTGCCAGAGCTCGAGACTGAGCTCAGGCTGATGCACCTCTCTGCCAGAGCTCGAAGACTGAGCTCGGTGGTTGCATCGCCTGGCAGAGCTCGAAACTTGAGCTCTGGCGGTGCTACCTCTTGACAGAGGAGGTTGCACCGCCCAGTCTAGCTCGAAGACTGAGCTCTGGGCGGTTGCACCTCTTGGCTGGGGCGGTTGCACCTCCCAGCCTCGCAGCCCTGGCGATTGCACCTCCTGGCTGGGGCGGTTGCACCTCCCAACCTCACAGCCCTGGCGGTTGCACCTCCTGGCTGGGGCGGTTGCACCTCCTGGTGCAATCAGGGTCCGAATGGTTCGCTCCATTCGGCCCAATTTGAATCTTTTCAGGGGCCCAATTGCCCCAAGATTAAGCTAATGGGATCACCTCCCATTTTCATGCTTAATCATCATGCTAACTACGATTAACTCTAAGACAACTTCTGCAGCTTTGCTCCGATGCGTCAATCGCTTCTTCCGGCGAGTTTCCGGCCAACTTCCGTCGATCATCCGATAAACCCTCGGTGATCCTTCTGCGGACATCCGGCATACTCCTGGACTTTGCGACGATCCACTTGGCGAGTTCCGACGAGCTTCGCTTGGCAAGCTTTTGGACTTCTCGGATCTGTTCTCGCTGAACCTCCGACGACCGTCCGAACTTCCGTCGAACTCTCGAACTCCCAACGTGATCATGATCTTGACTCCGGCGCAACACCTGCTGCTTGTCTTACTCTCATCGTAGTTAATCCTGCACACTTATCTCAACACATAGATTAGATAACAAATGACAATTGACTTCATCATCAAAATCCGAGATTCAACAATCTCCCCCTTTTTGATGATGACAATCAATTGATAAAGGAGTTGTCCTTAACTCCTCCTATCTATATGCCATAGTTGAGATAAGTCAACCTTGAATTCAAGACCTAAGAATTCAAGTGACGTATTGATAAGTTAGATCAGTTAAACTTATCAATGTTCTCATCATGATACCCATCATGATGTATCTCTTCAAGAATGATGTCAAGGCATGACATACATCATCAGGTTTGTATGATAGTGTTTGTAACTATTCATCATGTAATAATATAAAGCTACGAAGGACTTTTTACATGATGCACACATTTGAGATTTTCTAGCAAGTTTGCATTTTCTTCACAATATCAAATCAAGATATGATGCAAACTATAGCACATGTTCACATATCTCTTGGTGATGCAAGGATGGCATAACATTGTTTATAGCATCACTCAAGTATTTGCAACTATGACATAGACATGATTATGGCAGTTCAGCTATGACATAGTGTTTATCAATTCATATGTTTCTCCCCCTTTGTCATCAACAAAAAGCATGATAGCATTATCAAGCATATAAAGGAAGTCATGACACATATATCCCTTTATTGTTTGTTGCTTGACGGAGGAAAGTCATTTTTCAAAGAGTTTTCATAAGAGTGTACAGGAACATCCCATACAAACCGAAAAATGAACTTCTTACATGCATTTGGTTAAAAATATTTGTCACATAATTTGCAACATGTTATTTGATCAAGCGTTGTCAAGGCATGTAATAGTAATAACATCCGAAAAATAATTTTAACTAGTTTAAGTATTCGGACACATCAACATTCCTAATTCTCTTCTTATGTAATCAAATTGTTCTTCACATAGGGGTTTTATGAAGATATCAGCCAGTTGATGTTTGGTATCAATAAACTCTATGGTTACATCATGATCTCGTATAAAGTGATGTCTAATATCAATGTGTTTGATTCTTGAGTGTTAAGCTTTTGACGTAGTAACACAATTATTTCAAGTGCAGCATTCTATCATATTGCATAGCAAGATTTTTATTTTAGCAAGTGTAGCATTGCATCACATGGTAAGATATCAGCTCGTACGATGCAAATTTTTGTTTGATATCTTGATACATGGCATGATAGCAATCATATTAGTAATAGCAACTATATCAATGTCATACTGCTGACTTATCAACTACATTGGTATGTTGCTTCATATTTTTCAAGGCATAGGCTTTTAAACCTTTTTAGTTTCAGTGCAAAAACCGAGATAAACAACAAGAGATGTTTGCAAATATGCTTACACAAACAAAGATAACCATATCAGGGTAACATATGTACAGCATATCAGGTAACCATAAAGACAAAGTCCTTCATGAATAACATAAGGAGTTTACAACATGTCATATCAAAAACAACAGACGTTCATACAAGCTTATTCATGAGGTGGAAGATTAAAGTGCCTAAGTAAAGAGTCAAATTGTCGATGGATTTGCTGCAGCTCGGTTAGGATTTGATCTTGTCGAAGTTCAAGCCGTTCTTGTCTTTGTTCAAATCGGTCCATCCGAATCCCGATATCTTCGATGGATGATGTGTGAGTTTGCTCAACCGGATGTGTTTCCTCAAAGGGACAGATCGGAGGAGATTGGGTACTCCTAAAGACTGGGGTTTCCGGCTCTGGTTCAGGTTCAGGTTCAGGCTGAGGGGGATTAGTTCTTCTAGGCATTCTAACCCAGTTACCGTTTCTATAGTGACATCTTAGTCGGTGAAGTAGATTTTTGTTTATTATGCTGAATCTATCTACTTTCATTACTTCTTCTTCTAGTGGTATTTGAATGTCGTAAGCTTTCATTATTCTAGTAATTATTCCACCATATGGGAGCATCATATCTTTCGTAGATAATTCTAACATGTTTTGTTGGATCAGATAGCCAAGACAAATGTCACGTCCTTTCATGATTAGGTACATAATTCCTAATTCCAATTGACTCACTTCATCATGATGGTATTGTTTAGGAAGAATTATACTAGTCATGATATGATGAAGTATCTTAGTGTTAAAGGGCAATAGATGTTCACAACTTTTAGGAACAGATTCTATGTTAGGATTGGCAAGGATTGTTCCTAAGACTTCAACGTAGGATGTTTCAATGGTTTTTTCATCCCATGATCCTTTAAAGTAAAGTCCTATGCTTTTCATGGGAATACCTATCATATCACAAATGAATCTATCAGTGATTGAGATGTGTTGTCCTAAGAGATAGGTTGACATCCTTTCTTCATCATCTATTTGCATGTTGTTGTAAAACAATCTAACTAGTCTAGGATAAATGGGTTCGTTGATCTGCAAAATTGGAAGTAGATTTAGGTTTGCAAACCATTGGATAGTCTCTACATCTCTTAGTTCATTCAGATCTACGTATTTTCCCTTATTGATGCTTCTTAGTTCGAAGGAGAGAAATTTTTCAGCATGGTTTTTGGAATAAAAAAGAGTGAGATCAAACTCTTCTACTACTCTCCTCTTTCCCTTGTCCTTTGAGGATCTTCTAGATCCCATAACTACTGCTGTTTAGAGGGATAATGATAAGCTAAAGTAAATGAAGAACAAAACAGAATTTAAGAGTTTCTTAGAGAGTACCTTTGTGAAATCTTCAAGAGAAGGAAGGATTCTTGATGTTTTGCTCCGAAATGGGAGGTATTTGGAAGGCTTAGAGGAGTGAAATGGGAATGGAGGAGACTTGGAAGAGTAGAGGAGGAAATGGGGGTGAGTTGGGGTCGGTTCCTTAGCCGGCCCTAGTGTGGGTTTAAAAGGCAGAGCTGCTGGCGGTTGCACCTCTGGCTGGAGCGGTGCAACCTCTGGCAACCCGTGATAGCTGGAGGTGCCACCGCCAGCTGGAGAGGTGCCACCGCCTGCAGCCAGTGACCACCTAAGATGATTTGATTAGGGAGCCTTTGCCTTGAGGAGAGTTTCAGAGCAATTAATGTTTGTTACATGATTTCGCATGAGTTTTTATTTAAGGAAGAGGCTCTTTGTACGATCAAGATAGATCTTTTAACGTGCATACGTATGTTTGTTTGGTATCCCTTTTAAGATCATGACATATTTAGTTTCTGCAAGAATTAATTCGTAGATGAACGGGTTTTGAAGATCAGGGGGGTATGTGAATTTGGATATCATATGTTTCTAATAAGGTCGTATCGTATTTGTGATTTCACAACTTCCACTTGTTACTTAAGCGTTGCGAGTTCCTTTTTGATTCTTGGTTTATGACCATTGAGAGTCAAGGAGCAGAATATTATTTCTTGCTCCGGCCTAGACTTTTAATGTTTTTATAGGAAGGGATGATTTTTAGGAACCCATTTGCTTTTGGGTGTCTCATAAATAGATCTACATTTTCTATCATGTTGCATAGAGTTTATCATGGTTCCTTTAGGAACCCAAATTAATTTGTTTGGACTTATTTTCTTGAATGGACAACAATGTGTCTTGTGTCCAGATTTGCAACAAAAGTTGCACTTGGTTTGGTGTTGAACATGTAAGATGGGGCCTTTTACAAAGGTAGTTGGATTTCGGTGAGGACTCCTCACAAATCCAATCCCACTTCTTTTGGGAGCATGACCCTTGTTTGTAAGGATCATGTTTAATGACTTGCTACCAACCTCGAATTTCTTCAAGGTGTCCTTAAGTAGCAAGTTTTCTTTTTGTATAGTTTCTAAATCATGACATTTGATACATGAATTTAAACTATCATGATGTTCGACTTTTAACTTATCAAACTCACAAGTAAGATTATCATGTACCTTTTTTAGCAACTTGTATTTTCTATTTATAACTTTGCATTCATCAAATAAATCATGGAAGGCATTTAATAATTCATTGAAAGATAAATCAGCATCTAATAAATCCGTTACCTCATCTTCGATGGCCATAAAGGCGTAATGAGCAACTTGCTCGGTGTTGGACTCCTCTTCCTCAGATGCGCTCGAATCATCCCATGTTGCTTGGAGCGCCTTCTTCTTTGTTGTTCTTTTCTTGACTTGGGGACAATCACTCTTGTAGTGTCCCGGCTTTTTACATTCGTAGCAGATCACTTGGTCCTTCTTGGGTTCAAGTTTATTTTTCACATCGTTTTTAAACTTGTTTCTTTTGAAGAATTTCTTAAACTTTCTTGTCAAAAGTGCCAAGTCATCATCACAGTCCTCATCACTTGAGTTTTCTCTCAAGTGGCATTCAGAAGTTTTAAGTGCCATATCCTTCCTGTTCTTTGGAAGGATGTCTTCTTGCTCTTCATGAGCTTTGCAAGTTATTTCGTAGGTCATTAATGACCCGATTAGTTCTTCAAGAGGGAAATTTCGCAGATCTTTTGCCTCTTGAATAGCGGTGACTTTAGGATCCCAACTCTTAGGAAGGGATCTTAGTATCTTATTAACAAGCTCAAAATCCGAAAAGCTCTTTCCGAGTCCTTTTAGACCGTTGACGACATCCGTGAAACGGGTAAACATGTCGCCAATGGTTTCGCTCGGTTTCATTCGGAAAAGTTCAAAAGAATGCAGCAACAGATTGATTTTTGACTCTTTCACTCTACTTGTGCCCTCGTGGGTCACTTCAAGTGTGTGCCAAATATCAAAAGCAGTTTCGCAAGTTGAAACACGATTAAACTCGTTTTTATCAAGTGCGCAAAATAAGGCATTCATAGCCTTTGCATTAAGAGCGAAAGCCTTCTTCTCCAAATTGTTCCAATCGATCATTGGAAGAGAAGATTTTGAAAATCCATTTTCAACAAGGTTCCACAGTTCAAAATCCATAGAAATAAGAAAGATCCTCATTCGGGTCTTCCAGTAAGTGTAGTCCGTTCCACTGAACATGGGTGGACGTGTAATCGAATGCCCCTCTTGGTTTCCGGCGTATGCCATCTCTCTTGGGTTTTAATCCTCTAGAGAGTTAACCTTGCTCTGATACCAATTGTTAGGATCGAGAGCACTAAGAGGGGGGGGGGTGAATTAGTGCAGCGGAAATCTTACAGCGATTAAAAACCAAAAGCTGCGTTCGTTCAAAAACTATTATGATGCAAAAGCAAATTCTCAGTTTGTATCTAAGTGCAGTTTGCGTCTAAGCGCAGATTGCGTCTAAGCGCAGTTTTGCGTCTAAGCGCAGTTTATGTCTAAACTCAGATTTACGTCTAAACGCAGTTTTACGTCTAAACGCAGATTTACGTCTAAACGCAGATTTACGTCTAAACGCAGATTTACGTCTAAACTCAGATTTACGTCTAAACTCAGATTTACGTCTAAACGTAGATTTACGTCTAAACGCAGTTTTACGTCTAAACGCAGATTTACGTCTAAACTCAGTTTTACGTCTAGACGCAGATTTACGTCTAAACTCTGAAACTCGTTTGTATACTCGCAGAAAGCAGTATGTAGTTGAAATCAAGACGTACACGTAAACTGAGATATGATGATTGTGCGAGGAAAGCCGATTTACGTCTGAATGCAGTTTTACGTCTAAATGTTGAAACTCGTTCGTAAAATTGTAGAGGACAGTTTGCAGTTATTAATAGGATCAAAATGTAAGGGTAAACTGCATAGAAGCTCGTTCGTAAAAGCACGGAAGACAGTTCTGCAGAATCAAACGTAAACGTAAACTGTAATGTATGAAAATACGAATTTACGTCTGAATGCAGATTCGAAAGAACAACACTTAGAACTTGTTCGTGAAAGCGCAGAGAGCAGTAGTAATGAAGGAGGTTTGCAGTAATGATAAAGTGCTCGAGAATAAACGCAAACCAGAGATTTAGAGTGGTTCGGTCAGCCTTGACCTACTCCACTTTTGGCTTCCTCCACCGACGAGGTTGCCGACGTCAACTAGGTGCCTTCCTTCAATGGGCGAAGGCTAACTGCCCTTTTACAGTTTCTCTCCTTTTGACAGGCTCAGGAGACAACCTTTACAGACCTTCTTCTCCTCACTTTACAACTGAAAACTTGAAGAACAGAAGGAGGAAACTTAAAGGCTTTACAACACTTTTGAGCTCTTAGAATCACAGAAAAGATCAAGATTTCGGTGTAGGTCTGTATCTTTTCAGTGCTGAATGGGTGGGGTATTTATAGGCCCCAACCCAATTCAAAATTCGAGCTCAAAACGATCAAATCGATCAAATCCCAGAATTCTGGGATCAGGCGGTTGCACCTCTTGACTGGAGAGGTGGCACCGCCTGGCAGAGCTCGAAGACTGAGCTCAGGCGATTGCTCCTCTCTGCCAGAGCTCGAAGACTGAGCTCGATGGTTGCATCACCTGGCAGAGCTCGAAGACTGAGCTTGGTGGTTGCACCACCTGGCAGAGCTCGAAGTCTGAGCTCGGTGGTTGCGTCACCTGGCAGAGCTCGAAACTGAGCTCAGGCTGATGCACCTCTCTGCCAGAGCTCGAAGACTGAGCTCGGTGGTTGCATCACCTGCCAGAGCTCGAGACTGAGCTCAGGCTGATGCACCTCTCTGCCAGAGCTCGAAGACTGAGCTCGGTGGTTGCATCGCCTGGCAGAGCTCGAAACTTGAGCTCTGGCGGTGCTACCTCTTGACAGAGGAGGTTGCACCGCCTAGTCTAGCTCGAAGACTGAGCTCTGGGCGGTTGCACCTCTTGGCTGGGGCGGTTGCACCTCCCAGCCTCGTAGCCCTGGCGGTTGCACCTCCTGGCTGGGGCGGTTGCACCTCCCAACCTCACAGCCCTGGCAGTTGCACCTCCTTGCTGGGGCGGTTGCACCTCCTGGTGCAATCAGGGTCCGAATGGTTCGCTCCATTCGGCCCAATTTGAATCTTTTCAGGGGCCCAATTGCCCCAAGATTAAGCTAATGGGATCACCTCCCATTTTCATGCTTAATCATCATGCTAACTACGATTAACTCTAAGACAACTTCTGCAGCTTTGCTCCGATGCGTCAATCGCTTCTTCCGGCGAGTTTCCGGCCAACTTCCGTCGATCATCCGATAAACCCTCGGTGATCCTTCTGCGGACATCCGGCATACTCCTGGACTTTGCGACGATCCACTTGGCGAGTTCCGACGAGCTTCGCTTGGCAAGCTTCTAGACTTCTCGGATCTGTTCTCGCTGAACCTCCGACGACCGTCCGAACTTCCGTCGAACTCTCGAACTCCCAACGTGATCATGATCTTGACTCCGGCGCAACACCTGCTGCTTGTCTTACTCTCATCGTAGTTAATCCTACACACTTATCTCAACACATAGATTAGATAACAAATGACAATTGACTTCATCATCAAAATCCGAGATTCAACATAAACATCAATTAGTTGACATTTTTACAAAACCTCTAAGTGAAGAACAATTTGATTTCATAAGAATAGAATTAGGAATGTTGATGTGTCCGAATAGATAAACTAGTCAAAATTATTTTTCGGATGATCAAATCACTTGATTGCCATGTGTTGAAATGTTTTGATTTTTGAAAAACTGTAGCATAATCTTGTCCGAATGCATGAAAGAATTCATCTCATTTTCGGACTCGCTTAACAGTAGGAATGACAAAAATCAAATACCCTCTTATGAAAAATATTTTTTTCGAAATGGATTTGATAAAATGACTTTCCTCCTTCATGCACAAAGAATTATAACATAAAAGGAGAAAAAGTATTCAAAGCATTATACGTATCATGCCTTCCTTTATATTGTTCTCCTGGTATCACATCTACCATGCTTTTTGTTGATGACAAAGGGGGAGAAATATATGAATTGATTTGATGCTATAAACACTGATGCTATGATTATGCCATGCCTGCATCATCAAGAGAAATATGAACATATGCCATATATAGAAATGCAACACTTGCTAAAATATTTGAAATGTGTACATCCTGTAATGATATCAAAATCTTACTTCACAGCTTTACACTTTGATATCTAACAATATGATGAATTGTTACAATTACCATCATTTAAAATTGTTATGTAAGAATGAATGTCAAGTATTGACATCATCTTCAGAGATGTCACTTGAATTCTTAGGTCTTGAATTCAAGAATGACTTATCTCAAGTATGGCATGTAGATAGGGGGAGTTAAGGTTAACTCCAATATCAATTGATTGTCATCATCAAAAAGGGGGAGATTATTGAATCTCGGATTTTGATGATGAAGTCAATTGTCATTTGTTGTCTAACCTATATGTTGAGATAAGTGTGCAGGATTAATTACGATGAAAGAAAGACATGCAGCAGGAGTTGTGCCGGAGTCATGACAATGATCACGTTGGGAGTTCGAGAGCTCGACGGAAGTTCGGACTGTCGTCGGAGGTTCTACGGGAACAAATCCGAGAAGTCCATAAGCTTGCAAAAGAAGCTTGTTGGAACTCGCCAAGTGTATCGTCGCAAGTCCAGGAGTTTGCCGGAAGTCCGCAGGAGAATCACCGAGGGTTCATCGGATGATCGACGGAAGTTCGCCGGAAACTCGCCGGAAGAAGCTATTGACACACCAGAGCAAGTTGCAGAAATTATCTTAGGATTTATCGTAGTTAGCACAATGATTAAGTTGGAAATGGGAGGTGATCCCATTAGCTTAATCTTGGGGCAATTGGGCCCCTGAAAAACCCAATTTGGGCCGAATGGATCTACCCATTCGGACCCTGATTGCTGTGGGAGGTGCAACCGCCCAAGCCAGGAGGTGCAACCGCCTGGGCTAAGTCTCCCAGGGAGACTGGGCGGTGCAACTGCCCCAGCCAGGAGGTGCAACTGCCTTGGCTCAGTCTCCAAACGAGACTGGGCGGTGCAACCTCTCCTGACTGTTGAATCTCTGATTTTGATGATGAAGTCAATTGTCATTTATTGTCTAATGTATGTGTTGAGATAAGTGTGCAGGATTGACTACGATGAAAGTAAGACATGCAGCAGGAGTTGCGTTGGAGTCATGACAATGATCACGTTGGGAGTTCGAGAGCTCGACGGAAGTTCGGACTGTCGTCGGAGGTTCTACGGGAACAAATCCGAGAAGTCCATAAGCTTGCCAAAGAAGCTTGTCGGAACTCGCCAAGTGTATCGTCGCAAGTCCAGGAGTTTGCCGGAAGTCCGCAGGAGAATCACCGAGGGTTCATTGGATTATCGACGGAAGTTCGCCGGAAGAAGCTATTGACACACCGGAGCAAGCTGCAGAAATTATCTTAGGATTTATCGTAGTTAGCACAATGATTAAGTTGGAAATGGGAGGTGATCCCATTAGCTTAATCTTGGGGCAATTGGGCCCTTGAAAAACCCAATTTGGGCCGAATGGATCTACCCATTCGGACCCTGATTGCTGTGGGAGGTGCAACCGCCCAAGCCAGGAGGTGCAACCGCCTGAGCTAAGTCTCCCAGGGAGACTAGGCGGTGCAATTGCCCCAGCCAGGAGGTGCAACTGCCTGGGCTCAGTCTCCAAGCGAGACTGGGCGGTGCAACCTCTCCTGACTATTGAATCTCGGATTTTGATGATGAAGTAAATTGTCATTTATTGTCTAATGTATGTGTTGAGATAAGTGTGCAGGATTGACTATGATGAAAGTAAGATATGCTGCAGGAGTTGCGCCGGAGTCATGACAATGATCACGTTGGGAGTTCGAGAGCTCGACGGAAGTTCGGACAGTCGTCGGAGGTTCTGCGGGAACAAATCCGAGAAGTCCAGAAGCTTGCCAAAGGAGCTGATCGGAACTTGCCAAGTGGATCGTCGCAAGTCCAGGAGTTTGCCGGAAGTCCGCAGGAGCATCACCGAGGGTTCGTCGGATGATCGACGGAAGTTTGCCGGAAACTCGCCGGAAGAAGCGATTGACGCACCGGAGCAAGCTGCAGAATTTGTCTTAGAAAATAATCGTAGTTAGCACATTGATTAAGTTAGAAATGTGAGGTGATCCCATTAGCTTAATCTTGGGGCAATTGGGCCCCTGAAGAACTCAAATTGGGCCGAATGGATCAACCCATTCGGACCCAGGTTACTGTGGGAGGTGCAACCACCCAGGCAGGGAGGTAGCACCGCCCAGGCAGGGAGGTAGCACCGCCCAGGCTATGTCTCCCTGCGAGACTAGGCGGTGCAACCGCCCCAGCCAAGAGGTGGCACCGCCTCGGGCTCAGTCTCTGAGCGAGACTAGGCGGTGCAACCTCTTATGTCAAGAGGTAGCACCGCCATAGCTCAAGTTTCGAGCTCTGCCAAGCGGTGCAACCTCTCTAGTCAGGCAGTGCAACCACCTAAGCTCGGTCTTCGAGCTCTGGCAGAGAGGTGCAACCACCCCTGACAGAGGTGGCACCACCCAGAGGCTCAGTCTTCGAGCTCTGCCAGGCGGTGCAACTGCCCCAGTCAGGAGGTGCAACCGCCTGATCCCGGAATTCCGGGAATTGACAGATTTGAGCACCAAATTTGAACTGGGTTGGGGCCTATAAATACCCCACACATTCAGCATTGAAAGCACAGAACACACACTCGAAATCTTGCTGTCTTTCTGTGTTTCTTATAGCACAAAACTGCTAGTTATCCTCTTTCTATTCTTCAAGTTTGAGTTGTAAAGAGAGGAGAGAAAACTTCTCTAAGGGTTGTCTCCTAGGCCCGTCAAAAGGAGTGAATCTGTAAGAGGGTGATTGGCCTTCGCCTATTGAAGGAAGGCCTCTAGTTGACGTTAGTGACCTTGTCAGTGGACGAAGCCAAAAGTGGAGTAGGTCAAGATTAACCGAACCACTCTAAATCTCGGTTTGCATTTACTTTGAGTATTTTACCTTCACTGCAAACTTCTCAATAGCTTACTGCCCTCTACGATTTTACGAACGAGTTTCAAGGTTCAGACATAAATCTGCGTTTAGACGTAAATCTACGTTTAGACGTAAATCGGCTTTCCTCGTACAATCATCATATTTCAGTTTACGTTTACGTTTTGATTTCAATCATAACTGTTTACTACCTTCTGCAATCTTACGAATAAGTTTCTAAGTTCAGAATTTTCCGAATCTACGTTTAGACGTAAATCGGCTTTTCTCGTACGATCATCATTTTTTAGTTTACGTTTACGTTTTGATTTCAATCAAAACTGCTTACTGCCTTCTGCGATCTTACGAACAAGTTTCTAAGTTTAGAACTTTCTAAATCTGCACTTAGACGTAAATCGTTTTTTATCGACCGAACGCAGCTTTCGGTTTAATCGCTGAAAAATTTTAGCTGCACTAATTCACCCCCCCCCCTCTTAGTGCTCTCGATCTTAACACTGACAGGAGGTAGCACTGCCTGAGCTCGGTCTTCGAGCTCTGGCAGAGAGGTGCAACCGCCCCTGACAGAGGTGGCACCGCCTAGAGGCTCAGTCTTCGAGCTCTGCCAGGCGGTGCAACCGCCCTAGTCAGGAGGTGCAACCGCCTGATCCCGGAATTCCGGGAATTGACAGTTTTGAGCTCCAAATTTGAACTGGGTTGAGGCCTATAAATATCCCACCCATTCAGCACTGAAAGTTAGCCAACTTACACTCGAAATCTTGATATCTTTCTGTGATTCTTAGAGCTCAAAATTGTTGTAAAGGCCAAAAGTTCTCCTCCCTTTGTTCTTCAAAGTTTTGAGTTGTAAAGAGAGGAGAGAAAATTTCTGTAAGAGTTGTCTCCTAAGCCAGTCAAAAGGAGTGAAACTGTAAAAGGGTGGTTGGCCTTCGCCTATTGAAGGAAGGCCTCTAGTTGACGTCGGTGACCTCGTCGGTGGAGGAAGCCAAAAGTGGAGTAGGTCAAGATTGACCGAACCACTCTAAATCTCGGTTTGCATTTACTTTGAGCATTTTATCTTTACTGCAAACCTCCTAAATAGCTACTGCCTTCTGCGCTTTTACGAATGAATTTCTAAGTTCAGAACTTTCCGAATCTGCGTTTAGATGTAAATCGGCTTTTTCGTACGATCATTACTTTTCATTTTACATTTACGTTTTGATTTCAATCATAACTGCAAACTACCTTCTGCGCATGTATAAAACATATCTCAAAGTTCAGTATCTTCAAAATTGTCATCTAGATGTAAACTGGTTTTATCGTACGAACGTCGCATTTCAGTTTATGCTTGCATTCAAATTTTCATCATAAACTGCAAACTGCCTTTGTAGATTTACTTTAACATCATCTCGCTTAATCTTAAGTAATCTTAGAATCGGTCTTTACATCGAAATCATTTTTTATCAAACAAACGCAGCTTTCGGTTTTAATCGCTGAAAAATTTTTGCTGCACTAATTCACCCCGCCCCCCTCTTAGTGCTCTTGATACTAACATCCTACTGAAGACTCCTATTCCTGTTGAATCTCGGATTTTGATGATGAAGTCAATTGTCAATTTGTTATCTAATCTATGTGTTGAGATAAGTGTGCAGGATTAACTACAATGAGAGTAAGACAAGCAGCAGGTGTTGCGCCGGAGTCAAGATCATGATCACGTTGGGAGTTCGAGAGTTCGACGGAAGTTCGGACGGTCGTCGGAGGTTCAGCGAGAACAGATCCGAGAAGTCCAGAAGCTTGCCAAGCGAAGCTCGTCGGAACTCGCCAAGTGAATCGTCGCAAAGTCCAGGAGTATGCCGGATGTCCGCAGAAGGATCACCGAGGGTTTATCGGATGATCGACGGAAGTTCGCCGGAAACTCGCCGGAAGAAGCGATTGACGCATCGGAGCAAGCTGCAGAAGTTGTCTTAGAGTTAATCATAGTTAGCACGATGATTAAGCTTGAAAATGGGAGGTGATCCCATTAGCTTAATCTTGGGGCAATTGGGCCCCTGAAAAGATTCAAATTGGGCCGAATGGAGCGAACCATTCGGACCCTGATTGCACCAGGCGGTGCAACCGCCCCAGCCAGGCGGTGCAACCGCCCAGGCCATGTCTTCCAGCGGGACTGGGCGGTGCAACCGCCCCAGCCAAGAGGTGCAACCGCCTAGGGCTCAGTCTCCAAGCGAGACTGGGCGGTGCAACCTCCTTTGTCAAGAGGTAGCACCGCCAGAGCTCAAGTTTCGAGCTCTGCCAAGAGGTGCAACCACCGAGCTCGGTCTTCAAGCTCTGGCAGAGAGGTGCAACCTCTTTGGACAGGAGATGCATCGCCTGAGCTCGGTCTTCGAGCTCTGGCAGAGAGGTGCAACCACCTCTGGCAGAGAGGTGCATCAGCCTGAGCTCAGTTTCGAGCTCTGCCAGGTGATGCAACCACCGAGCTCAGACTTCGAGCTCTGCCAGGTGATGCAACCACCGAGCTCAGACTTCGAGCTCTGCCAGGCGATGCAACCACTGAGCTCAGTCTTCGAGCTCTGGCAGAGAGGTGCAATCGCCTGAGCTCAGTCTACGAGCTCTGCCAGGCGGTGCCACCTCTCCAGTCAAGAGGTGCAACCGCCTGATCCCGGAATTCCGGGATGTGATCGTTTTGAGCTCCAAATTTGAATTGGGTTGGGGCCTATAAATACCCCACCCATTCAACACTGAAAGGATAGAGATCCATACCGAATTCTTGATCTTTTCAGTGATTCTAAGAGCTCAAAATTGTGTAAAGTCCTAAAGTTCTCCTCCTTCTGTTCTTTAAGTCTTGAGTTGTAAAGAGAGGAGAGAAAGGATCTGTAAAGGTTGTCTCCTAAGCCTGTCAAAAGGAGAGAAACTGTAAAAGGGCAGTTAGCCTTCGCCCATTGAAGGAAGGCAGCTAGTTGACGTCGGTGACCTCGTCGGAGGAGGAAGCCAAAAGTGGAGTAGGTCAAGACTGACCGAACCACTCTAAATCTCTGGTTTGCTTTTACCTTGAGCACTTTATCATTACTGCAAACCTCCTACATTGCTACTGCCCTCTGCGCCTTTACGAACGAGTTTCTAAGCTCTGATCTTTCAGAATCTGCATTCAAACGTAAATCGTGTTTTCGTACGATCTTCACACTGCAGTTTACGCTTACATTCGGATTCCATTTATAACTGCAAACTGCTTTCTACGTAAAACGCTTTTCAAGGTTCAAAACTGCTTTTAGACGCAAAACTACATTTAGACGTAAAACTGCGTTTAGACGTAAAACTGCGTTTAGACGTAAAATTGCGTTTAGACGTAAAACTACGTTTAGACGTAAAACTGCGTTTAGACGCAAAACTACGTTTAGACGTAAAACTGCGTTTAGACGTAAAACTACGTTTGGACGTAAAACTGAGTTTAGACGCAAACTACGCTTAGACGCAAACTACGCTTAGATGCAAACTGTGCTTAGACGCAAACTGTGCTTAGACGCAAACTGCGCTTAGACGCAAAACTGCGCTTAGACGCAAACTGTGCTTAGACGCAAACTGCGCTTAGACGCAAAACTGCGCTTAGACGCAAACTGCACTGTGATTCTGCTTTTATATCGAAATCATTTTTTTATCGGACGAACGCAGCTTTCGTTTTTAAATTACTGTAAGATTTCCGCTGCACTAATTCACCCCCCCCCTCTTAGTGCTCTCGATCCTAACAATTGGTATCAGAGCAAGGTTAACTCTCTAAAGGATTAAAACCCAAGAGAGATGGCATTCGCCGGAAACCAAGAGGGGCATTCTATTACACGTCCACCCATGTTCAGTGGAACGGACTACACCTACTGGAAGACCCGAATGAGGATCTTTCTTATTTCTATGGATTTTGAACTGTGGAACCTTGTTGAAAATGGATTTTCAAAATCTTCTCTTCCAATGATCGATTGGAACGATTTGGAGAAGAAGGCTTTCGCTCTTAATGCAAAGGCTATGAATGCCTTATTTTGCGCACTTGATAAAAACGAGTTTAATCGTGTTTCAACTTGCGAAACTGCATTTGATATTTGGCACACACTTGAAGTGACCCACGAGGGCACAAGTAGAGTGAAAGAGTCAAAAATCAATCTGTTGCTGCATTCTTTTGAACTTTTCCGAATGAAACCGAGTGAAACCATTGGCGACATGTTTACCCGTTTCACGGATGTCGTCAACGGTCTAAAAGGACTCGAAAAAGTTTTTCGGATTTTGAACTCGTAAATAAAATACTAAGATCCCTTCCTAAAAGTTGGGATCCTAAAGTCACTGCCATTCAAGAGGCAAAAGATCTGCGCAACTTCCCTCTTGAAGAACTAATCGGGTCATTAATGACCTACGAAATGACTTGCAAAGCTCATGAAGAGCAAGAAGACATCCTTCCAAAGAACAGGAAGGATATGACACTTAAAACTTCTGAATGCCACTTGAGAGAAAACTCAAGTGATGAGGACTGTGATGATGACTTGGCACTTTTGACAAGAAAGTTTAAGAAATTCTTCAAAAGAAACAAGTTTAAAAACGATGTGAAAAATAAACTTGAACCTAAGAAGGACCAAGTGATCTGCTACGAATGTAAAAAGCCGGGATACTACAAGAATGATTGTCCCCAAGTCAAAAGAAGAACATCAAAGAAAAAGGCTCTTCAAGCAACATGGGATGACTCGAGCGCATCTGAAGAAGAGGAGTCCAACACCGAGCAAGTTGCTCATTACGCCTTAATGGCCATCGGAGAAGAGGTAACGGATTTATTAGATGCTGATTTATCTTTCGATGAATTATTAAATGCCTTCAATGACTTATTTGACGAATGCAAGAGTATAAGTAAAAAATATAAATTGCTGAAAAAGATGCATGATAGTCTTACTTGTGAGTTTGATAAGTTAAAAGTCGAACATCATGATAGTTTAAATTCATGTATCAAATGTCATGATCTAGAAACTATGCAAAAAGAAAACCTGCTACTCAAGGACACCTTGAAGAAATTCGAGGTTGGTAGCAAGTCATTAAACATGATCCTTGCAAACAAGGGTCACATTCCAAAAAGGAGCGGGATTGGATTTGTGAGAAATCCTCACCAAAATCCAACCACCTTCATAAAAGGCTCCATCTTACATGTTCAACACCAAACCAAGTGCAACTTTTGTTGCAAATCTGGACACAAGACACATTGTTGTCCATTCAAGAAAATAAGTCCAAACAAATTAATTTGGGTTCCTAAAGGAACCATGATAAACTCTATGCAACATGATAGAAAATGTAGATCTATTTATGAGGCACCCAAAAGCAAATGGGTTCCTAAAGATCATCCCCTCCTATAAAAACATTAAAAGTCTAGGCCGGAGCAAGAAATAATATTCTGCTCCTTGACTCTCAATGGTCATAAACCAAGAATCAAAAAGGAACTCGCAACGCTTAAGTAACAAGTGGAAGTTGTGAAATCACAAATACGATACAACCTTATTAGAAACATATGATATCCAAATTCACATAAATATGTCATGATCTTAAAAGGGATACCAAACATACCCCCCTGATCTTCAAAACCCGTTCATCTACGAATTAATTCTTGTAGAAACTAAATATGTCATGATCTTAAAAGGGATACCAAACAAACATACGTATGCACGTTAAAAGATCTATCTAGAGCTTCTTCCTTAAATAAAAACTCATACGAAATCATGTAACAAACATTAATTGCTCTGAAACTCTCCTCAAGGCAAAGGCTCCCTAATCAAATCATATTAGGTGCTCACTGGCTGCAGGCGGTGGCACCTCTCCAGCTGGCGGTGGCACCTCCAGCTATCACGGGTTGCCAGAGGTTGCACCGCTCCAGCCAGAGGTGCAACCGCCAGCAGCTCTGCCCTTTAAACCCACACTAGGGCCGGCTATGGAACCGACCCCAACTCACCCCCATTTCCTCCTCTACTCTTCCAAGTCTCCTCCATTCCCATTTCACTCCTCTAAGCCTTCCAAATACCTCCCATTTCAGAGCAAAACATCAAGAATCCTTCCTTCTCTTGAAGATTTCACAAAGGTACTCTCTAAGAAGCTCTTAAATTCTGTTTTGTTTACTTTAGCTTATCATCATCCCTCTAAACAGCAGTAGTTATGGGATCTAGAAGATCCTCAAGGGACAAGGGAAAGAGGAGATTAGTAGAAGAGTTTGATTTCACTCTTTTCGATTCAAAATACCATGCTGAAAAATTTCCCTCTTTCGAACTTAGATGTATTACTAAGGGAAAATACGTAGATCTAAATGAACTAAGAAACTTAGAGACCATCCAATGGTTTGCGAACCTAGATCTACTTCCAATCTTGCAGATTAATGAACCCATCTATCCTAGGCTTGTTAGATTATTTTACAATAACATACAAATAGATGATGAAGGAAGAATGTCCACCTATCTTTTGGGACAACACATCTCAATCACTGATAAATTCATTTGTGATATGATAGGCATTCCCATAAAAAGCATAGGACTCTACTTTAGAGGATCATGGGATGATGAAAGTATTGGAACATCCTATGTTGAAGCCTTAGGAACAATCTTTGCCAATCCTAACATAACATTGGTTCCTAAAAGTTGTGAACATCTATTGCCTTTGAACACTAAGATACTTCATTATATCATGACTAGTATAATTCTTCCTAAGCAATACCATCATGATGAAATAAGTCAACTAGAATTAGGAACTATGTACTCTATCTTGAAGGGACATGACATCTGTCTTGGCTATCTTATTCAACAAAATATGTTAGAATTATCTACGAAAGATATGATGCTCCCATATGGTGGAATAATTACTAGAATAATGAAAGCTTACGACATTCAAATACCACTAGAAGAAGAAGTAATGAAAGTAGATAGATTCAACATAATAAACAAAAATCTACTTCACCGACTAAGATGTCACTATAGAAACGGTAACTGGGTTAGAATGCCTAGAAGAACTGATCCCCCTCAGCCTGAACCTGAACCTGAACCAGAGCCGGAAACCCCAGTCTTTAGGAGTACCCAATCTCCTCCGATCTGTCCCTTTGAGGAAACACATCCGGTTGAGCAAACTCACACATCATCCATCGAAGATATCGGGATTCGGATGGACCGATTTGAACAAAGACAAGAACGGCTTGAACTACGACAAGATCAAATCCTAACCGAGCTGCAGCAAATCCATCGACAATTTGACTCTTTACTTAGGCACTTTAATCTTCCACCTCATGAATGAGCTTGTATGAACATCTGCTGTTTTTGATATGACATGTTGTAAACTCCTTATGTTATTCATGAAGGACTTTGTTTTTATGGTTACCTGATATGCTGTACATATGTTACCCTGATATGGTTATCTTTGTTTGTGTAAGCATATTTGCAAACATCTCTTGTTGTTTATCTCGGATTTTGCACTGAAACTAAAAAGGTTTAAAAGCCTATGCCTTGAAAAATATGAAGCAACATACCAATGTAGTTGATAAGTCAGCAGTATGACATTGATATGGTTGCTATTACTAATATGATTGCTATCATGCCCTGTATCAAGATATCAAACAAAAATCTGCATCGTACGAGCTGATATCTTTACAAAACCCCTATATGAAGAATAATTTGATTACATAAGAAGAGAATTAGGAATGTTGATGTGTCCGAATACTTAAACTAGTTAAAATTATTTTTCGGATGTTATTACTATTACATGCCTTGACAACGCTTGATCAAATAATATGTTGTAAATTATGTGACAAATATTTTTAACCAAATGCATGTAAGAAGTTCATTTTTCGGTTTGTATGCTATAAATGGGATGTTCCTGTACACTCTTATGAAAACTTTTTGAAAAATGACTTTCCTCCTTCAAGCAACAAACAATAAAGAAATATTCAAAGAACTATATGTGTCATGACTTCCTTTATGTGCTTGATAATGCTATCATGTTTTTTGTTGATGACAAAGGGGGAGAAACATATGAATTGATAAACACTATGTCATAGCTGAACTGCCATAATCATGTCTATGTCATAGTTGCAAATACTTGAGTGATGCTATAAACAATGTTATAGTTATGCCATCCTTGCATCACCAAGAGATATGTGAACATGCGCTATAGTTTGCATCATGTCTTGATTTGATATTCTATATTGTGAAGAAAATGCAAACTTGCTAGAAAATCTCAAAAGTCCTTCGTAGCTTTATATGATTACATGATGAATAGTTACAAACACTATCATACAAACTTAATGATGTATGTCATGCCTTGACATCATTCTTGAAGAGATACATCATGATGGGCATCATGATGGGAGCATTGATAAGTTTAACTGATCTAACTTATCAATACGTCACTTGAATTCTTAGGTCTTGAATTCAAGGTTGACTTATCTCAACTATGGCATATAGATAGGGGGAGTTAAGGACAACTCCTTTATCAATTGATTGTCATCATCAAAAAGGGGGAGATTGTTGAATCTCGGATTTTGATGATGAAGTCAATTGTCAATTTGTTATCTAATCTATGTGTTGAGATAAGTGTGCAGGATTAACTACGATGAGAGTAAGACAAGCAGCAGGTGTTGCGCCGGAGTCAAGATCATGATCACGTTGGGAGTTCGAGAGTTCGACGGAAGTTCGGACGGTCGTCGGAGGTTCAGCGAGAACAGATCCGAGAAGTCCAGAAGCTTGCCAAGCGAAGCTCGTCGGAACTCGCCAAGTGAATCGTCGCAAAGTCCAGGAGTATGCCGGATGTCCGCAGAAGGATCACCGAGGGTTTATCGGATGATCGACGGAAGTTCGCCGGAAACTCGCCGGAAGAAGCGATTGACGCATCGGAGCAAGCTGCAGAAGTTGTCTTAGAGTTAATCGTAGTTAGCATGATGATTAAGCTTGAAAATGGGAGGTGATCCCATTAGCTTAATCTTGGGGCAATTGGGCCCCTGAAAAGATTCAAATTGGGCCGAATGGAGCGAACCATTCGGACCCTGATTGCACCAGGCGGTGCAACCGCCCCAGCCAGGCGGTGCAACCGCCCAGGCCATGTCTTCCAGCGGGACTGGGCGGTGCAACCGCCCCAGCCAAGAGGTGCAACCGCCCAGGGCTCAGTCTCCAAGCGAGACTGGGCGGTGCAACCTCCTCTGTCAAGAGGTAGCACCGCCAGAGCTCAAGTTTCGAGCTCTGCCAAGAGGTGCAACCACCGAGCTCGGTCTTCAAGCTCTGGCAGAGAGGTACAACCTCTTTGGACAGGAGATGCATCGCCTGAGCTCGGTCTTCGAGCTCTGGCAGAGAGGTGCAACCACCTCTGGCAGAGAGGTGCATCAGCCTGAGCTCAGTTTCGAGCTCTGCCAGGTGATGCAACCACCGAGCTCAGACTTCGAGCTCTGCTAGGTGATGCAACCACCGAGCTCAGACTTCGAGCTCTGCCAGGCGATGCAACCACTGAGCTCAGTCTTCGAGCTCTGGCAGAGAGGTGCAATCGCCTGAGCTCAGTCTACGAGCTCTGCCAGGCGGTGCCACCTCTCCAGTCAAGAGGTGCAACCGCTTGATCCCGGAATTCCGGGATGTGATCGTTTTGAGCTCCAAATTTGAATTGGGTTGGGGCCTATAAATACCCCACCCATTCAACACTGAAAGGATAGAGATCCACACCGAATTCTTGATCTTTTCAGTGATTCTAAGAGCTCAAAATTGTGTAAAGTCCTAAAGTTCTCCTCCTTCTGTTCTTTAAGTCTTGAGTTGTAAAGAGAGGAGAGAAAGGATCTGTAAAGGTTGTCTCCTAAGCCTGTCAAAAGGAGAGAAACTGTAAAAGGGCAGTTAGCCTTCGCCCATTGAAGGAAGGCAGCTAGTTGACGTCGGTGACCTCGTCGGAGGAGGAAGCCAAAAGTGGAGTAGGTCAAGACTGACCGAACCACTCTAAATCTCTGGTTTGCTTTTACCTTGAGCACTTTATCATTACTGCAAACCTCCTACATTGCTACTGCCCTCTGCGCCTTTACGAACGAGTTTCTAAGCTCTGATCTTTCAGAATCTGCATTCAAACGTAAATCGTGTTTTCGTACGATCTTCACATTGCAGTTTACGCTTACATTCGGATTCCATTTATAACTGCAAACTGCTTTCTACATAAAACGCTTTTCAAGGTTCAAAACTGCTTTTAGACGCAAAACTACATTTAGACGTAAAACTGCGTTTAGACGTAAAACTGCGTTTAGACGTAAAATTGCGTTTAGACGTAAAACTGCGTTTAGACGTAAAACTGCGTTTAGACGCAAAACTGCGTTTAGACGTAAAACTGCGTTTAGACGTAAAACTGCGTTTGGACGTAAAACTGAGTTTAGACGCAAACTGCGCTTAGACACAAACTGCGCTTAGACGCAAACTGTGCTTAGACGCAAACTGCGCTGAGACGCAAAACTGCGCTTAGACGCAAACTGCGCTTAGACGCAAATTGTGCTTAGACGCAAACTGTGCTTAGACGCAAACTGCGCTTAGACGCAAAACTGCGCTTAGACGCAAACTGCACTGTGATTCTGCTTTTATATCGAAATCGTTTTTTTATCGGACGAACGCAGCTTTCGTTTTTAAATTACTGTAAGATTTCCGCTGCACTAATTCACCCCCCCCCTCTTAGTGCTCTCGATCCTAACAATTCCTTTACAACTCCTTATTCTTCTCTAAGAAATAACCTCCTAACCCTAGCCGGCCACTTCACCTCTTTAATAGGGGTCGGCTTAGGTAGGTTTTACATGAATGTCCCTCTCAATTAGGACTCTCCTAGCTAGAGTCCTAACAAACCCGCCCTCTTCAAATCAGCCTTGTCCTCGAGGCTGACGATTCATGAATTTTAGGAATTTGATCTTCAAGTCATCATAGTTCTCCCAAGTGGCATCTTTTGTTAGTAGGTTTGCCCATTGTATTAGCAATTCAGTAGTGGATCATCATCGTCGAGTTACGATCCGTCGATCAATAATGGCACTTGGCTGAGTCTAAAGTTCTCCTTGGGTAGTCATATTTGGTGGGTGGCTTTGGGTTACGATCCGTCGATCAATAGATGACGTTACAGTCAATCTATGAAGGCAGTTTGCAGTTATGATGAAAACCAGAATATAAGTGCAATCTGAAATACAACGTTCGTACGAAGAAACTGATTTACGTCTAAAAGCTGATTCGTAAATCACTTGATTAGGCGAGATGCAGGTTAAGCAAGGATGTAAAGGCAGTTTGCAGTTAAGATTGAAATCAAAATGTAAATGCAAACTGAAATATGATGATCGTACGAGAAAACATATTTAGGTCTAAACGCTGATTCGAAAAGTGCAAAGCTTAAAACCCGATCGTATATGCACAGAAAGTAGTAAGCTTTAGAGGAGGTTTGCAGTAACGATAATATGCTCAAAGTAAATGCAAACCGAGATTTAGAGTGGTTCGGTCAATCTTGACCTACTCCACTTTTGGCTTCCTCCACCGATGAGGTCACCGACGTCAACTAGAGACCTTCCTTCAATAGGCGAAGGCCAACCACCCTTTTACAGTTTCACTCCTTTTGACGGGCTTAGGAGACAACCCTTACAGAATTTTCTCTCCTCTCTTTACAACTCAGAACTTGGAAGAAAAGAGGGAGAAGAACTTTTGGCCTTTACAACAATTTTGAGCTCTAAAAAACACAGAACAAGATCAGAATTTTGGTGTTAGTTCTTGCTCTTTCAGTGCTGAATGGGTGGGGGATTTATAGGCCCCAATCCAGTTCAAATTTGGAGCTGAAAACTAGCAATTCCCGGAATTCCGGGATCAGGCGGTTGCACCTCCTGACTGGAGCGGTTGCACCGCCTGGCAGAGGTCAAATACTGAGCCTCTAGGCGGTGCTACCTCCTATCAGGGGTGGTTGCACCTCCTGCCAGAGCTCAAAGCTTGAGCTCAGGCGGTGCAACCTCCTGACTGAGGCGGTTGCACCGCTCAACCAGTGCTCGGAGACCAAGCCCAGGCGGTGCCACCTCCTGTTAGTGGAGGTTGCACCGCCCAGTCTCGCTCCGAGACTGAGCCCAGGCGGTGCCACCTCCTGGTTGGGGCGGTTGCACCACCCAGTCTCGCTCGGAGACTTAGCCCAGGCGGTGCTACCTTCCGCTAGAAATCAGGGTCCGAATGGGTTGATCCATTCGGTCCAATTTGGGTTTTTCAGGGGTCCAATTGCCCCAAGATTAAGTTAATGGGATCACCTCCCATTTTTAACTTAATCATTGTGCTAACTACGATTTTTCCTAAGACATTTACTGTAACTTGCTCCGGTGCGTCAATCGCTTCTTCCGACGAGCTTCCGGCGAACTTCCGTCGATCATCCGATGAACCCTTGGTGATGCTCCTGCGGACTTCCGGCAAACTCCTGGACTTGAGAGGATCCACTTGGCGAGTTCTGACGAGCTTCTTTGGCAAGCTCATGGACTTCTCGGATTTGTTCCCGCAGAACCTCCGACGACTGTCCGAACTTCCGTCGAACTCTCGAACTCCCAATGTGATCATTGTCTTGACTCCGGCGCAACTCCTGCTGCATGTCTTTCTTCCATCATAGTTAATCCTGCACACTTAAAACAAAACTTCGATCGAGACAATTAATCCTAAGCAATTAACCATGTTGTCCGGCATGTCATTGGTCCCTCGACGCTTCGTCCGATTCTTCGGCGCATCGTCCTCTCCTGCAGCCTATTGCCCAATTGGCATGTTGACTCCGCAACTCCAATATCCTTGGCACAATACCCGCTATTCTTGGCCTGATGCCCGAGTCCACGGCCCTAAGCCTTCTGTCGATACGTCGACCGATACACCGGCCCGGCATCCAATCTTCTGACATGTTCCTCCGGCACAACATGATTTTCCTGCTTTAATTGTCTCATCCTGATCGAAGCATCCTGCGTCACTCAAAACGCAGATTAAATCATAAACATATATCAAGTAGTTTCATCATCAAAATACGAGATTCAACAATCTTCCCCTTTTTGATGATGACAACCACTTGATGACAGAGTTAAACTTAACTCCCGGAGTTTAAACAAACTCCCCCTATCAATATGCCATATTGATAGAACCTTGAATTCAAATTGAATTCAAGTCATTGCAATATTCATCATGAATACTTGCAACACGTCATCATGAACTTATGCATAACATGTCATGTCATCAACATACTTCTCCCCCTTTGTCATCAACAAAAAGGAGAAGTACCACAATCAAGTGTTTGTGATATTGGTTCAACTGATTGCATGAAAATCATAATATCAAGTTTTATCATCATGCAAGTTTGCTATTATCAAATATCAACATGTAAAATTGCGATGTAAGCTTTTGGTATCATAACGCAAACATTTCAAGTGTTTATCAATTGTAGCATTTCATCACATGGTAAGATATCAACGCGTAAAATTATGATACAAATCTTGATATCTTAACGCATGATGCAAACATGGCATAATGCAAATTTGGCAATCATAGCATCAATTCATATATCTCTTGATGATGCACGCATTGCAAATATGGAAATCATATTAATTCATATATTTCTTGATGATGCAAGCATGGCATAATCATAGCATTAGTGTTCATAGCATCAATTCATATATTTCTTCACCTTTGTTGTCAACAAAAAGGAGAACGATATAAGCAAATTTTAAATATAAGTGCGATGCCATAAGCAGGTCCATGTCATTTTTCAACAAAGAGTGATAAGATACCAAATATTCAAACATCTCAAGGAAAACATGATATGGAGATAGCATTGAAAACTTCTTCCATTATATTTGTTATTATCTTTTTACATGAAGGAGGAAAGCTATTTCTGAGATTACTCGAATGAAGTTAAAATTGATAAGATATTAAAGCACGCTTCATTTTTACAAGTATCAAGATGTGTATATGAATCAAATCCTTATACGGAAAAATGACTTTCTTTTTCAAGAAGGAATTTACAAGCAGGAATCATTTCATCAAATCCATTTCTCAAAACTAAATATTGTTCACATAATAAGTGTATGAGAGTTGTATTTGCTAGTTGATTCCATATGTCAAAAATCAATTATATGAATTAAACTTGATATGAAATATACTTATTAAGTCTGGAAGAGGATAATTCGAAAATCCAATTGTTAAGAGAATCCGAAAATAAAATTAACACTTTCATGCATTCAGATAAGGCTGTGCTATTGATTTTCAAAAACAATCATGAGGACAAAACATGCTTATTATCATGGAAATTTTTGTATCCAAAGCACATAATTCCAACCTGTTATTAGGGCATGTACTTGTGTAAAATCATCATTGCAATTGAGTGATTTGATCATTCAATCAAGAATGTCCGAAAATTAATTTTAACAAGTTCAATCATTCGGACATATTTTTGCCATAGTTTTTCAAATACAATCATGAAGATAAGACATGCTCATCATCATGGTAGTACGATAGCAAGTTTACAATATACAAGCTAGCAAAAATTTTCAACATTTTAAGACACGCAAGTTAGTAATTTTGAGATGTTCAAGAAAGCAACTCTTGCTTCCTGAAATATAAGTTTTGCTAGATGTGCAAGTTAACTTTTTGCTTCTACAAGATATCATTCCTTGGTGATGTTCAATATAGCAAGTTCTACAGCATGCAAGCTAGTGAATCTTATAACATTTTAGAACATGCATAATCACCGAAGCATCATAAATTTTAATGATGTGCAAAATTACAAATTTTGCTTGTTTGCATTTGGGCATCTTGAGATTTGCAAGATAGCACTTCTTGGTGATGTTCAAGATAGCAATTCCTTTTCTTTTGAAAAGTGTAACTTTTTTCTTTCTCCCTATTTTTGAATTATATGAACTAGCAAATTAGCTTTCAAGCATGTTTTGCTCCCCCTTTGTCATTGTCAGAAAGAAGGGAAGACCCTTTACGTTAATTTCTAAATTATGACAAAGGTAAATAGTATTGATGAAAATTCAAGTCTTGAATGTCAAAACAATTATTTTATCATGAATATTTCATCATTGCATGCATCATTATCATCATATATATTTTTAAGACATATAAACTCATTATTATATGAATCCAAATCATCATTCCTATTATTTCAATCATTGTTTCAATCATTTTTATAGCTTATCATGCACAATATTTCAAACCATCTAACATGATAGAAACATTTATTTTCAAAGTATTTATCACTATTTTCATGTATGATAATAAAGTGTTCATGATACCGAACATTAAATCAATATTTTTTAAGTATTTATCACTTCTTTTTTATCATGATACCAAACATTCATCATTTAGAGCATTCATGACATTAAATCAACATTTATAATACTTCATTTTAGCAACAACTCATAGCATTTTAAATCATGATTCACATCATATGCAATACATCACATCATATTTAAAAAGCTCAAGTATTGGTGCATCATTGCGAATCATGATGGTATCAATTTTGTTAAATTATATCCTACCATGCATGATCATAACTTTTCATTTGTATACATCAAAATAAATTAATGAATATTTCATGTATTCATATCATCACATAAGGAATATCAAGAAGAAAATAATTGGGTGATGAGATAAACCTTTCATGAATACAAAGAATCATATCATGAATACAGGTCACAATCATTCAAGAGAAAAATTATCATTCATTTTCAATTCATTCAATTTGACAAATCATGATCATGATTTTGATAAAACTCATTTCAAATTTAAATCATCAAAATCATTTTTATGGCTCACAAAATTTATAACATAAATAGATTCATGATTTCACTGATAATATATTTTTCCTCCTTTTTTAAGTGTTTCATCTTAAGTGATCGATTTCATGTTAGCATGCCTTTTCATTTATGTCAAATCAAAACATGCATCAATTTTTAAAGCCACTGTTATTATCATGAAAATCGATAATCCATAATTATCAAGAATCATCATATATAATTTCAAAAATATATACTCATTAATCATAACTTCAATTTAAACATGATTTAATATACTCAAAATTGAGAAATAACAATGGACATAAACATGATACACATTATTACTTCTTAACTATGATTTCATATTTTCAATCAAAATCATTTTGTTTGTTTATCATAAAATATGAAATATTATCATTTTCGAAATTACTAGCTGTTGAATCTCGGATTTTGATGATGAAGTCAATTGTCATTTGTTGTCTAATGTATGTGTTGAGATAAGTGTGCAGGATTGACTACGATGAAAGTAAGACATGCAGCAGGAGTTGCGCCGGAGTCATGACAATGATCACGTTGGGAGTTCGAGAGCTCGACGGAAGTTTGGACAGTCGTCGGAGGTTCTGCGGGAACAAATCCGAGAAGTCCAGAAGCATGCCAAAGGAGCTCATCGGAACTTGCCAAGTGGATCGTCGCAAGTCCAGGAGTTTGCCGGAAGTCTGCAGGAGCATCACCGAGGGTTCGTCGGATGATCGACGGAAGTTCGCCGGAAACTCGCCGGAAGAAGCGATTGACGCACCGGAGCAAGCTGCAGAATTTGTCTTAAGAAATAATCGTAGTTAGCACATTGATTAAGTTAGAAATGGGAGGTGATCCCATTAGCTTAATCTTGGGGCAATTGGGCCCCTGAAGAACTCAAATTGGGCTGAATGGATCAACCCATTCGGACCCAGGTTGCTGTGGAAGGTGCAACCGCCCAAGAAGGGAGGTAGCACCGCCCAGGCTATGTCTCCCAGCGAGACTAGGAGGTGCAACCGCCCCAGCCAAGAGGTGGCACCGCCCCGGGCTCAGTCTCCGAGTGAGACTGGGCGGTGCAACCTCTTCTGTCAAGAGGTAGCACCGCCAGAGCTCAAGTTTCGAGCTTTGCCAGGCGGTGCAACCTCTCCAGTCAGGCGGTGCAACCGCTTGAGCTCGGTCTTCGAGCTCTGGCAGAGAGGTGCAATCGCCCCTGACAGAGGTGGCACCACCTAGAGGCTTAGTCTTCGAGCTCTGCCAGGCGGTGCAACCGCCCTAGTCAGGAGGTGCAACCGCCTGATCCCGGAATTTCGGGAATTGACAGATTTGAGCTCCAAATTTGAACTAGGTTGGGGCCTATAAATACCCCACCCATTCAGCACTGAAAGCACAGAACACACACTCGAAATCTTGCTGTCTTTCTGTGTTTCTTAGAGCTCAAAACTGCTAGTTCTCCTCTTTCTATTCTTCAAGTTTGAGTTGTAAAGAGAGGAGAGAAAACTTCTGTAACGGTTGTCTCCTAAGCCCGTCAAAAGGAGTGAATCTGTAAGAGGGTGGTTTGCCTTCGCCTATTGAAGGAAGGCCTCTAGTTGACGTCGGTGATCTCGTCGGTGGAGGAAGCCAAAAGTGGAGTAGGTCAAGATTGACCGAACCACTCTAAATCTCGGTTTGCATTTCCATTGAGTATTTTACCTTCACTGCAAACTTCTCAATAGCTTACTATCCTCTGCAATTTTACGAACGAGGTTCAAGGTTTAGACGTAAATCTACGTTTAGACGTAAATCTGCGTTTAGACGTAAATCTGCGTTTAGACGTAAATCGGCTTTCCTCGTACAATCATCATATTTCAGTTTAAGTTTACGTTTTGACTTCAATCATAACTGTTTACTGCCTTCTGCGATCTTACGAATAAGTTTCTAAGTTCAGAATTTTCTGAATCTGCGTTTAGACGTAAATCGGCTTTCCTCGTAATATCATCATATTTCTGTTTGTGTTTACATTTTGATTTCAATCGTAACTGCTTACTGCCTTCTGCGATCTTACGAACAAGTTTCTAAGTTCAGAACTTTCTAAATCTGCACTTAGACGTAAATCGTTTTTTATCGAACGAACGCAACCTTCGTTTTAATCGCTGAAAAATTTCCGCTGCACTAATTCACCCCCCCCCCCTCTTAGTGCTCTCGATCCTAACACTAGCATGATCATAATATATTTTTTTTAAACATTAATTTTAAACTAAAAAGAAAATACATCATGAAGGCATCAAGTAATTTCAAAATCAATTACTTGAGTCATCGTTGTCCTCATCACTTGAGTCATCGCTCAAGTGGTATTCATTTGTCAAGAGTTCTAAATCCTTCCTGTTCTTTGGAATGTGATTTTGTTCATCATGTTCATCATGTGCATTGTGCACCATTTCATATGTCATCAATGAACCAATTAGTTCTTCAAGCGGTAAGTTGTTTAGGTTTTTAGCTTCTTTTATTGCAGTTACTTTTGAATCCCACTTCTTAGAAAGAGAATGCAAAATCTTGTTTACGAGTTCAAAATCCGAAAAACATTTTCCAAGAGCTCTTAAACTATTGACGACATCCGTGAAACGGGTGTACATGTCGCCTATAGTCTCACATGGTTGCATTCGAAAAAGCTCAAAATCATGCAATAAAATGTTAACTTTCGAGTCTTTGACTCTACTAGTTCCCTCGTGCGTGATTTCAAGTGTTCGCCAAATGTCAAAAGCCGTTTCACACGTAGAAATCCGATTGAATTTATTTTTGTCCAAAGCGCAAAATAAGACATTCATAGCCTTTGCGTTTAAAGAAAAATACTTCTTCTCCAAATCAGACCATTCGTTCATCGGTTTAGAGGGAAGTTGAAATCCGTTTTCAACGATATTCCATAAATCCAAATTCATAGAAATCAAGAAAACTCTCATTCGAGTTTTCCAATAAGTGTAGTCCAATCCATTAAACAATGGTGGACAAACAACCGTTAATCCCTCTTGAAAGCCATGAAGAGCCATTTCTCTTAGGTGTAAATCTGAAATTAGAAATACTGGGCTCTGATACCAATTGTTAGGATCAAGAGCACTAAGAGGGGGGGGGTGAATTAGTGTAGCGGAAATCTTTCGACGATAAGAAAACGTTCGAACGATAAAAATGATTTCAGTGTGAAAGCCAATTCTAAGATTACTTTAACTTAAGATCAAGAGAGATGACGTTAAAGTCAATCTTTGAAGGCAGTTTGCAGTTATGATGAAAACCAGAATATAAGCGCAAACTGAAATACAACATTCGTACGAAGAAACTGATTTACATCTAAATGCTGATTCGTAAATCACTTTAATAGGCGAGATGCAGGTTAATCAAGGATATAAAGGCATTTTGCAGTTAAGATAGAAAACAAAATGTAAACGCATACTGAAATATGATAATCGTACGAGAAAACAGATTTACGTCTAAACGCTGATTCGAAAAGTGCAAAGCTTAAAACCCGATCGTATATGCGTAGAAAGCAGTAAGATTTATAGGAGGTTTGCAGTAAAGATAATATGATCCAAGTAAATGCAAACCGAGATTTAGAGCGGTTCGGTCAATCTTGACCTACTCCACTTTTGGCTTCCTCTACCGATGAGGTCACCGACGTCAACTAGAGTCCTTCCTTCAATAGGCGAAGGCCAACCACCCTTTTACAGTTTCACTCCTTTTGACGGGCTTAGGAGACAACCCTTACAGAATTTTCTCTCCTCTCTTTACAGCTCAGAACTTAGAAGAAAAGAGGGAGAAGAACTTTTGGCCTTTACAACAATTTTGAGCTCTAAAAATCATAGAACAAGATCAGAATTTCGGTGTTCGTTCTTGCTCTTTCAGTGCTGAATGGGTGGGGTATTTATAGGCCCCAACCCAGTTCAAATTTGGAGCTCAAAACTATCAATTCTCGGAATTCCGGGATCAAGCGGTTGCACCTCCTGACTGGAGCGGTTGCATCGCCTGGTAGAGCTCGAAGACTGAGCCTCTGGGCAGAGCTACCTCCTATCAGGGGTGGTTACACCTCCTGCCGGAGCTCGAAGACTGAGCTCAGGCTGTGCAATCTCCTGACTGAGGCGGTTGCACCGCTCAGCCAGTGCTCGGAGACCGAGCCCAAGCGGTGCCACCTCCTGTCAGGGGAGGTTGCACCGCCCAGTCTCGCTCGGAGACTGAGCCCAGGCAGTGCCACCTCCTGGCTGGGGCGGTTGCACTGCCCAGTCTCGCTCGGAGACTTAGCCTAGGCGGTGCTACCTCCTGACTTGGGCGGTTGCACCTCCCGCTAGAAATCAGGGTCCGAATGGGTTGATCCATTCGGCCCAATTTGGGTTTTCAGGGTCCCAATTGCCCCAAGATTAAGTTAATGGGATCACCTCCCATTTCCAACTTAATCATTGTGCTAACTACGATTTTTCGTAAGACATTTACTGTAACTTGCTCCTGTGTGTCAATCGCTTCTTCCGACGAGCTTCCGGCGAACTTCCGTCGATCATCCGATGAACCCTCGGTGATGCTCCTGCGGACTTCCGGCAAACTCCTGGACTTGCGACGATCCACTTGGCGAGTTTCGACGAGCTTCTTTGGCAAGCTCATGGACTTCTCGGATTTGTTCCCGCAGAACCTCCGATGATTGTCCGAACTTCCGTCGAACTCTCGAACTCCCAATGTGATCATTGTCTTGACTCGGGCCAACTCCTGCTACATGTCTTTCTTCCATCGTAGTTAATCATACACACTTAAATCAAAACTTCGATCGAGACAATTAATCCTAAGCAGTTAACCAAGTTGTCCGGCATGTCATTGGTCCCTCGACGCTTCGTCCGATTCTTCGGCGCATAGTCCTCTCCTGCAGCCAATTGCCCAATCGGCCAGTTGACTCCGCAACTCCGATATCCTTGGCACAATACCCGCTCTTCTTAGCCGGATGCCCTAGTCCACGGCCCGAAGCCTTCTGTCGATACGTCGACCGATCCACCGTCCCGGCGTCCAATCTTCTGACATGTTCCTCCGGCGCAATATGATTTTCCTATTTTAATTGTCTCATCCTGATCGAAGCATCCTACGTCACTCAAAACGTAGATTAAATCATAAACATATATCAAGTAGTTTTATCATCAAAATACGAGATTCAACAATCTCCCCCTTTTTGATGATGACAACCACTTGATGACGGAGTTAAACTTAACTCCCGGAGTTTAAACAAACTCCCCCTATCAATATGCCATATTGATAGAACCTTGAATTCAAATTGAATTCAAGTCATTGCAATATTCATCATGAATACTTGCAACACGTCATCATGAACTTATGCATAAACTTATGCATAACATGTCATGTCATCAACATACTTCTCCCCCTTTGTCATCAACAGAAAGGAGAAGTACCCCAATCAAGTGTTTGTGATATTGGTTCAACTCATTGCATGAAAATCATAATATCAAGTTTTATCATCATGCAAGTTTGCTTTTATCAAATATCAACATGTAAAATTGCGATGCAAGCTTTTGATATCATAACGCAAACATTTCAAGTGTTTATCATTTGTAGCATTTCATCATATTGTAAGATATCAACGCGTAAAATTATGATACAAGTTCTTGATATCTTAACGCATGATGCAAACATGGCATAATGCAAATTTGGCAATCATAGCATCAATTCATATATCTCTTGATGATACATGCATTGCAAATATGGCAATCATATTAATTCATATATCTCTTGATGATGCAAGCATGACATAATCATAGCATCAGTGTTTATTGCATCAATTCATATATTTCTCCCCCTTTGTTGTCAACAAAAAGGAGGACTATATAATCAAATTTTAAATATAAGTGCGATGCCATAAGCAGGTTCATGTCATTTTTCAACAAAGAGTGATAAGATACCAAATATTCAAACATCTCAAGGAAAACATGACATGGAGATAGCTTTGAAAACTTCTTCCATTTTATTTGTTATTATCTTTTTACATGAAGGAGGAAAGCTATTTCTGAGCTTACTCGAATGAAGTTAAAATTGATAAGATATTAAAGCACACTTCATTTTTACAAGTATCAAGATGTCTATGTGAATCAAATCCTTGTACGTAAAAATGACTTCCTTTTTCAATAAGGAATTTACAACCAGGAATCATTTCATCAAATCCATTTCTAAAAACAAAATATTGTTCACATAATAAGTGTATGAGAGATGTATTTGCTAGTTGATTCCATATGTCAAAAATCAATGATATGAATTAAACTTGATATGACATATACTTATTAAGTCTGGAAGAGGATAATTCGAAAATCCAATTGTTAAGAGAATCCGAAAATAAAATTAACACTTTCATACATTCGGACAAGGCTGTGCTATTGATTTTCAAATACAATCATGAGGACAAAACATGCTTATTATCATGAAAATTTTTGTATCCAAAGCATATAATTTCCAACCTGTTATTAGGGCATGTAATTGTGTAAAATCATCATGGCAATCGAGTGATTTGATCATTCAATCAAGAAAGTCCGAAAATTAATTTTAACAAGTTCAATCATTCGGACATATTTTTGCCATAGTTTTTCAAATACAATCATGAAGATAAGACATGCTCATCATCATGGTAGTACGATATACAAGCTAGCAAAAATTTGTAACATTTTAAGACACGCAAGCTAGTAATTTTGAGATGTTCAAGAAAGCAACTCTTGCTTCCTGAAATATAAGTTTTGCTAGATGTGCAAGTTAACTTTTTGCTTCTACAAGATATCATTCCTTGGTGATGTTCAATATAGCAAGTTCTACATCATGCAAGCTAGTGAATCTTATAACATTTTAGAACATGCATAATCACCAAAGCATTATAAATTTTAATGATGTGCAAAATTACAAATTTTGCATGTTTGCATTTGTGCATCTTGAGATTTGCAAGATAGCACTTCTTGGTGATGTTCAAGATAGCAATTCCTTTTCTTTTGAGAAGTGTAATTATTTTCTTTCTCCCTTTTTTTGAATTATATGAGCTAGCAAATTAGCTTTCAAGCATGTTTTGCTCCCCATTTGTCATTGTCAAAAAGAAGGGAAGACCCTTTACGTTAATTTCTAAATTATGACAAAGGTAATAGTATTGATGAAAATTCAAGTCATGAATGTCAAAACAATTATTTTATCATGAATATTTCATCATTGCATGCATCATTATCATCATATATATTTTTAAGACATATAAACTCATTATTATATGATTCCAAATCATCATTCCTATTATTTCAATTATTGTTTCAATTATCTTTATAGCTTATCATGCACAATATTTCAAAACATCTAACATGATACAAACATTTCTTTTCAAAGTATTTATCACTATTTTCATGTATGATAATAAAGTGTTCATGATACCGAACATTAAATCAATATTTTTTAAGTATTTATCACTTCATTTTGATCATGATACCAAACAATCATCATTTAGAGCATTCATGACATTAAATCAACATTTATAATACTTCAGTTTAGCAACAACTCATAGCATTTTAAATCATGATTCACATCATATGCAATACATCACATCATAATTAAAAAGCTCAAGTATTGCGTGCATCATTGCAAATCATGATGGTATCAATTTTGTTAAATTATATCCTACCATGCATGATCATAACTTTTCATTTGTATACATCAAAATAAATTAAGGAATATTTTATGTATTCATATCATCACATAAGAAATATCAAGAAAAAAATAATTGGGTGATGAGATAAACCTTTCATGAATACAAAGAATCATATCATGAATACAAGTCACAATCATTCAAGAGAAAAATCATCATTCATTTTCAATTCATTCAATTTGACAACTAATGATCATGATTTTGATAAAACTCATTTCAAATTTAAATCATCAAAATCATTTGTATGGCTCACAAAATTTATAACATAAATATATTCATGATTTCATTGATAATATATTTTTCCTCTTTTTTTAAGTGTTTCATCTTAAGTGATCGATTTCATGTTAGCATGCCTTTTCATTTATGTCGAATCAAAATATGCATCAATTTTTAAAGCCACTGTTATTATCATGAAAATCGATAATCCATAATTATCAAGAATCATCATACATAATTTCAAATATATATACTCATTAATCATAACTTCAATTTAAACATGATTTAATATACTCAAAATCGAGAAATAACAATGGACATCAACACGATACACATTATTACTTCTTAATCATGATTTCATATTTTCAATCAAAATCATTTTGTTTGTTTATCATAAAATATGAAATATTATGTTTTTTGAAATTACTAGCATGATCATAATATATTTTTTTTAAACATTAATTTTAAACCAAAAAAGAAAATACATCATGAAAGAATCAAGTAATTTCAAAATAAATTAGGGGGATTTCGATTACCTCATCATTGAAAGTGGTTAAGGTGTAGTTTGTCACCTCGCCTTTCTTGATTTTCTCCTCGTCTTCAGAGGAGCTCGATTCATCCCACTTTGTGTTCTTTTTATTTGGCCTCTTCCTTCGTTCAAGTTTATTGTTTATTTTAAATTTTTGTTTAATAAACTTATTAAGATTTAGTATTCGAAGTTCAAGTTCATCGTTGTCCTCATCACTTGAGTCATCGCTCAAGTGGTATTCATTTCTCCAGAGTTCCAAATCCTTCCTGTTCTTTGGAATGTGATTTTGTTCATCATGTTCATCATGTGCATTGTGCACCATTTCATATGTCATCAATCAACCAATTAGTTCTTCGAGTGGTAAGTTGTTTAGGTTTTTAGCTTCTTTTATTGCAGTTACTTTTGAATCCCACTTCTTAGAAAGAGAATGCAAAATCTTGTTTACGAGTTCAAAATCCGAAAAATATTTTCCAAGAGCTCTTAAACTATTGACGACATCCGTGAAACGGGTGTACATGTTGCCTATAGTCTCGCTTGGTTGCATTCGAAAAAGCTCAAAATCATGCAATAAAATGTTAACTTTCGAGTCTTTGACTCTACTAGTTCCCTCGTGCGTGATTTCAAGTGTTCGCCAAATGTCAAAAGCCGTTTCACACCTAGAAATCCGATTGAATTCATTTTTGTCCAATGCGCAAAATAAGGCATTCATAGCCTTTGCGTTTAAAGAAAAATACTTCTTCTCCAAATCCGACCATTCGTTCATCGGTTTAGAGGGAAGTTGAAAATTGTTTTCAATGATATTCCATAAATCCAAATTTATAGAAATAAAAAAAACTCTCATTCTAGTTTTCCAATAAGTGTAGTCCAATCCGTTAAACAACGGTGGACGAACAACCGATAAGCCCTCTTGAAAGCCATGAAGAGCCATTTCTCTTGGGTGTAAATCTGAAATGAGAAATACTGGGATCTGATACCAATTGTTATGATCAAGAGCACTAAGAGGGGGGGGGGGGCTGAATTAGTGCAGCGAAAATCTTTCGATGATAAGAAAACGTTCGAACGATAAAAATGATTTCGGTGTGAAAGCCAATTCTAAGATTACTTTAACTTAAGATCAAGAGAGATGACATTAAAGTCAATCTATGAAGGCATTTTGCAGTTATGTTGAAAACCAGAATATATGCGCACACTGAAATACGACGTTCGTACGAAGAAACTGATTTATGTCTAAATGCTGATTCATAAATCACTTGATTAGGAGAGATGCAGGTTAAGCAAGGATATAAAGGCAGTTTGCAGTTAAGATAGAAATCAAAACGTAAACGCAAACTGAAATATGATGATCGTACGAGAAAACAGATTTACGTCTAAACACTGATTCGAAAAGTGCAAAGCTTAAAACCCGATCGTATATGCACAGAAAGTAGTAAGCTTTAGAGGAAGTTTGTAGTAAAGATAATATGCTCAAAGTAAATGCAAACCGAGATTTAGAGTGGATCGGTCAATCTTGACCTACTCCACTTTTGGCTTCCTCCACCGATGAGGTCACCGACGTCAACTAGAGGCCTTCCTTCAATAGGCGAATGCCAACCACCCTTTTACAGTTTCACTCCTTTTGACGGGCTTAGGAGACAACCCTTACAAAATTTTCTCTCCTCTCTTTACAACTCAGAACTTGGAAGAAAAGAGGGAGAAGACCTTTTGGCCTTTACAACAATTTTGAGCTCTAAAAATCACAGAACAAGATCAGAATTTCGGTGTTAGTTCTTGCTCTTTCAGTGTTGAATGGGTGGGGTATTTATAGGCCCCAACCCAGTTCAAATTTGGAGCTCAAAAATGTCAATTCCCGGAATTCCGGGACCAAGCGGTTGCACCTCCTGATTGGAGCGGTTGCACCGCCTGGCAGAGCTCGAAGACTGAGCCTCTAGGCGGTGCTACCTCCTGTCAGGGGCGGTTGCACCTCCTGCCAGAGATCGAAGATTGAGCTCAAGCGGTGCAACCTCCTGACTGAGGCAGTTGCACCGCTCAGCCAGTGCTCGGAGACCGAGCCCAAGCGGTGCCACCTCCTGTCAGGGGAGGTTGCACCGCCCAATCTCGCTCGGAGACTGAGCCCAGGCGGTGCCACCTCCTGGCTGGGGCGGTTGCACCGCCTAGTCTTGCTCGGAGACTTAGCCCAGGCGGTGCTAACTCCTGGCTTGGGCGGTTGCACATCCCGCCAGAAATCAGGGTCCGAATGGGTTGATCCATTCGGCCCAATTTGGGTTTTTCAAGGGCCCAATTGCCCCAAGATTAAGTTAATGGGATCACCTCCTATTTCCAACTTAATCATTGTGCTAACTACGATGTTTCCTAAGACATTTACTATAACTTGCTCCTGTGCGTCAGTCGATTCTTCCGACGAGCTTCCGGCGAACTTCCGTCGATCATCCGATGAACCCTTGGTGATGCTCCTGCGGACTTCCGGCAAACTCCTGGACTTGCGACGATTCACTTGGCGAGTTCCGACGAGCTTCTTTGGCTAGCTCATGGACTTCTCGGATTTGTTCCCGCAGAACCTCCGACGACTGTCCAAACTTCCGTCGAACTCTCGAACTCCCAATGTGATCATTGTCTTGACTCCGGCGCAACTCCTACTGCATGTCTTTCTTCCATCGTAGTTAATCCTGCACACTTAAAACAAAACTTCGATCGAGACAATTTATCCTAAGCAATTAACCAAGTTGTCCGGCATGTCATTGGTCCCTCGACGCTTCATCCGATTCTTCAGCGCATCGTCCCCTCCTGCAGCCTATTGCCCAATCGGCCAGTTGACTCCGCAACTCCGATATCCTTGGCACAATACCCGCTCTTCTTGGCCCGATGCCCGAGTCCACGGCCCGAAGCCTTCTGTCGATACGTCGACCGATCCACCGGCCCGGCGTGCAATCTTCTAACATGTTCCTCCGGCACAACATGATTTTCCTACTTTAATTGTCTCATCCTGATCGAAGCATCCTGCGTCACTCAAAACGCAGATTAAATCATAAACATATATCAAGTAGTTTCATCATCAAAATACGAGATTCAACACTATTTACAACTTCCGTCTGGCCGTCGGTTTGTGGGTGATATGCCATACTTCTTTTCAATTTAGTACCCTATATATGGAATAACTTTGTCCAAAATCTGCTCGTGAAGATGCAAGTAGAATTTATCATAAGCACAATGCGTCCCTTATATTGTAATTCTTTTGAGTCCCAATTGTAATGAGCCATGGGGCTTGGTGCTTCCTCCAATTTTTTTATAATCTTACTAGTCTCTGAATCTTCTTGCCATTCCATCTTAACATCCTTAAGAAAGTCACTGGTCGGAAGTGAAACGACCAAAACTTCAATTTGCTCGGGTAGCTGCGAAAGCGCATCTGCAAGAACATTCTCTTTCCTCTTTTTATAAGTTATTTCATAATCAAATCCAAGAAGTTTTATTACCCTTTTTTGCTGCTCAGGGGATGATATTTTTCGCTCTAAAAAGTACTTGAGGCTTTTATGGTCAGTTTTAATTTGAAATCGTCGGCCAATCAAGTAGGGTCTCCACCTCGTTGCTGCGCGCACAATGGTGAGCATCGTCTTATCATATGTTGACTTATTTTGATGGGAGGGAGATAATGCCTTGCTAGTGTATGTGAGTGGTCGACTATCTTGCATGAGAATGGCTCCAATTCCGACTCCAAATGCGTTGGCCTTAATAATGAAGGGCCGGTTGAAATCTGGTAGTGTTAGCACCGGCGTCGTCGTCATGGCTGCCTTAAGTTTGTCGAAGTTAGCGGAGGCTCTATCTGACCATTGGAAGACATCATTTTTCAGTAAGGAAATAAGTGGTGCACTAATCTCTCCATAGTTTTTCACGAACTTACAGTAGTAGCCTGTTAAACCCAGAAAGCCATGTAGCAATTTTATGTTCCTCGGGGTCAGCCAGTTTTGCATTGCTCCAATTTTGAAGGGGTCTACTGCCACACCTTCCTCTAATATGATATGCCCAAGATATTCCACCTTCTTTTGAAGAAAGAAAAAATTCATAGTGGTTGTTGTATGTTCAAAAGGTGGTTTTCGGTATGTCTTCTTCGCATACTCGTATTTGATGATACTCGGATCGAAGGTCCAGCTTTGTGAAGATTTGTGCTCCCTTAGCAACTCAACTACTACTAGAATAGGGTATTTATCCTTGATGGTTATGCCATTGAGAGCTCGGTAATCAACACATAATCGCCATATTCCATCCTTCTTTCGTATGAGGAGCACCGGTGAAGAGTAGGGGCTGCAACATGGCCGAATAACTCCTGTTTTGAGCATCTCTTTTACAATCCTTTCTATTTAATCCTTCTGGAGATGTGGATACTGATATGGCTGAGCATTTGCTAGAGATTTGCCTGGAAGAATCGTTATACAATGATTATGCCGACGGGTAAGAGATAGGTTGCGCGGTTCGTCAAATATATCTGAAAATTCAGCAAGCAAAGGAGGTAGATTTGGATCTTCAAATTTTTTTGGCTCTCCCTTAGTTTGCTGCTCAAGTTGTACCAAAAAGCCGCTGCATGCTTTATACAAAACCTTCTCCATTTGTTGTGCACAAATCGTCGTTACGTCACCCTCACGTTTCCCATGCAGTATCACCTATTTCTCCTTACTATAAAATTTTATAATTAGTTGCATAAAATTCCAAGAAATATCACCTAATGTCATCAACCATTTAATTCTGAGTATGGCCTCATGATCATCAAGAGGGAGGAGGAAGAAATATGCAATTATCTCTTGGTCCTGTAGCAATAGTTTCACCTGCGGGCACCTATGATCACACTTCAAAATCCGTCTGTTGGTGACCTTAACGACAAGCCTGCTGCCCGTGTCGATGAGAACAATGATCGATTGTTGTTTGAGAAGGTCTCCAACATTCATCGTTTGCGGGTTTGAGTAGCCAGCTAGTGTATGTACTGTAACTTCAATCGGTTGTGGCTCTTCTTCTGTATCTTCTTCTTCATGTTCAAGGCTCTCTTTTGGATGTTCAATGACCTCTTCTTCTATTGGTTCAATCATAAGAAGTCCCCCTTTACTACAGCGTTGCTCACGGCTCCACGGCTCGTCACAATGCCAACATAACCCCTTCGCATATCGCTCCCGAAGCTCTTCTCTTATTAACCTCTTTGGTGTAGGGACTTGGTCAACAGTAGGGGGGGCTAAGGGCTTCAATATTACTAGTTGAGGAGCTACTCTGGTCCTCCGAGCTTCATGGTTCAATTGCTCCTCTTGATGTCGTGCGAAAGAGATGGCTGCCATAAGCGTATACGGTTGTCACGCTTTAACTTCTCCTCGGATCTCCGGCTTCAAGCCCTCAATGAAGGTCCTGAATAGATATTTTTGAGACCAATCATGAGTTTGATTAGATAACCTTTCAAACCTGGTTTGGTACTCTTGAATGGTAGAGGTTTGTCGGATCTTTGCTAGTTGTCCGTCAATATTCTCGTAATCGGTTGGTCTGAAGCGGATCAACAGTCCTTCTTTGAATTGTCACTATGAAAGGACTCCATAAGTATGTTCAAACCAGTCAAACCACTGTATAGCATCCCCTTCAAGATGTATAGCTGCAATTTTCACCATAGATGCATCCGCGGTTTTATGGTATCGAAAATATCGCTCCGCGCGCGAGATCCAACCAATTGGGTCTCCTTCTTCCCATCTAGGGAAGTCCACTCTCATGCATGGATAGTTGGAGTTAGTCATAGAGCTTCCCCTCTCTTGGAAGTCATATCTTTGGGCTTGGTGTGATTGGGTAAAGCTCTCTCCTTGATGTGATTTCTTTGGGCTTAGTGGTCGGCCCAATTTGAGTTTGGTAAAGAGCATCCGAATCTTATCCTCCATTCGCGCCTCGAAGGCTTTGAATTTAGCATTGATTATCTCCTCAGATGCCACAGTATATGCCACTAAATCTGTGATATTAAGATCTCTCTTTTGTTGTTGGGTTAAAGGCATGTATTGGTTGAGAGAGGTGATGGTCGAAAGGGTTGGTAGATTGGTGGATGTAGGCTATGGTTTAGGATTGTTTTGTGGCTATTTTGGGTGCAGTTTGAGGGTATGGTTTGGTGGAGTTTTAGGGCTGTGGATGAATATTTTGGATCTGCGGTAGATGGTAGCAAAGGTTTGATAGAAATCAGTGGAAGTTGCAGCAAGTATGTGCTGTCTTGTAAGAGTAGAATTATCGGCGAAGAAACAACGGTTTCTCGACATAATTTCCACCAAAAACATGAGAGAATTGAGGAAGAAATTGATAGCAAAATCACAGTTTATATGACAGCAAGGATGTCTAATTTAATCAAGAAAATTTCGGCAGTATAACAGTAAGGAAATTGGTGCAAGTTGCGATTGCAGAATTCTCATCAAAAAATTTCAACGGTTTACGACGAAAATTTGCAGCAACACAAAATCATTTTTAGAGATGAATTTCTCAATAGATCAATCTTAGATTGATACCAAGATGATCTATGAAGTGTATAAGAAATTTCATTCAAAAAAGATTGCAAATAGATGGGTTAAGGCAATAATATGCGGCTGAAATTTTTTGCAGCACAGATTTTTAAGTATAGCAGGTTGGACGTAAAAGATCAAGTTTATATTGAGAATTTTTTGATGAAACCAAAGGAAAATCTACTATTAGGAAGTGTCAAAGCTATCATAAAAAAATTGAAGAGATTTGGATAGAAACAACGTAGTATCAAGATCAAACAAACAGTGCTATGCGGCTGAAATTTTATACTGCAGATTTTTAAGTATAGCAGATTAGACGTAAAATATCAATGGTTTATATTGAGAATTTTTTGACAAAACCAAAGGGAAATCAGCTGTTAGGAAGTGTCAAAGATGTCATAAAAGTTTCGTAGAGATTTGGAAAGAAAAAACACAGTAGCAAGATCAAAAAGACGGTGCTATACGGTTAGAATTCTACAATGTATCTTTCGTCGTAGAGATGAAAACTTTGTGACGAAAAGTTTATGCAGCAATATAGGAACAATTTTTTTGGAATTTTTGAATAAGGATAACTAAATTGCAGTATCAGTAAGGTAGGAAACTAGAACCTATTGCAATTCATAGGGTGATCAAAGGATGATCCGCGGTGGTGGAGATGATGGCGGAATTCGGCGATGATCTTTTAAGCAATTGTGGGAATTGCTTTGGATGGTTGTGGAGGGTTGATGGATGGCTGTGGAAGGGTAGCGAGATGCCAAAAACGCTGCTCTAATACCAGATGTTAGAACCCTTGTAGATTCTAAACTTGGGGTTGATCTCTTTAGGGGATCAGCCTCCTTGGAACTCTATAGGGGTTCCTCCCTCCAAGTTGCTGCTCAAAGGCTACAAAAAAGATTCATCTATTACTTATGAAAAGAGGTGGAATACATGACTATTTATAGGGCTTCTAAACCCTAACTCCTAATAAGACTCTTATTTAAGACTCCTACTTCTAACCAACTCCTCATAGGACTCCTACTCAAGACTCCTACTTATAACCAACTCCTAATAGGACACCTACTCAAGACTCCTATTCCTTTACAACTCCTTATTCTTCTCTAAGAAATAACCTCCTAACCCTAGCCGGCCACTTCACCTCTTTAATAGGGGTCGGCTTAGGTAGGTTTTACATGAATGTCCCTCTCAATTAGGACTCTCCTAGCTAGAGTCCTAACAACCGCCCCCCCTCTTAGTGTCGCTCCGATCCTAACAGTATCATCAACCATCCAACATTCCATAAGCAGATCAATCAGTGAACTCATTCTCCAATGAGTACCTGCATTGTATCCCTAGTGTCCCAACATGAGTAGCTGTGAGACCAATAATCTCCATCATATAAATGAGTATACAGTACACCAATCTGTTTGGTTTTCTTGATGTCTCTCTCGAGTAATCTATGATCAAGATTATTTTAGGTTTATGTTTAAAGGTGAATCGGCCTCATTATAGTGATCTCATCATGATCCGATTCCCATTATATAGATCCATAGACAACACTATATATATATATATATATATATATATATATATATATATATATATATATATATGCTATCACTCACATAATTGGCTTATAGGGCACCTAAAGCCAATTACCTATGTGTTTGATCCCTATTAGACCTCTATGACTCTCAAAGATAATTTGAGATAATGGTGTCGTTAATTGATCTACGATATTATCTTGGGATGAAACTCTTTCCACTTCTATATCTCTTTGGGCGACAATCTCTCTAATCAAGTGGAACTGTTGAATCTCCTATTTCGATGATGAAACTACTTGATATATGTTTATGATTTAATCTGTGTTTTGAGTGACGCAGGATGCTTCGATCAGGATGAGACAATTAAAGCAGGAAAATCATGTTGTGCCGGAGGAACATGTCAGAAGATTAGACGATGGGCCGGTGGATCGGTCGACATATCGACAGAAGGCTTCGAGCTGTGGACTCGGGCATCGGGCCAAGAAGAGCGGGTATTGTGCCATGGATATCGGAGTTGCAGAGTCAACTGGTCGATTGGGCAATAGGCTGCAGGAGAGGACGATGCGTCGAAGAATCAGACGAAGTGTCGAGGGACCAATGACATGCCGCACAACTTGGTTAATTGCTTAGGATTAATTGTCTCGATCGAAGTTTTGTTTTAAGTGTGCAGGATTAACTACGATCGAAGAAAGACATGCAGCAAGAGTTGCCCAGGTGTCAAGACAATGATCACGTTGGGAGTTCGAGGGTTCGACGGAAGTTTGGACAGTCGTTGGAGGTTCTGCGGGAACAAATCCGAGAAGTCCATGAGCTTGCCAAAGAAGCTCGTCGGAAATCGCCAAGTGGATCGTCGCAAGTCCAGGAGTTTGCCGGAAGTTCGTAGGAGCATCACCGAGAGTTCATCGGATGATTGATGGAAGTTTGTCGGAAGCTCGCCGGAAGAAGCGATTGACGCACCGGAGCAAGTTGCAGTAAATGTCTTAGGAAATATCGTAGTTAGCACAATGATTAAGTTGGAAATGGGAGGTGATCCCATTAACTTAATCTTGGGGCAATTGGGCCCCTGAAAAACCCAAATTGGGCCGAATGGATCAACCCATTCGGACCCTGATTTCTGCCAGGCGGTTGAACCGCCCAAGCCAGGAGGTGGCATCGCTTGGGCTAAGTCTCCGAGCGAGACTGGGTGGTGCAACCGCCCCAGCTAGGAGGTGGCACCGCCTGAGCTCAATCTCCAAGCGAGACTGGGCGGTGCAACCTCCCCTGACAGAGGTGGCACCGCCTGGGCTCGGTCTCCGAGCTCTGGCTGAGCGGTGCAACCATCTCAGTCAGGAGGTTGCACCGCCTGAGCTCGGTCTTCGAGCTCTGGTAGGAGGTGCAACCGCCCCTGACAGGAGGTGGCACCGCCTAGAGGCTCCGTCTTCGAGCTCTGCTAGGCGGTGCAACCGCTACAGTTAGGAGGTGCAACCGCCTAATCCCGGAATTCCGGGAATTGACAGTTTTGAGTTCTAAATTTGAACTGGGTTGGGGCCTATAAATACCCCACCCATTCAGCACTAAAATACCAATCAACATACACTGAAATCTTGATCTTGTTCTGTGATTTTTAGAGCTCAAAATTGTTGTAAAGGCCAAAAGTTCTTCTCCCTCTTTTCTTCCAAGTTCTGAGCTGTAAAGAGAGGAGAAAAAATTCTGTAAGGGTTGTCTCCTAAGCCCGTCAAAAGGAGTGAAACTGTAAAAGGGTGGTTGGCCTTCGCCTATTGAAGGAAGGCTTCTAGTTGACGTCGTTGACCTCGTCGGTGGAGGAAGCGAAAAGTGGAGTAGGTCAAGATTGACCGAACCACTCTAAATCTCGGTTTGCATTTACTTTGAGCATATTATCTTTACTGCAAACCTCCTCTAAAGCTTACTGCCTTCTGCGCATATACGATCATGTTTCAAGCTCTGCATTTTCCGAATCAGCGTTTAGATGTAAATCGTTTTTATCGTACGAACATCATATTTCAAGTTTGCGTTTACGTTCTGATTTCTATCTTAACTGCAAACTACCTTTATATCTTTGCTTTAACTGCATCTTGCTTGGTTACAAGTTAAAGTGATTTATGAATCATAGTTTCTACCGAAATCGCTCTTATCGTACGAACGCGATTTTAATCGTCGAAAGTTTTCTGCTGCACTAATTCAACCCCCCCTCTTAGTGCTCTTGATCCTAACAATTGTTATCAAGGCCCGGTATTTCTCATTTCGGATTTACACCCGAGAGAAATGGCTCTTCATGGCTTTCAAGAGGGCTTATCGGTTGTTCGTCCACCGTTGATTAACGGATTGGACTACACTTATTGGAAAACTCGAATGAGAGTTTTTTTTATTTCTATGAATTTGGATTTATGGAATATCGTTGAAAATGGTTTTCAACTTCCCTCCAAACCGATGAACGAATGGTCGGATTTGGAGAAGAAGTATTTTTCTTTAAACGTAAAGGCTATGAATGCCTTAATTTGCGCTTTGGACAAAAATGAGTTCAATCGGATTTCTACGTGCGAAACGACTTTTGACATTTGGCGAATACTTGAAATCACCCACGAGGGAACTAGTAGAGTCAAAGACTCGAATGTTAACATTTTATTGCATGATTTTGAGCCTTTTCGAATGCAACCAAGCGAGACTATAGGCGACATGTATACCCATTTCATGGATGTCGTCAATAGTTTAAGAACTATTGGAAAATGTTTTTCGGATTTTGAACTCGTAAACAAGATTTTGCGTTCTCTTTCTAAGAAGTGGGATTCAAAAGTAACTGTAATACAAGAAGCTAAAAACCTAAACAACCTACCACTTGAAGAACTAATTGGTTCATTGATGACATATGAAATGGTGCACAATGCACATGATGAACATGATGAACAAAACCACCTTCCAAAGAACAGGAAGAATTTGGAACTCCGGACAAATGAATACCACTTGAGCGATGACTCAAGTGATTAGGACAATGATGAACTTGAACTTCGAACACTAAATCTTAATAAGTTTATTAAATAAAAATCTAAAATAAATAATAAACTTGAACGAAGGAAGAGGCCAAAGAAGAAGAACACAATGTGGGATGAATCGAGCTCCTCTAAAGACGAGGAGAAAATCAAGAAAGGCGAGGTGGCAAACTATGCCTTAACCACTTTCAATGATGAGGTAATCGAAATCCCCCTAATTTATTTTGAAATTACTTGATGCTCTCATGATGTATTTCCTTTTTTAGTTTAGAATTAATTTTCTTAAAAATTATATGTTTTTTTTAAAAAAATAATTATGATCATGCCAAGTAATTTTGAAAATGATAATATTGCATATTTTATGATAAACAAATAAAATGATTTTGATTGAAAATATGAAATCATGGTTAAGAAGTAATAATGTGTATTACATTGATTTCCATTGTTATTTCTCGATTTTGATTAAAAAAAATCATGTTTGATTTGAAGAAATGCATAATGATGTAATATTAAATATTTTGATGAACAATTTTATGCATGAGATTTTAAGCTATACATGATGATAAGTATGTGTTATTTTCATGAATGTATTTGGAAAACTATGGCAAAAAATGTGCTCGAATGCATGAACTTGTTAAGATTGTTTTTCGGACTTTCTTGATTCAATGTTCAAATCACTTAATTGCCATGATGATTTTACACTATTACATGCCTTAATAACATGTTGGAAATTATGTGTTTTGGATACAAAAAATTTTATGATCATGAGCATATTTTATCTTCAGGATCGAACTTGAAAATCTATAGCAAATTCTTGTCCGAATGCATGAAAGTGTTAATTTCATTTTTGGATTCGCTTAACAATTGATATCCTAACAATCGGATTTTCTCATACACTTATTATATGAAAAATATTTTTCTGAAATGAATTTGATGAAATGATTCCTGCTTATAAATTCTATCTTGAAATATGGATGATAGTGTTTTTACTTGCAAAGATTTGTTTCATATACATATCTCCTATGATTCATGTGTAGAGAAAGAATTTATAAATCATAATACAATGAGATTTCATATGCAAAAATAAAGTGCTTTTGTGATTCTTTGCTAAAGAAAATAATTATTAAAATCATGATCTTGATAATTATAACATGAAGTTCTTTATAAATCAAGATCGTTCATTATGCTCCCAACATTTATCAAAAAAGAATTCTTCAAATGAAGTGTAACTTGTCTTTTGATTTCTCAGAATCCAATAAAGTGTCATATTGATATCTTGATACTTGGAATATTTTAAAATGTGATCTTGATGAGAATGTTTCAAGTTGCTCTTTGTGCTATATCTTTTCAAATGAATCATGAGCCATGATATCATATATTTCATAATATAGAAATAACAAGATTTCTTTGCCTTGTATGTCTTATGTGATGATTGTACATCAATTTGCTTTATTATGAATTATATGAATCTTGATCGTGAACTTGTTAAGAAGAATTTTAATGAACCATGAATCATGTCTTTGGTATTCATGAATTGATCCTAACAATTGATCCTCATTGATATCTTTCATTGATATGATAAATTATCATCTCATGATATATCGCATAATTATGTCATGCTTTGCGATTGTATCATGTGATCTTTGCTGAATTTTCACATTGATATTCTTCATGACATGATTTCTTTGCATTGTTGTCTTGTATGCTTCATGTGATAATATGAATACATGAAACACTTATGATATGATTTTTATGCAATTCCTTGTATTCATGAAATGTTTATCTCATCACCTAATAATTCTTCTTGATATTCCTTATGTGATGATATAGAATACATGAAATATTCATTAATTTGTTTTGATGTATACAAATAAGAAGTTTCGATCATGTATGGTAGGATATAATTTGACAAATTTAGTACCATCATGTTGCAAAATAAATGATGATTAGGAATCACGCATTAATGATGATTGTATATTTTATGATTTGGCATGATGCATGCAATGATGAAATATTCATGAATTTGAAATTATGCATGCAATACTTATGACAATGATGTACATGATGTATTGCATATGATATGTATCATGAATGCTTTAAATGATGAATGTTTGGTATCATGATCAACATGTTGATAAATGCTTAAAAATTTTAATGTTTGAGTATCATGTATGATATACCCATTAATGATGATTGATTTATTTTTCGGTATCGTGCATGAAAAATAAGGTTTTTGAAATTGTGTATGTTTTAATTTGAATATATAATGATGCACAAATAAAATTGATACTTACCTTTGACATAATCTGAAAATTGAAAAAAAAAAGGTCTTCCCTTCTTTTTAACAATGACAAAGGGGGAGCAAGAATTTCTAGCGTGGACATCATGAAAAGAGGCAAACTAGCTAGCTTACACAATTCAAGATGAAAGCAAAAATTACACTCAAATGTAACACTTGCTAAATTGTTGCTTGCCTCATGTAAAACATATTATCTCTTGCTAGTTTGGCATTTTGCTAGCTTGCACTTTGCAAAGAAAGCAAAAATGACACTTCTCAAAAGAGAAGAAAGAGCTTGTTATCTTGAACATCACAAGCTTGACAAACAAAAATTACAAAAGTGCTATCTTGCCTATCTCAAGAAGCAAAACTTGCAACTTGCATATTGCAATAGGAAACAAGAATCATAAGCTTACACAAGAAAGCTATCTTGCACCTTGCAATGGAAGCAAAATTGCGAGCTCAAACATTGTAAAGGAGGCAAAAATTTGCTAGCTTGCAACTTGCATATTTCAAGAAGCAAGAGTTGCCTTCTTGAACATCTCTAAATTGCTAGCTTGCAAGTTCTAAAATGTTGTAACATTGCTAGCTTGCATGTCCTAAAAGTGCTATCTTGTATGCTGTAAAACTTGCATATCTAAAACTTGATATCTTGAATGTTCTAAGCATGATGTAACATTTGCTAAATTTTCTGGCTTCAAAACTGCATAATGATAAAACTTGATATTATGTTTTTCATGTAATAAGTCAAACTAATATTCCAAACATAAGAATAGTTGGACTTCTCCTTTTTGTTGATGACAAAGGGGGAGAAGTATGAATATTGCAAGTATTCAGTTTGAATTCAAGATTCTATCAATATGGCATATTGATAGGGGGAGTTTGTTTAAACTCTAGGAGTTACATTTAACTCCGTCATTAAGTGGTTGTCATCATAAAAAAGGGAGAGATTGTTGAATCTCGTATTTTGATGATGAAACTACTTGATATATGTTTATGATTTAATTTGTATTTTGAGTGAGGCAAGATGCTTCGATCAAGATAAGACAATTAAAGCAGGAAAATCATGTTGTGCCGGAGGAACATGTCAGAAGATTGGACGACGGGCCGGTGGATCGGTCGACATATCGACAGAAGGCTTCGGGCCGTGGACTCGGGCATCAGGCCAAGAAGAGCGGGTATTGTGCCAAGGATATCAGAGTTACGGAGTCAACTGGCAGATTAGGCAATATGCTGCAGGAGATGACGATGCACCGAAGAATCAGACGAAGTGTCGAGGGACCAATGACATGCTGGACAACTTGGTTAATTGCTTAGGATTAATTGTCTCGATCGAAGTTTTATTTTAAGTGTGCAGGATTAACTACGATAGAAGAAAGACATGCAGCAAGAGTTGCCCCGGAGTCAAGACAATGATCACGTTGGGAGTTCGAGAGTTCGACGGAAGTTCGGACAATCGTCGGAGGTTCTACGGGAACAAATCCGAGAAGTCCATGAGCTTGCCAAAGAAGCTCATCGGAACTCGCCAAGTGGATCGTCGCAAGTCCAGGAGTTTGCCGGAAGTCCGCAGGAGCATCACCGAGGGTTCATCGGATGATCGACGGAAGTTCGCCGGAAGCTCACCGGAAGAAGCGATTGATGCACCGGAGCAAGTTGCAGTAAATGTCTTAGGAAATATCGTAGTTAGCACAATGATTAAGTTGGAAATGGGAGATGGTCCCATTAACTTAATCTTGGGGCAATTGGGCCCTTGAAAAACCCAAATTGGGCCGAATGGATCAACCCATTCGGACCCTGATTTCTGCCAGGCGGTTGAACCGCCCAAGCCAGGAGGTGGCACCGCCTGGGCTAAGTCTCCGAGCGAGACTAGGCGGTGTAACCACCCTAGCCAGGAGGTGGCACTACCTGGGCTTAGTCTCCAAGCGAGACTGGGCGGTGCAACCTCCCTTGACAGAGGTGGCACCGCCTGGGCTCGGTCTCCGAGATCTAGCTGAGCGGTGCAACCGCCTCAGTCCGAAGGTTGCACCACCTGAGCTCGGTCTTTGAGCTCTGGCAGGAGGTGCAACCGCCCCTGACAGGCGGTGGCACCACCCAGAGGCTCAGTCTTCGAGCTCTGCCAAGCGGTGCAATCGCTCCAGTCAAGAGGTGCAACCGCCTGATCCTAGAATTCCGAGAATTGACAGTTTTGAGCTCCAAATTTGAACTGGGTTGGGGCCTATAAATACCCCACCCATTCAGCACTAAAATAACAATCAACATACACTGAAATCTTAATCTTGTTTTGTGATTTTTAGAGCTCAAAATTATTGTAAAGGCCAAAAGTTCTTCTCCCTCTTTTATTCCAAGTTCTGAGCTGTAAAGAGAGGAGAAAAAAATTCTGTAAGGGTTGTCTCCTAAGCCCGTCAAAAGGAGTGAAACTGTAAAAGGGTGGTTGGCCTTCGCCTATTGTAGGAAGGCCTCTAGTTGACATCGGTGGAGGAAGCCAAAAGTGGAGTAGGTCAAGATTGACCGAACCACTCTAAATCTCGGTTTGCATTTACTTTGAGCATATTATCTTTACTGCAAACCTCCTCTAAAGCTTACTTCCTTCTGCGCATATACGATCGTGTTTCAAGCTCTACATTTTTCGAATTGGCGTTTAGACGTAAATCGTTTTTATCGTACGAACATCATATTTCAAGTTTGCGTTTACGTTCTGATTTCTATCTTAACTACAAACCGCCTTTTATATCTTTGCTTTAACTGCATCTTGCTTGGTTACAAGTGAAAGTGATTTACGAATCAGTTTTTCTACCAAAATCACTCTTATCGTACGAACACGATTTTAATCGTCGAAAGTTTTCTACTGCACTAATTCACCCCCCCCCCCCCTCTTAGTGCTCTTGATCCTAATAGGAACTCCTCAGAATGTGCATTGACTTCTGAGATAGACATAAGTTCCTTTGTTTGAGCAATTACCTTATTGTTATCGCAATATAAGGGAATCAACTCCTCGTTGCCCGGCATGACTCCCAGATCTATGATAAACTTTTTTATCTAGACTTCCTCTCATGTCGCCTCTACCGCAGCAATGTACTCTACCTCTGTGGTCAAGTTAGCAGTGGTGTCTTGTTTGGAACTATTCCAGTATACTGCTCCTCCATTCAAGGTGAACATATACTTTGAACTAGACTTGCTATTATCGGCATTAAACTAGAAGCTCGAGCCAGTATAGCTCTCAACCTTGAGACTAGTTCCTCCATATATCAGTAAAAGATCCTTAGTACTTCTCAAGTACTTAATAATATACTTTATTGCTTTATAGTTCTTCAAGACTAGATCCATCTGATATCTGCTCGTGACACTCAAAGCATGTGCTATATCAGGCTTGATATATATATCATAGCATAAATGATAGACCGTATCGCTAAGGCATAGGGTATCTTATCCATTTCGGCCATTTCTTCAGGAGTCTTTAAGGATATACTCCTTGAAAGTGATATCTTATGTCTAATTGGTATGAGACATCTCTTGAAATTTTTTATACCAAACCTTTTGACAATGGTATCTATGTCCCTGGACTAGGACAAACCAAGCATCCTCTTGAATCTATATCTATATATCTGAATCCCCAATATGTAGGATGCTTCCCCTAAGTCCATGGAGAAGTGTCTAGATAGCCAAGCCTTTACTATAGAGAGTATCTTTATATCATTCCTAATGATGAGGATGTCATCCACATATAGCACCAAAAATGTTATAGCACTCTCATTTATCTTCCTATACACACAAGGCTCATCTTCATTCTTAATGAAGTCATAAGATTTGATTGCCTCATCAAATCTTATATTCCAACTTTGGGAAGCTTTATTTAGTCCATAAATGGACCTAAGCAACCTGCACACCTTATTTGGACTATTCTTGGATATGAATTCCTTAGGTTGTATCATTACACCTTTTCATCGAGGTTGCCATTGAGAAATATGATTTTCACATCCATATATCAGATCTCATAATTATAGTGTGCTACAAGAGCCAATAGAATTCAGATGGATTTTAGCATGGCTACGAGTGAAAAGTTTTCATCATAGTCTACACATAGCTTTTAACGATACCCCTTAGTCACTAGCCTTGCTTTATAGGTCTCCACTTTCCCATCTACTCCGATCTTATTCTTGAAGATGCATTTGCAACCAATGGGTACAATACTCTCAGGTGTATCAACTAAGTTCCAAACCTTATTAGAGTACATGGAATCTATCTTAGAATTTATGGTCTCTTGCCACTTCCCAGAGTCTATACTCATACAAGCTTCTTCATAGGTTTGAGGATCAATATCTTCAACATTCTCTCCTATGATATATCTCATATATCTCTAAGGAGGATGGGACACTCTATCGGACCTACGTAAAGTCGAAACTTGTGTGCTAGGTACTTGAACAGACTCTGGTTGTGGAATAGTGCTTGAGCTAGGTTCTCTAATCTCATTCAACTCTAACATACTCCCACTGTCTCCACCAAGAATGTGTTCCTTCTCAAGGAACACTACTCTCTTGGCGACAAAAACCTTTTGATCCTCGAGGTGATAGAAATAATACCCATTAGTTTTCTTGGGGTATCCCACGAATATGCACCATTTTGTCCTGGATTCCAAGTTGTCGGGGTAGTGTCTTTTGACATGGGCAAGACAGCCTCAAATCTTAACAACCTTAAGATCGGGATTCTTCCCTTTACATATCTCATATGGAGTAGATACTACCGACTTAGTTGGAATTCTATTTAGAAGGTAAGCTACGATCTTTAAGGCATATCCCTAGAATAAGATAGGAAGGTCGGTAAGATACTCTCATGTCTAATAGTGTGTGATTTCTCCTCTCGGGTACACCATTGAGCTGAGGTGTATAAGGAGGTATCCATTGGTATAAAATCCTATAGTCATTGAGAAATTGGGTGAACTCTGTACTCAAGTACTCACCTCCTTGATCTGATCGAAGAGTCTTGATACTTTTTCAACTTTGGTTCTCTACTTTACTCTTATACTTTCTGAATTTCTCGAGGGCCTTGGACTTATACTTCATCAAGTACCTTGAGAAATCTTTAGTAAAAGTACTGAAGTAGGAGTAACCACCTATGACATGAGTTGACATGAGACCATATACATCACTATGTATAAGTTCCAATAGCTAAGTGGCTCTCTATCCAATTCTACTAAATGAAGAGTTGGTCATCTTTCTACGAACTCAAGGTTCACAAGTCATATATGACTCATAGTCGAATGGATCTAGGTATCCATCCTTTAACAACTTTTGAATCATTCCTTCACGGATGTGACCTAGCCTACAATATCATAGATATGCATTGTTCACCTTATCTCGTTTCCTCTTAAGCTCACTTACACTCATGATGTGTGGAGCAATGTCTAACATAAACAAAATCTTATCATCTAATATTATCAAATAATTATTGTTCTAAAAAATTAATTTATATCCACTAACTATCAAACATGAAATGAAAATAATATTTTTGATAATAGAAGGAACAAAATAATAAGCATCTAATACAATAATAGCTCCACCAAACAAATTTAGGGTGACCTCGCCAATAACCATTGCAGTAACTTTTGCTCCATTGTCCATCTTGAGGTCCATCTCGCCTCTCACCAATCTCCTAGGGCTTGCCAGAACCTACAATAAATTATATATGTGATAAGCACTATCGATATCCAATACCCATGTGTTATCATAAGATTTTGACAAATGGAGATTGATCATGAATGTATCTAAAGCTTCTCCAAGCTTCTGTTTCACCCTCTCTACAAGATACTCTTTGCAGTTCCTCTTCCAGTGCCCATTTTGCCATAGTGGAAGCATTGGCCTTTATCCTTTGTTAGGTCTTTCTTAACAACATTTGCTTTACCCAGTCTGCCCTTGCCCTTGCCCTACTTAAGAGACTTTTATGTCTTCCTTTTCTTTCTAGTCTCACTAATATAGAGAACTAGCTTCACTTTCTTGATGGTGCTCTATGCCACCCTCAACATATTGAGGAGCTCAGGGAGAGCCACCTCAATCTTGTTCATATTAAAATTCATTATAAACTGAGAAAAAGGAATCAGGTAGGGACTGAAGCATAAGGTCCACACACAGGTCATCCTCTAGGGTCATCCTTAAACTTGTGAGTTTTTCTATCAACTCAATCATCTTTAGGACATGGTTATGACTAGTATCCCTCAGTCATCCTAGTACGGAAGAAACTCGTGGATATCTCATATTACTGAGTCCTTCCTTGTTCCACAAATAATTTACAAAGATGTAGGAGAATGGATCTAGCATCCATTTTTTCATGTTGTCTCTGTAACTCAGGAGTCATAGAGCCCAATATGTAATACTAAGCAAGAGTGAAGTCATCTATGTATTTCACGTAGCGAGTGATCTCATCATTGCTTGCCCCTTCGTCGGGCGTAGGCATCATTGCATCAAAGACGTACGCGATTTTCTCCATCGTGAGAACGATTCTCAAGTTGTAGAGCCAATCCATATAATTTGGACCAGTGAGGCGGTTGACATCAAGTATGCCACGTATAGGATTAGAAAATGACATAATTATGAAAATAAAGATGTAGCAAAAATAAATAATATGTATATTTTATAAAAAATAAATAATTAAGATATGAACTTCTATCTTAATCTACTCCCACTATTTTCCCGCGAATCACATAACTTCCCTCCGGTATATGAATCGAAGACCCCCGATAGATCTCTGGTGGGGATTGGGATCCAATCGACATCTCTAATTCCCGTCCTATTCGGCCTTCGAACCACCATGGCCTTGAGTGACTCGACTAACCATGGTGTTTAGTTAAGTCATCACCATCATTACAAGATGAGTCTGATTCGCTAATATGCCCTCAAGTGACTTGACCAAACATACCATTTCCTCATGTCAACAATGATATCTTTATGTCGTAAGCAAGATAGCAAATCGTGATATAGGTGAGCCTTGACTCGACCAACTCAACCTACGTTGGGAATTAGTCCCCACCTATAATGATGGAAGGCCACGTGGGTTAATCTAATTGCCTCACGTTTATCGACTTAATATTATCGAGAAAGTGGATTTTTGATTTGGTATCTAATATGACATGTCACACACATATATATTTAATATATATTTACATCACATGCAAATATATATACATATATCTAGTAGGTGTACAAGTAATCACACATCACGTAGGCAATCACATCAGATGATCATGGACCACATCATAATATTATCAGGCCTGAGCTAATGGGCCTAATCACTTATATCAAGATCTATATATGCAACGATGCATCTCCATGCCTCGTGATCGTCCATCTTGTCCTCGTTAGTTCTGTCAGCATCTCGACGTAACTCCATGCACCACGATCATCCGTCTCGACTCATGGGTCCTACTATTGCCACCACGCTCCCACTGTGCCTTCCCATGTAATTACAACTTAATCATAAGCATGCATGCTCGATAATAAACGAGAAATAAATTGGAGGCTCGCAAACTCCAATAATAATAATAATCACATCACGTACACATACATCACATGGTCCATGATTATCCATTCACATCATATATTACATGTATATATCATCATCATGTAGGTGTTGGGAAATCTGGGGTGACATCACATGCACAGCAGAAGAACAAAAAAACAAAATCCCAGAATTCTCGTAGAAAAGAAGGTTTTATCGTCATGTAAAAGTTGGTGCGCAAAAACTTATGAAATCTAAAAACTATACATAAGAGAATTACCTAGGGAGATCATATATCCTTGAAAACCTACAGATCTATAGGAGATGATGAAGGAGGTCAATTTTCCTCCTCTCTAGCGATGATCCATATGGTAGGGGTGGTGAAGATGCTCCTTGAATCGCTGCCCAAAACTCTTCCTCGCACGTACCACGCAATCAAGAAGGGGCTACCCCTTCTTGCTGTCCACACGCCCCAAATAGGGGATGTAGTATGAGGAGGAAAAGGAGACAGGAGAATAGGAGGAGGCAGCTAAAAAGAACCTTTAGCCTATGGGTCTTTGGTTCCGTCCTATTTATAGAGACCCCCGTCAACTTAACCCTAATGGATCCTTCTATATTGGGTACTGGATATCCATCTAACTACCCAAGCCTCTTAGATTAGTGGGTCTCTACCCAATAATCTCTTATTGGATCTCATCCGTAGGATACAATAATTTAGGGGCTTATTGGATATTCAATAAGATAGGGGCTCTAGCAGATATCTCATGTCCAAACCTCTACTCGTTGCAATGCCTACCATATGTGTATAACCCTCTAGGCCCAATATCGAGCTAGTTGTGAGTCATACCTGTCAGAAATCCCTTTGGCTCAATGAAATATTATCTCCATAATAATTCACTCGACTCAACGACTACGGATGTACTAGGCCACTACGTCGTAGTCCTCAAACAATATAGGAGAATCCAATTCTTTAGACTTATCTGTCCTCAGTTATCATGTATTTATAGTCCCATATCCATCTAATACTTGAGAGACCATATACTGAGCATGGTACTGTTAGGCTCAAAAAGTTTCTACTCGAGTCTCGCTCTAATCGGATTCTCTCTCAGAGAACTCTTTCTCTCTCAATCTGAATGACCTTGGTCAGGGATTTTCTGAGCAAGAACATATGAAACATTCGTCTTATTACATTGAGAGTAGATGATCCTCTATCGACACTAAATTGTCCTTGTAAGGTTGACTACTACTCTCGATGACCGGTAGTGATAGATTTGGAACCGCTAGACCAATAAGTCTAGTATTAAAGAGTGGAGTGTTATGATTGAGTCGACACTAAGAGAGAGAGGGGGGGGGGGGTGAATTAGTGCAGTAGATAAAATTACATCAGTTAAAAAATTCTTACGTTCGATTAAAATTAATTTCGGAAAGATGTTAACATGAAACATGTTCGTAAGGGTATGCAACTAAAGTAATGAGGAAGTATGGTAGTTTGCAATAAATGTAAATAGTAAAGCAGAAATGTAAACTAGATTTTATAGTGGTTCGGTCGTTATGACCTATATCCACTCTATCGATTCCTCTTCCGTCGAGGCCACCGACATCCACTAATAATCTTCTTTTAACGGGCGAAGATTAACTAGCCTTTTACACCCCTCTTCTCCTTTTCACAGGTTTAGGAGACAACCTTTTACAAGCACTCTCTCCTCCCTAAATAGAATTATAAACTTAGAACTAAAGGAGGGGATCTCTCAAGTGATTGCAATAGTGTTTTCTCACTTTAAAGCTCTTTGTGCTTGTGTATGTTAACCAGGGATGAGATGGGTATTTATAAGCCTCAAGTGGATTCAAACTTAGAGCATAAAATATCTCATCCTCGGTTTTCGGGGTATTAGTGGTACTACCGCCTGTGCTGGGCGGCACCACTACCTGCATTACTGACAATGGGTGGTACCATCGCTTGAGACCCTGCCACTGGGCAGTACCACCGCCTGACGGTCTCTCGGAGACTATGTCTAAGCGGTACCACCATCCAGACCGATGGTACCACCGCTTGACATAGTCTCGGAGACTGTGCCACGATGGTTTCATCTATTTGGTCATTATTTGGGCTTTTTCACTTGCCTCAACACAACCCAAACTTGGGCCCAATTGGCCCCTAATTGAGTTGGCCCAATTCCAACCCAATTATGTGCTAACTATGAATTTTAAGGCATACATTAAGTCATTAAGCTAAATAAGTTTGGTAAGTTTAGGTTTCTTTCGGTGAGCTTCCAGCGATCTTTTGACGAACTTCCGATGATCTCTTGGCAATGTTCCAGCAAACTCCCGGCAAGCTCCTGGACTTCAAGACGATCTTCTTGGTGAGTTCCGATGAGCTTTTTTGGCAAGCTTATGGACTTCTCGATCAATTTTGGCAGAACTTACGATGAACATCTGGACTTCCGACAAACTCTCGAACTCCCAACGAAATCTCATTCTTGACTCTAAGACTTCATTTTGCTTTATGCCTTGATCGCTATCGTAGTTAATCCTGCACACTTAAAACCTACTTCGATCTAGATAATTATTATAAAGCAAATCAAATATTATCCAGTATGTCATTGGTTTATCGGTGCTTTGTCCAAATCTTTGTCGTATCATCCTTTCTTGCGGCCTATTGCCCAATTGGCTAGTTGACCTACGCAACTCAGATATCTTTGGTGTAATTTTCACTCTTCTTGGCCTGATGCTCATACTCATAGTCCGAAGCCTTCTGTCGATACGTCAACCGATCCTCCGGCTCGACATCTAATCTTCTGACATGTTCCACTCCGGCCCAACATGATTCTTCCTGCTTTAATTATCTCTCCCTGATCGAAGCTTCCTACGTCACTCAAAATACAAATCAAATTATAAACACTATCAATTGGTTTCATCATCAAAATTCAAGATTCAACAATCTCCCCCTTTTTTATGATGACAACCAATTGATGACGGAGATAACTTTAACTCCCCCTATAAATTTGTCATATTGATAGAACTCTTGAATTCAAAAATCCAAGCAACATGTTATCATAAAATCATGTATAACATCATCATACTTCTCCCCCTTTGTCATCAACAAAAAGGAGACATGCAACTTTCAAGATTTAGAGATATAAGCTTAGGAATTTAGCAAATTTCCCATCACTTAAGAACATACATAATCACCAAATCATCATTTAATTTTAAAGATGTGCAAGATTACAAATTTTACAAGTTTGCACTTTTGCTTCTTAAGATAGGGAAGCTAACAATTTTTGGTGATGTTCAAGATAGCAAGTTCTTTCTTCTCTTTTGAGAAGTGTAATTTTTTGCTTCCTTTGCAAAGTGCAAGTTAGAAAAAATTTACATCATTTTACAATATGTAAGTTAGCAATTTAGAAAGTGTTACTTCTCTTTGAAGTATAATGGCTAGCACGATAGTAATGCATCACTTTTAGAATATGCAAGCTAGCAAATTTTACTCCCCCTTTGTCATTGTAAAAAAAAAGGGAAGAATATAATTTTGTAATTTTTTTTCCCTTTACAACAATTTTCATGACAAAGATAAAGTATCATTCTTAATTTAATATGTTTGTGCATCATTATAGTTTTAAATTAAGACATGCACAATTTCAAAACCTTACATTTCATCCTTCATGCATGATACCATAAATAAATCAATCATCACTATGGGCATATCATACATGATACTCAAGCATTCATGATACATCATTTATTTTCTCCCATGCAAATCATCATGTATATTTTTAAAATATAAAATCACCATTACATGCATGATCATCATTCATAATTTCAAAATGTAAAATCATCAAACATGATACAAACATTTATTTTTAAAACATTCATCATTATTTTCAAATCATTTAATTTGTCAAATCAACAAGATCACTTTCAAAAGATTCAAAATGAAATAAAGAGATTCATCAATCTCTTGAAATGCAAGTGATTTCCTTTCTCCCCTTTGTCATTGTAATTAAGAAAGAAGAAAAGGGAAATAATGCATAGCAGAACTCAAGTCATAAATTTTTAAGATGTCAAGTAGCATATCATATTATGGTTTATTAGGATAAATCTCCTTTTTAGTGAATAGCAAAAAGAATCGAGAATAAAGTATGAAAAATCTTGATTTATCGAAAACTTTCAAGTTGTAATCAAAAGAACAATTTAGATAATTTTTCTCTTTAGCAAATGGCAAAAAGAGACATAAGAGATTAAATGAGAGATCTTGATTTATATAAGTAAAATTCCAAGTTATAATTTCAAGAAATCAAGATCATGATATAGACAAAATTCATTCAAATTCATAATCATCAAAATCACTTTCATAATCCAAGAAATTCACAAAAATGATACAAATAGATTCATCAATATCCCTTTTTGAAAACTCGATAAGGTAGGGATTGAGAAATTTTAAAGAAAAATGCTTTCCTCCTTTTTGTTTCAACTTATTTGATTGATGCCCTTTTCTTTTATGCCAAATCCACTCATCATTGATTAAAATCGAAACACAAATTTTATCATCGAAATCATCATGACCAATCACATTAAACATAAGGCTTCTTTTAAACAAGAAATTTGATTTTTCATTTTGATTCCAATGATAATACACTTTCCTTTTTATGTATTTCATTTTATGTGATTGATTTCATATAAGTATGCTCAAGGTTTTTTTGTATGAAAACCATCTATCATGTTTAAAATCGAAAAGCAATACAAAATCATCAAGATACACATAATTATTATTTTTAAAACATACATAAGATTAATCTTATTAGATGTGCAAGCATTAGATCTAACATTTTATTCCTTTATCATAAAATATGTAATTTTCATGATCATTTTCAAAATCACTAAAAAGATAAGCATAGTCTCAATTTTTATATATTTTTTAATAATTTATATATAAATTTTCTAAACTAAGTTAAAAATGACTTATAAAATGCACCAAGTAATTTCAAAATAAAGCAAAGGGGTTTTGGTTACCTCTCCTTTGTTGGTTTGCTCCTCGTCTTCGGAGGTACTTGATTTGTCCAAAGTCGCTTTGAGTGTCTTCTTCTTCTTTGGCAACGTCTTCTTTTTAAGTTTATTTTTATTCTTCGATTCTTGTTTTAAAATTTTCTTTAAGCTTTATTGTTAAGAGTTCAAAATCATCATCACTTGAGCTTTTGCTCGAGTGGTTGTCATTTGTTCTAAGTGCCAAATCCTTCATATTCTTTGGAAGGTTGTTCTCAAATTCATCATATTCAATATGTGCCATACAACTCATTTCATAGGTCATTAAAGACCCAATAATTTCTTCGAGTGGAAAATGGTTCAAGTTCTTTGATTTTTATATTGTCGTTATTTTCAAATCCCAATTTTTAGAAAGTGATCTTAAAACTTTATTAACAAGTTCAAAATTCAAAAAATATTTGCTAAGAGCTTTTAAGCCATTGATGACATCCGTAAAATGGGTGTACATTTCAATAATGGTTTCGCTTGGTTTCATTCGAAATAGTTCAAAATCATGCATTAAAAGATTGACTTTAGACTCTTTAACTCTATTAGTGCCTTCATGTGTGATTTCAAGAGTATGCCAAATATTGTATGCAGTTTTGCAAATAGAAACCCGGTTAAATTCATTCTTATCTAAAGCGCAAAATAGAGCATTTATAGCTCAAGCATTTAAAGAAAAAGTTTCTTCTCCAAATCATTCAATTCTTTTATTGGAGTAGAAGACTTTTTAAAGCCGTTTTCGATAATATTCTATAAATTCAAATCCATAGAAAGCAAAAAAACTCTCATTCAAGTTTTCCAATAAGTATAGTCCATCTCATTGAATATGGGAGGATGAACGATAGAAAAGCCCTCTTGAAAGCCGAAAAGAGCCATTTTTCTTGGGTGTTAAACTAAACGAGAAATAACGTGGCTTTGATACCAATGTTAGGATTGAGTCGGCACTAAGAGGGGGGCGGATAAAATTACATCGGTTAAAAAATTGTTACGTTTGATTAAAACCGTTTGCGGAAAGATGTTAACTTGAAACACGTTCGTAAGGGTGTGCAACTAAAGTAATGAGGAAGTATGGCAGTTTGCAATAAATGTAAATAGTAAAGTAGAAATGTAAACCATATTTTATAGTGGTTTGGTCGTTGTGACCTACATCCACTCCATCGATTCCTTTTCCGTCGAGGCCATCGGCATCCACTAACGATCTTCTTTTAATGGGCGAAGATCAACTACCCTTTTACACCCCTCTTCTCCTTTTCACAGGTTTAGGAGACAACCTTTTATAAGCACTCTCTCCTCCCTAAATAGAATTCTAAACTTAGAACTAAAAGAGGGGTTCTCTCAAGTGATTGCAATAGTGTTTTCCCACTTTTAAGCTCTCTGTGCTTGTGTATGTTAACCAAGGATGAGAGAGGTATTTATAGGCCTCAAGTGGATTCAAACTTGGAGACTAAAAATGTCTCATCCCTACTTTTTCGGGTACTGGCGATACCACTACGGTGGTACCACCGCCTACAGTATTAACACTACATGGTACCATCGCCTAGTCTGGCAGTATCACCGCCTAACACCCTACCACTCAGTGGTACCACCGCCCAATCTAGTAGTACCATCGCCTGACAGTCTCTCGGAGACTATATCTGGGTGGTACCACCGCTTGACACAGTCTCGGAGATTGTGCCACGATGGTTTCACTTGTTGGGTCACTATTTGGACATTTTCACTTGCCTCAACACAGCCCAAACTTGGTCCCAATTGGCTCCTAATTGAGTTGGCCTAATTCCAACCCAATTATGTGCTAACTACGAATTTTAAGGCATACACTAAGCTAAATAAGTCCGGTAAGTCTAGGTTTCTTCTAGCGAGCTTCGACAAAATTCTAAACATGATGTTTGATGTAATGCTTATGTATGTCCATATCTTTTGGTAGGGACGGTCGAAGGCTTAACAACCCTATTTTAGTTGGGTTTGGTGGTTGTTTTAGGCTTGTAAATAAAGATTGTGTCATGTAGACACTTGTGAGAGATATTCGGCATGTAGTGGAACATTTTGACCCTTCGTTGTGTAACCGTTCAGACATTGTAAAATCTGTTTGTAATTTGCATTGGCTATGAAGTATTTTCTAACCCATTTTCTCTTTTTGTAGGTCCTAAGGTGTAACATCCCCTATTTTTCAAAATTTAGTAAAAGGTTTGTTTGTAAAAAATAAGGATTATTTAATAATTATTTTATATTCAATGATATTATATTAAAAGTTTATGGCTAGGGACCTAAGAGTAAATATTAGAAGTTTAATATAATTTATGAAAAATTCAGATTTAAGTTAAAAAAAAAATATAGTGGACATGTGTCACTAGCTAACCTAAGGTTGGTGCCACTTATCTTTGCTCTAAAGATGACACCTAGCCCCTTTCATGCATGCATGACACCTTGCAACTTTTGCATTAGCCAAAACCCAAATAATTAGATGAAAGGTTAAAGAAAACAAACCTGAAGAGTTGCAGCCAATGTGAGTTTGAGAAAAGATGAAAAAGAAGAAGAAAAAGAAGAAGAAGAAGAAGAAGAAGAAGAAGAAGAAGAAGAAGAAGAAGAAGAGCTTGAGGTTTTTCATCAATTTTCTCACATTTGGGATTCAAATAATTTTAAGGCAAGTGTTCTAACTCCATACCACAGTAACCTTAATCTCTATTTCCATTTTTATTATGCAAAATTTGAAAGATTTCAACTGAGAACCAGACCTTCTTTCGTTTTGATATAAAGCTATGAATCTGTAATTTTTCGATAATCTGACCTCTATGCAATGTTTTGGTCATAACATTTTGTAATAAACTCTGATTTAGACAAAACCTATTCCATTTGAAAGTAGACAAAAAAAATCTTTATTTTGATACTAAGATCGAATTTTTTGGAGTTTAAATGCCTACTAAAACTTCTATTTAAATTAACCCTATAGATTCTACAAAATAGGGACTGAAATTTCTGACCTCTTGTTACTTAACTACTTATAACTTTTTGCTGTGAATTCAGATTCATACAAAGTATGATTTATTCAAAGCTAGACTCAAAATGCTTTCTGGTATTCCTGATTTGAAAATTTTGGAGTACAATTGCTAACTCAAACATCTGCTTTCATCGACCTTATGGATTCAGTAAAACAGAGCTAATATTTTCAGACCTTTCGCTACGAAATTATCTGTAACTCCCTGTTGTAAATTCCAATTCTTGTAAAACTTGATTTGCCTAAAACTAGATTGATAAAGCTTTCTAATAACACCTATTTTGTATAAATTGGAGTATGTTGAATCTCGAATTTTGATGATGAAGTCAATTGTTATTTGTTATCTAATCTATATGTTGAGATAAGTGTGCAGGATTAACTACGATGAAAGTAAGATATGCAGCAGGAGTTGCGCCGGAGTCAGGACAATGATCACATTGGGAGTTCGAGAGTTCGACGAAAGTTCGGACAGTCGTCGGAGGTTCTACGGGAACAAATCCGAGAAGTCCATGAGCTTGCCAAAGAAGCTTGTCGAAACTCGCCAAGTGGATCGTCGCAAGTCCAGGAGTTTGCCGAAAGTCCGTAGGAGCATCACCGAGGGTTCATCGGATGATCGACGAAAGTTCGCCGGAAGAAGCGATTGATGCACCGGAGCAAGATTGCAGTAAATGTCTTAGGAAATATCGTAGTTAGCACAATGATTAAGTTGGAAATGGGAGGTGATCCCATTAACTTAATCTTGGGGCAATTGGGCCCTTGAAAAACCCAAATTGGGCCGAATGGATCAACCCATTCGGACCTTGATTTCTACCAGGCAGTTGAACTGCCCAAGCCAGGAGGTGGCACCACCTGGGCTAAGTCTCCGAGCGAGACTGGGCGGTGCAATCGCCCAAGCCAAGAGGTGGCACCACCTGGGCTCAGTCTCCGAGCAAGACTGGGCGGTGCAACCTCCCCTGACAAGAGGTGGCACCGCCTGAGCTCGGTCTTCGAGCTCTGGCAGGAGGTGCAACCGCCCCTAACAGAGGTCGCACCGCCTAGAGGCTCAGTCTTCGAGCTCTGCCAGGCGGTGCAACCGCTAGATCCCGGAATTCCGGGAATTGACAGTTTTGTGCTCCAAATTCAAACTGGGTTGGGGCCTATAAATACCCCACCCATTTAGCACTGAAAGAAAACAACATATTCACCAAAATCCTGATCTTGTTCTGTGTTTTTGAGAGCTCAAAATTGTTGTAAAGGCCAAAAGTTCTTCTCCCTCTTTTCTTCCAAGTTCTAAGCTTTAAAGAGAGGAGAGAAAATTATGTAAGGGTTGTCTCCTAAGCCCGTCAAAAGGAATGAAACTGTAAAAGGGTGGTTGGCCTTCGCCTATTGAAGGAAGGCCTCTAGTTGACGTCGGTGACCTCGTCGGTGGAGGAAGCCAAAAGTGGAGTAGGTCAAGATTGACCGAACCACTCTAAATCTCAGTTTGCATTTACTTTGAGCATATTATCTTTACTGCAAACCTCCTCTAAAGCTTACTGCTTTCTGCATATATACGATTGGGTTTCAAGCTTTGCACTTTCCGAATCGGCATTTAGACGTAAATCAGTTTCATCGTATGATCATCATATTTCTGTTTGCGTTTACGTTTTGATTTCTATCATAACTGCAAACTACCTTTATATCATTGCTTAAACTGCATCTCGCTTAATCAAGTGATTTACGAATCAGCATTTAGACGTAAATCAGTTTTTTCGTACGAATATCATATTTCAGTTTGCGCCTACTATCTGATTAGAATCATAACTGCAAACTGCATTTATATCTTTGCTGCATCTCGCTTAAACAAAAGTTAAAGTGATTTACGAATCAGCTTTCTTACCAAAAGCACTTTTAACGAACGAAAGCAGTTTTTTATTTTTCGTAGAAGGTTTTCCGATGCACTAATTCACCCCCCCCCCTCTTAGTGCTCTTGATCCTAATAGAGTATACTTGGTTATCTAAATAGTTTATACAATGTTCCTATCAAATTCTGCTAGAATCGAGCTTTGGTTGATTTCGGCTTTCCTTGTTTCTTCTCTTTGGAAATCGATTTCGGCAAAAACTCTTACTTCAGTTATGCTTTACATTATTATCTTAAATTCCTGTATACTTTTGTCCTTTATTTATTTGTACATCTGTAGCTATCATCTAAAGTTCATGTTTACATCGTAATGATTCGGCACATGCATCCCATTGTTCCGCATTTGCTTTCGATATGTGCCTCTTCCAGTTTCATTTCGTTGGACATTGAATTCACATAACTTTCTTATTTCAATTGAGCTATATGTGACTTCTTGAAATCCTTGTATGCTCTTGCTTTTGTTTTCTTTCAAATCTGAATATATTTATGAAAGATTATGTTTGTATCGTATTGACTCGAAAGGCATATGTACATTTCATTGTTCCGCATGTGCTTCCGATATGTCCCAATTCATTATTCACAATACACTTTTGTACTCTGGTGTTTGTGGGATTATTTGGACCTTTGCCAAAAATGGTAAAAGGTATGTGCTTAGAGCCCGCGATGCTCTAGATTATGTTTGGTGGTCATTCAAAAATGGATAGACCGTATTATGTTTGGAATCCCACTTCATCTTCTATCTGTTTGATATGAAATTCAAAGCCGACCTAGCACTTAGGCAGGGTGAGAGGGCTCTAGTAGGAAAGGGCTACCCGTGGATGGAGTCGAGAACTCATCACGGCGTGGAGCCACCATTGAGTTAAACTTCACATGCACTATGCTAGAGTACGACGTTTGAGCTTCTATTTTGTATTTGTTCTTTGATATGTTCTGAAATGCTTCTTATGCTTCCGAAATATTTCCATATGCTATTGATACGTTCTGAAGCATTTCATTCACCATTGATATGTTCCGAACTATTTCTTATGCCAATGATATGCTCCAATTACCTTTCCTCGATTGTATGAACAAAATGTGCTTCGAACGAAATGACATCGTAATTCTGCATTCAAGATATCCAAAATGCTCCTTACGTCTTTGTTATGCCTTGAAATTACCATATGTCATCGATATGCTCCTTATGCCAATGATATGCTCCAATTACCTTTCCTCGATTGTATGAACAAAACGTGCTTCGAATGAAATGACATTGTAATTCTGCATTCATGATATCCAAAATGCTCCTTACGTCTTTGTTATGCCTTGAAATTATCATATGTCATCGATATGCTCCTTTTGCCAATGACATTCTCCAATTACCTTTCCTCGATTGTATGAACAAAATGTGATTCGAACGATATGACATTGTAATTTTGCATTCAAACAAAACACGCTACTGTTTCATCTTGTATCTCTGCTTTATATTTTGATACCTTATTTGTTTGAAACCTATCCTTTTGGCTATGGATATGTTAGTCACTTGCTGAGCTTTATATGCTCACCCCGTTGATATAAATTTTTCATGATAGCTTATCGCTCACTAATATGTGTAAATTGGGTTAAGACAGTGGAAGGCTAGAAGATTTTGGGGCAAACCTTTCGTATTTAATATGTTGATGTTGTATAAGTTCCTTTTATGTGTGTCAATGACATATCTAGATTAATGTATCTTATAGATATTTGAAAAGTACCTCTCATGTTATGATTTTGGGAATGTTAAGTTAAAATTATGTAATGAATGATATAAACATGTGGTACATGTTGGTTTTGTAATTGTATAGATTCTTATAACTATGGATTTATGATGTGGTTATGGTTTAGTTAAGTTGCCTTTGGATTTTAAGAATCATCGAGTGACGTGATGTATGATTATAAATTGTGAATTGTGAATTGTGGATTGTAGAGGTGAATGACTTGAATGTTTTTCTTAGTGATCTCAAATGTGTGATTGGATCCTAGATTGTTTGTTGAATTATAATATTATCAATCTTGAGTTAGGTTTACACCTCCTGAATGAGAATTATATTCGGGGGGGGCGTGACATAAGGGACTATGGAAGGTTTCGGGGAGGTTGACCTTTGCGAACGGACACACAAGGGTGCCACACGACTTAGGCAAAACCAGCTAAGTCCATGATAGATGGTATCAGAGTGGGACAAACACTCCTAGAAACACTCAGCATGCAAACGTGGGGGACCAAGCAGGGTTGCATTGAGGGCAGCCAACATGTGCGACCATATGGGGGAAAACAGGCATGGAGATTTAGGGAAAAGGAGTCGCTCAAAGGAGCGGGCATCTGAGATTGGCATTCAGAGGAACGACCAACCCTTCGTGCAAGAGGCACCATGAGAATAAGCAAGCTTGGAAGAATGCGTAGCACACAAAGATTGGGATGGCTGAGTTTGAGCTACGGCTCAACGTTGGCAACCGTACTTGATAATGCTCATGGCAAACGATACACTTGGTAAAGGATGAGACAATGCAAGGTGGAATGGGTTGCTCAACGATCGATAGAGTTATGCAAAGCTCACAGAGGTGAGGAGAATTGCGAACTCGATGAATTCGATACTCGTGCAAAGGCTTGTATGCGAACGATAGAGTGTTCGTGGCCATCCCTAGGCGATCGAAACTTGGCACCATAGAGTATTGAAACTTTCTCTTCAGCATGAGAAGGATATGTTTGTAGGATGCTAAAGTGTGCAATGAGTTCAGCATGTTGCTAGGCCTTGACTGGTGCAGCGGGGACTATAATGATATGGAGTTGTAATCTAGCAAGTGCGTTTGCGGGAGGCGGAACAATGCACAATTTGTTCAGCAAGATGGAGTAGTCCAAGGGGATGGTGGTCTCCAAAACTTTCAAAGAGATGAAAGCAAAAAGAGAAGTTGCTCCAATGGGATAGATATGCAGCAGGAAATAAGTGTCAACTCTCTAGAGGGAGAATCATGTATAACATACCACACATGTTGATGAGGAGTACCTAAAAAAAAAATAACTCCACGAAGCTCAATGGACCGAGCGAGTGGCGATGCGTCGTCGCATGATCTCACTTGAGAGAATGCATTGGTTGATGCATTGCGAGTTCAAGTGGGGGAGCGACCTAAAGCAACACAAATGAAGGCACACTTGGTGTCGATATGGAGATCAGACTCAAGGGAGGGCTAACCCGTAGAATGGTGGGCACGAGGGCCACCATCAACTCAATGTAAAACGAGGAGAGGAGTAACTTGGGTATAACTTGGCAAAGTACTTAAGCTGCATAAAGGGAGCCGACATAGAAGATGAAACATGGAGCATAGGCATAGAATTTTCCTTGGATAGAGGTCAACGACATGAACTCTTGCAAAGGCAAGAGCGGGATTATGCTTTTTCCATGGGTCCCTCATTCTGATGGAGCGAGCTCATCCTGCATAGTGCCAAAGACGAAGGGAGCTTCGAGGCACATGCACCTTACATTATAGAAGCATTTAATGGGGGAGCTGAGGTGACTTAACTTGCAGAGGCGAAGTTGGGTTCAGAAGGCCTTGGCACGGGGCAAGAGGACGTGGAGGTGGGTACTCTTGAAGAATATGCCATAGTGCTGCCATTCAAGTTGCCATGAAGAAAGTGGTGCGCAGTGGAGATTATGCTGGTAGGGGAAGAGGCCCAGGATCCAAACAATGGTATACTAATTTCAGCAAAGTTGGTGGACTTCGGGAGCTACTAGGCAACGGACTATCCTAGAGCGGTGCTTCGTCTAGGTGTGACTTGAGAGGAGGTGGATGAAGGTCGATTACCAAATGAGAAAACACAATCGAAGGTGGAAGAGGCCCAGCGATATGTTAGCAAAGGCCACACATGGTGGGATCACAAATCGAGTTCATCCCACAAGGATTAGAATACAATGAAGATGTCACCAGGATGCGACATGTTGCAATGGATCATGGTGGAATAGTTCGTGGTAATGCGATACACACGAATATTGCCCCATGAAAGACTATATCATACAGAGGTATCATCGAGAGCTACTGGGAGCTCCACTTCGATGAACAATACGATGATAAGAAGGGCTATGGATTCAAGGAGTGAAGGCCATGGTACCGTAGAGGTGAGTCTTCCATGCATGCATCGAAGTTTGCATCGGATGAAAGCCTTGGTCATCAGCATATGGGGGCTGTGTATCACCGAGGGAAAAGTTCAAATGTAAGTACTAGTGAGTCCGAGGGAAAAGTTCCCATGGGAGGGACTTGATCATGTAGAGGTATGATCAAAACAGCTGGAGAGTTGGACTGCTCCAGAACCTATATTCGCTTAAGGGAGCCCGATAAGTCAAAGGACAAGGTCGAGTAAGCGAACGTTGCTATCAAGGAAGTTAAGGAGAACATAATTGGTGCAAACCCTACAACATGATGGTAGAGGTAATGTATAGGAGTTGCTTTTGGTTTGTTTGATATAATGCTTATGTATGTCTGTATCTTTTGGTTTGTTCATGCTTTGCACAGCATGTAGAGGGACGGTTTAAGGTTTAACAAGCCCATTTTAGTTGGGTTTGGTGGTCGTTTTAGGCTTGTAAATAAAGGTTATGTCATGTGACACTTGTGAGAGATATTCAGTTTGTAGTAGACTATTTTGACCCTTTATTGTGCAACCATTCATAGCTTGTAAAGTATGTTTGTTATTTGCATTGGCTATGAAGTGTTTTCTGAAATGATTACTTGTGGATCCTGAGTGAGGCACTTTCTCTAACCCATTTTCTCTTTTTGTAGGTCTTAAGGGACCATGGAAGGTTTCGAGGAGGCTGACCTTTGCGGATGGACACTCAAGGGTGTCGCACGACTTACGCAAAAACAACTAAGTCCGTGACATTCCGACGATCTTCCAGTGAACATCTGACGATCTCTCGGCAATGTTCTAGTGGACTCCCGGCAAGCTCCTGGACTTCACGATGATCTTCTTGGCTAGTTCCGATGAGCTTCTTTGGCAAGCTCTTGGACTTCTCGATTAATTCCGGTAGAATATCCGATGAATGTTCAGACTTCTGACGAACTCTTGAACTCCCAATGAAATATCGTTCTTGACTTTAGGACTATATTTTGCTTAATGCCTTGATCGCTATCATAGTTAATCCTGTACACATAAAACCTACTTTGATCTAGATAATTATTATAAAGCAAATCAAATATTGTCCGGCATGTTACTGGTTTATCGATGCTTCGTCTGAATCTTCGGTGCATCATTCTCTCTTGCAGCCTATTGCCCAATCGGCTAGTTGACCTCTGCAACTCTGATATCCTTAGTGCAATTTTTGCTCTTCTTGTCCCAATGCCTGAACTTCCTGCTTAACGTCCAATCTTCTAATATGTTTCACTCTGGCCCAACATGATTCTTCCAGCTTTAATTGTCTGTCCTTGATCAAAGCTTCCTGCATCACTCAAAATGCAGATCAAATCATAAACACTATCAATTAGTTTCATCATTAAAATCCAAGATTCAACATGGAGTACTTATAAAGGACATCTTTGGTGTCTCAAGTCTAAGGACCAAATACACCATTGGGATGACAAAATCGTTGTCTGACAATAAACCATTATGAACCATCCAACATTCTATGAGCGGATCAATTAGTGAACTCATTCTCCATTGAGCACCTGCACTGTATCTCTAGTGTCCCCACACTAGCAGGCATGAGACCAGTTACATCCATTATATTAACGAGCATATAGCACACCAATCTATTTGGTTATCTCGATGTCCTACTCGAGTAACCAATGAATGGGATTATTTAGGATTTGTGTTTAAAGGCGAATCAGTCTCATTATCGTGATCTCATCACTATCCGATTCCAATTACACAGATCCATGGACATCATAATATATTCATGCAATAGGCAATATAAAGTGATAAAATACCGAATAATAATAATAAGCAAAAAGACTACGTGTCAAGTCATATGTGCCATCACTTGCGTGATTGGCTTGCAGGGCACCTATGACTAGCAATCTCTCACTTGACCTAAAGCCAATCACCTTTGTGTCTAATCCCCATCAGACCTATGTGACGCTCAAAGACAATTTGAGACAACGGCTTTGTTAGTGGATCTGCGATGTTATCTTCGGATGAAACTCTTTCCACTACTACATCTCCTCAGGTCACAATCTCTTTGATAAGGTGGAACCTTCTCAGAATGTGCTTAGGCTTCTGATGAGACCGAAGTTCCTTTGCTTGAGTAATTACCCTATTGTTGTCGTAATATAAGGGAATCAACTCTTCTTGCCCGGCATGACTCCTACATCTGTGATGAACTTCTTCATCCAAACTCCCTCTTTTGCTGCCTCTACTGCAGCAATGTATTCTACCTCTGTGGTCGAGTCAACAATAGTATCTTGCTTAGAACTCTTTTAACATACTAATTTTCCATTCAAGGTGTACAAATACTCTGAATTTGACTTGCAATCATCGGCATCATACTAGAAACTCAAGTTCGTATAGCCTTCAACCCTAAGGTTGCTAATCATTATTATTTGATATTTTATCATTTTATATTGTCTGTTTCTTGAATATATTGTGAAGTCCATGGATCTGTGCAATGTGAATCGGATCATGATGAGATCATAATAATGAGATTGATTCGCTTTTAAACACAGATCCTAAATAATAACAGTCATAGGTTATTCGAGAGGGACATCGAGATAACCAGATAGACTAGTGTGTTGTATACCCGTCCATATGAAAGGTGTAGTTGGTCCCATAGCTGCTTATGTGGGGACACTAGGGATACAGTATAGGTGCTCATTGGAGAATGAGTTTACTGATTTATCCGCTTACAAAATGTTGGATGATTAATGATGCCTTATTTTCAGATAGTGATTCCGTAGTCCCAACGGTGTATCTAGTCTTTAGACTTTAGACACAAAGGATATCCTATATGAGTACTCCACTCTTTGATACCAAACTTATAGGTCTAGAGGTTCTAGATCTAGCACAACTGGTAATCGGGAGCGGTAGCCAATCTTACAAGTACTATCGAGTGTCGATAAAGGATCATCCATTCTCGGTGTCATGAGAGGAATATTTCATGTGTACTTACTCAAACAAATCCCTAGCTAGGGTTATTTGGATTGAGAGAGAAAGAGTTCTCCAAGAGAATCCGATTAGAGCGAGAATCGAGTAGAAACCGTATGGGTCTGACAACACTATGTCTGGTATATGATATATTGGATATTAGATGGATGAGGGACTATAGATATACGATAACTGAGGATAGACATGTTGAATCTCGGATTTTGATGATGAAACTAATTGATTGTGTTTAGATGTTTAACTGCATTTTGAGTGATGCAGGTCTACTCGATCAGGATTAGACAGTTGACGCAGGAGAAATTGACGTTGCGCCGGAGGAGATCACGTTAGGATATTGGACGGCAGAAGGCTTCGGACGTCAGGCATCGGGCCAAGGAGAGCGGAATTGCGCCAAGGAAATCGGGGTTGCGGAGGTCAACCGTCGATTGGGCAACAAGCCGCAAGAGAGGACGATGCGCTGAAGAATCGGACGAAGCGCCAACCAATGACGTGCCGGGCAACGGAATGTCGATTCGCGTTGTAATAACTGTCTAGATCGAAGTAGAGTTTTGGATTGTGTGTACAGGATTAACTACGATAATGATGAAGACATAAAGTGAAACAAAGTGCTGGAGTCAAGCGCGAAGGATTCATTGGGAGTTTGAGAGTTCGACGGAAGTCCGAAGGTTCGTCAGGAATGCTGCCGGAACTAGCCGAGAATGAGTAGGGAGCTTGCCGAAGGGTTTTTCGGAAGATCGCCGGAAGGTTCGTTGGAAGTTCGCGGAGCTCATCGAGAAAGATCGGAGCTTACCAAAGAAGCTCGTTGGAACTCGCCAAGATCAAATCGTGAAGTCTAGGAGCTTGCCGGGAGTCCGCAGAATGGTTTCCGAGAGTTTATCGAAAGACCGTCGGAAGTTCGCCGGAAGCTCGCCGAAAGAAGTCTTGACTTACGGACTTTGTAATAGCTTAGAAAATGTCTTTAAATTCGTAGTTAGCATATTAATTAGGGTTAGGATTAGGTGTTAATCCTATAACCCAAGTAGGGGCCAATTGGGCCCAAGTTCGGACTAGTTTGGGGCAAGATTGAAGCCCAACTAGTGGGCTGAAAACACTGTAGTGGGCTGAAAACACTGTAGGCGGTAGCACCGCCTGAGCTGGGCGGTGGCACCGCCTAGTGCCCGAGAGCTGGGCGGTAGCACCGCTTGGGCTGGGCGTTGGCACCGCCAAGCACTATCAGCGCCTGACACGGACAGGCGGTGGCACCGCCAGTGCAACGGTCGACAAGCGGTGGCACCGCCAGCCTCGGGAACTCAAGGGAATTCAAATTTTGGAGATCAAATTTGAATCCTCTTGAGGCCTATAAATACCCCTCTATTCTCAGCTGAGAAGACAACTTTTTGAGCAGCAAGAGTTTGAGAGAAAGGTCTTAGAAAAGTGTTAGCTTGTCTTCTTTTCAATTTGCTAGTGTTCACCTCATCTCTTCTCGAAAATCTGTAAGAGAGTGAACCGCTTGTAAAGAGTTGTAAGAGGGGTATTTACCCTTCCATTTCAAGAGACTTGCTAGTGGAAGGTGGGAGCCTCATCGAAGAGGGGCCTCGCAAGTGGAGTAGGTCATTTGACTGAACCACTCTAAAATCGACGTGATCCTTGGTTTGCATTTCATTATTGCTATTTACATTATTGCAAACCTTCTTATATGCTTTAGTTCCTTATTACTTTTGCTGCGCATATTTAAGAATACGCTTTCAAGACTAAGCTTTTCAAGTTACGTTCTTATCGTACGAAAGATTTTCTAAAACCGAAGTTTTAATCCGCTGCACTAATTCACCCCCCCCTCTTAGTGCTGCTCCGATCCTAACAAGACAGGTCCAATGGTTTGTATTCCCCCGTATCGTTTGAGGATTGCAGTGTAGTGGCCTAGTGCGTTTGCAATCGATGAATCGAGTCAATTATTATGGATATAATAATTCATCGAGCCAAAAGGAGTTCTAACAGGTATGACTCACGACCAGCTTGATATTAGGCCTAGAGGGTCACACATATATGGTAGGTGTTGCGAAGAGCAGAGGTTCGGATATGAGATATCCATTAGAGCTCCTATCTTATTGGATATCCAATATGCCTATTGGATCATATGGATGAGATCCAATAAGAGCCAATAAGAGATTATTGGATAGAAATCCATTAATCTAAGAGGCTTGGGTAGTTGGATGAAGATCAAATACCCAATAGGATAGGATCCATTAAGGTTAAGTTGATAGGGGACCTCTATAAATAGGAGGGAACTAATGGTTCATAGGCTAGAGCCTCTTTGGGTTGCTATCTCCTATTCTTCTCCCCTTTACCTCCTCAAATAGTATGCCTATGATTTTGAGGAGCATCATCGTAACCCTGTTATATAGATTACTACTAAAGAGGAGCACGCTTGACCTCCTTCACCCTCTCTTATAGATCTGTAGGGATTCAGGGATATACGATCTCCCTAGGTAACATAATCTTTAATATACGTAGTTTTAAGTTTAGCAGATTTTGCACACCAATCTTCGTATGACGACAAATACATCTTTGGGAAATTGGGAGTTTTTGTTTTATGTTCTTCCGCTGCGCATGTAATGTCACCCCATAGATTTTCCTATAAAGGCTACTATCTCCATATACCAGTAAAAGGTCCTTAGTCCTTCTCAAGTACTTAAGGATAAACTTTACTGCTTTCTAGTAAAAGATCCTTAGTTCTTCCACTACGCATATAATGTCCACCTGATACCTGCTCATAACACTCAGAGCATGCGCTATATCAGGCCTGATACATAGCATGACATACATGATAGACCCTATCGCTGAGGTATAGGGTATCCTATCCATATTCGCCCTTTCTTCAGGAGTCTTTAGGGACATACTCCGAGAAAACGATATCACATGTCTCATTGGTATGAGACATCTCTTGAAATTTTTCATGCCAAACCTTTCGACAATGGTGTCTATATACTTGGATTGGGACAAGCTAAGTATCCTCTTGGATCTATCTCTATAGATCCAAATCTCCAAGATATAGGATGCTTCCTCTAAGTCCTTCACGGAGAAGTGTTTAGATAACCAAATCTTTATTGTAGATAGCATTCTTATATCATTCCCAATGATCATGATGTCATCCACATATAACACCAAGAAGGTAATAGAGCTCTCACTTACCTTCCTTTGCACACAAGACTCATCTTCATTTTTAACAAAGTCATAAGATCTGATTGCCTCATCAAATCTTATGTTCCAACTTTGGGAAGCTTGCTTTAGTCCATAAATGAACCTAAGCAACCTACACACCTTATCTGGGTAGTCCTTGGACATGAATCTCTTAGGCTGTATCATATACACCTCCTCCTCGATGTTGCCATTATGGAACGTAGTTTTCACGTCCATCTACCAAATCTCATAATCGTAGTTTGCTGCAATAGCCAACTTATCGGGCTGTAGAGTAGTGCTTGAGCTAGGTACTCCAACCTCGCTTAACTCTATCACACTCCCACTATCTCCACCAAGAATGTGTTCCTTTTCAAGGAACACTACTCTCTTAGCTACAAAGACATTTTGGTCCTCTAGATGATAGAAATAATACCCATAAGTTTTCTTGGGGTATCCCACGAACTTGCACCGCTCTGTTCTCGATTCCAATTTATCAGGGTTGTGTCTTTTAACCTGGGCAGGGCAACCTCAAATCTTAACAACCTTAAGATCATGCTTCTTCCTTTTTTATATCTCATATGGTGTAGACACTTCCAACTTAGTTGGAACTCTGCTCATAAGGTAAATTACGGTCTCTAGGGTGTATCCCTAGAATGAGATGGGTAGGTCGACAAAGCTTATCATGGACCGCACTATGTCTAACAGTATACGATTCCTCCTTTCAAATACACTATTGAACTGAGGTGTATAAGGAGGTGTCCATTAGGATAGAATCTCATGGTCCTTAAGGAACCGGGTGAATTATGTACTCAAGTACTCACCTCCTCAATCTGATCGAAGAGTCTTGATACTCTTTCCAGTCTAGTTTTCCACTTCATTCTTATACTCTCTAAATTTCTCAAAGGCCTCGGACTTATACTTCATCAAGTACATATGTCCATACCTTGAGAAATCATCAGTAAAAGTAATAAAGTATGAGTAACCACCTATGACATGAGTTGACATGGGTTTACATACATCACTATGTATGAGTTCCAATAGCTCAATGACTCTCTCTCTAGTTCCACTAAAAGGAGAGTAAGTTAGTTTTTCACGAAGACAAGACTCATAAGTTGTATATGACTCATAGTTGAACGGATCTAGATATCCATCCTTTAGCAACTTTTGAATCCTTCCCTAATGGATGTGACCTAGCCTACAATGTCATAGGTATGCACTGTTCACCTCATCTCGTTTTCTCTTGGACACACTTACATTCATGATATGTGGAGTAGTGTCTAGCATAAATAAACCATTATACAATGTTCCTTTTGTGATGATCTCATCATCTAATATTATTGAACAATCAGTATTCTCAAAAACTAATTTATATCTACTAACTATCAAACATGAAACGAAAATAATATTTTTGATAATATCAGGAACAAAATAACATGCATCCAATGCAATAATAGCTCCACTCGGCAAATGTAGGGTGACCTCGCGAATAACCATTGCAATAACTTTTGCTCCATTCTCCATCTTGAGGTCTATCTCACCTCTCACTAATCTCCTAGATCTTGCTAGAACCTGCAACGAATAGCAGATGTGATAAGCACTATCGGTATCCTATACCTATGTGTTATTTAAGATTCTGACAAATGGAGACTGATTAAAAATGTACCTAAAGCTTCTCCAAGCTACTATTTCACCCCCTCTGCAAGGTACTCTTTGCAATTTCTCTTCCAATGCCTATCATTGTCGTAATGAAAGTATTGGTCTTTGTCCTTTGCTGGGTCTTTCTTAGCAATATTTGCTTTATTAAGTTTGCTCTTGCCCTTGCCCTTCTTAAGAGACTTTTCTTTCTTTTCTTTCTGGTCTCACCAGCATAGAGAACAAACTTTTCCTTCTTGATAGTGCTCTTTGCCTCCCTCAACATATTAAGGAGCTCAAGGAAACTTATTCATATTAAAATTCATTATAAATTTAGAAAAAGAATCCAGTAGGGATTGAAGTATAAGGTCCACACACAAGTCATCCTCTAGGATCATTCCTAGACCTATAAGTTTATTTATCCACATAATCATCTTTAGGAGATGATTCTGAACCGGTGTCCCCTTAGTCATCCTAACACAAAAGAGACTCTTGGATATCTCATATCGCTGAGTCCTTCCTTATTCCTTAAATAATTGACAGAGATGTAGGAGAATAGATCTAGCATCTATCTTTTTATGATGTCTCTATAACTCAGGAGTCATAGAGCCTAACATGTAATACTAAGCAATAATGGATTCATCTATGTACTTCATGTAGCGAGCAATCTCATCCTCACTTCCCTCTTCCTTGGGCGTAGGCATCACTATATCAAAGACACATGATTTTCTCTACCATGAGAATAATTCTCAAGTTGTAGAGCCAATCTATATAATTTGGACTAGTGAGGCAGTTGACATCAAATATGCCACATAAAGGATTCAAAAGTGATATTTTTTTTGAAATGATGATACAATAGAAATAAATAACATGTAGATTTTTTAAAAATAAATAATTAAAATAAGGACATCTATCTTAATCTACTCCCACTATTTTCTTGTGAAACACACAACTCCCTTCAGTTTGTGAATTGGAGACCCTCGACGGATCTCTAAGGGGGATCAAGATCCAATCGATATCTTAATGAAACCTTGAGGGACTCGATTAATCATGCTAAGCCCATAAAGGTAGAAAACTCTTACCAATCATAATTCTTTGTGATTCTTGTCTTGTTTGGCCTCCGAACTGTAGGGAATTCTGGGGGCGGCATCATATGCGCAGCAGAAGAATAGAAAAAAAAATCTCAACTTTCCCAGAAAGGTGTTTATTGTTGTGCGTAGATTGGTGTACAAAATTCACAAAACTGAAAACCACGCGTGAGATAATTGTGTTACCTAGGGAGATCATATATCTCTGAATCCCTACAGATATGTAGGAGAGGATGAATGAGGTCAAGCGTCCTCCTCTCTAGCGGTGATCCACGTAATTGGGTTACAACGATACTCCTTGAATCACTACCTAAACCTCCACACTTGCTATCTGAGGAGGAGAAGGGGAGAGGATAATAGGAGGTGACAACCAAGAAGCCTCTAGCCTATGAGTCTTTAGTTCCTTCCTATTTATAGAGATCCCTTGTCTACTTAACCCTAATAGATCCTACCCTATTGGGTATTGGATTTTCATCCAACTACATAGGCCTCTTAGATTAATATATCTCTATCCAAAACTCTCTCATTTGCTTATATTGGATCTCATTCATAGAATCCAAAAATTCAGGGGCTTATTGGATATCCAATAAGATAGGGGCTTCGACAGATATCTCATATCTGAATCTCTACTCGTCGTAATACCTACCATATGTGTGTGACCCTCTAGACACAATATCGAGTTTGCCGTGAGTCATACCTGTCTGAACTCCTTCTAGTTTAGTGAATTATTATCTCCATAGTAATTCACTCGACTCATCGACTATAGATGTACCAAGCCACTATGCCGCAGTCCTTAGACAATACAAGGAAATCCAATCCATTAGATATGTCTGTCCTCAGTTACCATGTATCTATAGTCCCTCATCTATCTAATACCCCAGAGATTGTATATTGGGCATAGTACTATCAGGCTCAGATAGTTTCTACTCAAGTCTCGCTCTAATCGGATTCTCCCGGAGAACTTTTTCTTTCTTAATCTGAATGACCCTAGCTAAGGATTTGTATGAGCAAGAATATATGAGATCTTCCTCTCATGACATCGAGAGTGGATGATCCTCTATCGACACTCAATAGTCCTCGTAAGATTAGCTACCACTCTCAATGACTAGCTATGCTAGATCAGAAACTTTCAGGCTTATAAGTCTAGTATCAAAGAGTAGAGTACTCATACAGGACATCCTTGGTGTCTTAAGTCTAAGGACTAGATACACCACTAGGATGACGGAATCGCTGTCTGACAATAAGGCATCATCAACCATCCAACATTCCGTGAGCGGATCAATCAGTGAACTCATTCTCCAATGAGCACCTGTAATGTATCCCTAGTGTCCCCACATGAGCAGTTATGAGACTATCCACTTCCATTATATGGATGGGTATACCGTATACCAATCTGTTGATAGGACCCTAATAAGGTTGGGTCCTACTCAACCAAGAAGCAGCTAATAAAACCCCGTGAGATTATAATAAACCCCACCTAGCCGCCTTTATCTTATAAAGAAGAGTGGCTAGGGTTTATATTTGGGCCTTTGGGATTCCTAGTCGTCGCCCCCTTTTACTGGGTTAGTTGGTTAGGGTTAAGGGCAAAAGGGATAACTCACTTAGGAAGTAGCCCTTAGGGCTAGGGTTTGGAGCCCTATATAAGCATGTAGCTTCCATATATTTGGGAATAAGATCTATCTACAATTACAGCCATTTGGCCGACTTCTATGAGGGTGGAACCCCTATAGCGTTCCAAGGAGTGATCTCCCTCAAAGATCAATCTACATAGAATTCCTTTGGGGTTCTATCATCTGGTATCAGAGTAGCGATCTTGCTACTTTTGCTGCCACCTATACCGCCCAATACCAGCCAAGTAATTCCCACAATTGCTCTTGACGTCGCCATCTCCACCATCATTTTCTACCGTAGATCTACTCAATCTACTGTCATCACCTCCAATTATATTAGAGATCTAGTATTCTCCTATCACTAATACATTTTGTTGCTGTAATTTTCCATTCAAAATACCAAGAAGAAGTATTTTTATCTATCTCATGCTGTGAACTCCTTTCATCATAAAAGTTATCATATTTGTGAATGAAGGATTGCTACAGAAAATTTTAGCCGCATATTGTTGTTTTTAATCAATCTATTTGCTTTCCTTCTTGAATGAAATTTCTTACACACTTCATAGATCATCTTGGCTTCCATCTAAGATTGATCTATCGAGGAATTTATCTCTAAAAACACTCTTGTGTTGCTACAAATTTTCATCGTAAACCGTTGGAATTTTTCGACATGAATTCTCCTATAGCAACTTACACCAATCTCCTTGCTATTATACTGCCAAAATTTTCTTGATTAAATTTGTCATCATTGATGTTATCTAAACTGAAATTTTGCTATCAAATTCTCTCCTCAAATCTCTCAGTTTCTGCTAGAAATTTTGTTGAGAAACTGGTGTTTCTTCGACGACAATTCTGCTCATACAAGGCAACACCTATCTGTAGCAACTTCCACTGATTTCTATCAAACCTTTGCTGCCATCTACCACAGATCTAAAATTTTTTTCCTAACCTTCATCCACTACCATCACAGCCCTAAAACTCCACCAAATCACACCCTCAAACTGCACCCAAAATAGCCAAAAAATAAGCCTAAAACCGTAGCCTACATCCACCAATCTACGAACCCTTTTGACCACCACTTCTCTCAACTAATACATGCCTTTAACCCAACAACAAAAGAGAGATCTTAATATTATAAATTTGGAGGCATATACTATGGCATCTGAGGAAGCAATCAATGCTAAATTCGAAGCCTTTGAGATGCGAATGGAGGATAAGATTTGAACTCTCTTTACCGAATTCAGTTTGGGCCGACCACCAAGCCCGAAGAAATCACATCAAGGGGAGAGCTCTAACCAATCACACCAAGCCCAAAGAGATGACTTTCAAGAGAGAGGAGGCTCTATGAGCAATCCCCACTATCCACGCATGAGGGTGGACTTCCCTAGATGGGAAGAAGGAGACTCGATTGGTTGGATCTCACGCGCAGAGCGATATTGTTAGTACCACAAAATCGCGGATGCATCTATGCTGAAAATTATAGCTATACATCTTGAAGGGGATGCCATATAGTGGTTTGACTAGTTTGAACACACTCATGGAGTCCTTTCATGGCTACAATTCAAAGAAGGACTACTGATCTACTTCAGACCACGACCGATTGATGAACAACTAGCAAAGATCTGACAAATCTCTAACATTCAGGAGTACCAAACCATGAAAGATTATCTAATCAAACTTGTGGTTGGTTTGAAAAATAGCTATTGGGGACCTTCATTGAGGTCTTGAAGCTGAAGATCTGGGGAGAAGTTAAAGCATGACAACCGTGCACACTTATGGCAGCCATCTCTTTCTCATGACTTCAAGAGGAGTGATTAAACCATGAAGCCCGGAGGACTAGGGTCACTCCCCGTCTAGCAATACTAAAGCCTTTAGCCCCCCCTACTGTCAACAAAGCCCCTACACCAAAAAGGTGTTGAATCTTGGATTTTGATGATGAAACTAATTGAATGTGTTTAGATGTTTAACCGCATTTTGAGTGATGCAGGTCTACTCGATCAGGATTAGACAGTTAACGCAAGAGGAATTGACGTTGCGCCGGAAGAGATCACGTTAGGATATTGGATGGCAGAAGGCTTCGGACGTCGGGCATCGGGTCAAGAGCAGAATTGTGCCAAGGATATCGGGGTTGCGGAGGTCAACCGTCGATTGGGCAACAAGCCGCAAGAGAGGACGATGCGCCAAAGAATCGGACGAAGCGCCAACCAATGACGTGCCGGGCAATAGAATGTCAATTCGCTTTGTAAAAATTGTCTAGATCGGAGTAGAGTTTTGGCTTGTGTGTGTAGGATGAACTACGATAACGATGAAGACATAAAGCGAAACAAAGTGTCGGAGTCAAGCGCGAAGGATTTGTTGTGAGTTCGAGAGTTCGATAAGAGTCCGAAGGTTCGTCGGGAATGCTGCCGGAACTAGCCGAGAATGAGCAGGGAGCTTGCCGAAGGGTTTTTTGGAAGCTCGCTGAAAGGTTCATTGGAAGTTCGCGGAGCTCGTCGAGAAAGATCAAAGCTTGCCAAAGAAGCTCATTGGAACTTGCCAAGATCAAATCGTGAAGTCTAGGAGCTTGCCAGGAGTCCGTAGAATGGTTATCCGAGAGTTCGTCGGAAGACCGTCGGAAGTTCGCCGGAAGCTCGTCGGAAAAAGTCTTGACTTGCGGACTTTGTAATAGCTTAGAAAATGTATTTAAATTCGTAGTTAGCATGTTAATTAGGGTTTGGATTAGGTGTTAATCCTATAACTCAAGTAGGGGCCAATTGGGCCCGAGTTCGGATTGGTTTGGGCCAAGTTTGGAGCCCAACTAGTGAGCTGAAATAGTGTAGGCGGTGGCACCGCCTAGAACCCGAGAACCAAGCGGTGGCACCACTTGACTGAGCGGTGGCACCGCCCAGCACCCGAGAGGTCCAGCGGTGGCACCGTCGGACTGGGCGGTGGCACCACCAGTACACTGTCAGTGTCAAACACTGACAGGCGGTGGCACCGCCAGCATCGGGAACCAAAGATAATTCAAATTTTTGGGCCCAAATTTGAATCCTCTTGGGGCCTATAAATACCCCTCAATTCTCAGCTGAGAGAACAACTTTTGAGAAGCAATTGATTGAGAGAAAGGTCTTAGAAAAGTCTTAGCAAGTCTTGTTTTCAATTTGCTAGAGTGTTCACCTCCTTCTTTCTTGCTGAAAATTTGTAAGAGTGTGAACTGCTTGTAAAAAGTTGTAAGAGGGGTATTTGCCCTTCCCCTTCAAGAGATTTGCTAGTGGAAGGTGGGAGCCTTATCGAAGAGGGCCTCGCAAGTGGATGTAGGTCATTTGACCGAACCACTTTAAAATCGGCGTGATCTCTGGTTTGTATTTTATTATCGCTATTTACATTATTGCAAACCTTCTTACGTGCTTTATTTCCTCATTACCTTTGCTGCATACCTTTATGAACACACGTTCAAGTTAAGCTTTTCAAGTTCAGTTTTTATCGTATCGAAAGATTTGCCAAAACCGAAGTTTTAATCTACTGCACTAATTCACCCCCCCACTCTCTTAGTACCGCTCTGATCCTAACAATTGGTATCAGAGCCCGGTATTTCTCATTTCGGATTTACACTTGAGAGAAATGGCTCTTCATGGCTTTCAAGAGGGCTTATCGGTTGTTCGTTCACCGTTGTTTAACAGATTGGACTACACTTATTGGAAAACTCGAATGAGAGTTTTCTTGATTTCTATGAATTTGTATTTATGGAATATCGGTGAAAACGGTTTTCAACTTTCCTCTAAACCGATGAACGAATGGTCAGATTTGGAGAATAAATATTTTTCTTTAAACGCAAAGGCTATGAATGCCTTATTTTGCGCTTTGGACAAAAATGAGTTCAATCAGATTTCTACGTGCGAAACGACTTTTGATATTTGGCGAACACTTGAAATCACGCACGAGGGAACTAGTAGAGTCAAAGACTCGAAAGTTAACATTTTATTGCATGATTTTAAGCTTTTTCAAATGCAACCAAGCGAGACTATAGGCGACATGTACACTCGTTTCACAGATGTCGTCAAAAATCTAAGAGTTCTTCGTAAATCTTTTTCGAATTTTGATCTTGTAAGCAAGATCTTAAGATCCCTTCCAAAAAGGTGGGATCCTAAAATAACCGCAATACAAGAAACAAAAGATTTAAATATTTTTCCACTTGAAGAACTAATTGGTTCGTTGATGATATATGAAATGGTGCACAATGCACATGATGAACATGATGAACAAAATCACCTTCCAAAGAACAAGAAGGATTTGGAACTCTGGACAAATGAATACCACTTGAGCGATGACTCAAGTGATGAGGACAATGATGAACTTGAACTTTGAACACTAAATCTTAATAAGTTTATTAAACAAAAATCTAAAATAAATAATGAACTTGAACGGAGGAAGAGTCCAAAGAAGAGGAAGGCAACCAAGGATGAATCAAAAACTTCCAAAGGTGAAACGGCGAATTGGGCTTTGACGAGCTTCGACTACAAGGTAAGTAACTCAACTCTCTTGAGTTATTTTGAAATTACTTGAAGTTTTTCATGAGTGCTTAATTTAGATAGTAGGAATAGAAAATAAAAAATTGTTTTTCAAAAATTATATCATGTTTTTCTTTTTAGCATCTTTGAAAAATTAAAAAATTGATCATTTAAAGTATATTGCTAAAGTTTCTTGCATGTTATGTTTTGAAATGTTGAATGATATATGCAACATTAGGGATGATAATTATATGATATGTGATAATGCTTAGGATTAATCTATGCATGTGTATCTTGATGATTTTATGTCATGCATGAGTTTTTGAAGTAAATGTTGATTTGAAACTCTCATTTTAGATTAACATGTTTTTCGTCTAATCATTTTTATGATAAATTAAGATGACATTCTCATGATATATTAAGATGACATAGTGCATGTACATCTATTTATGAATTTCTTGATAGTCTTTTGATGATAGATGTGATATTATGATGTGTTTCGTCTTGACGGCTTCATGACGAAACTTTTATTTCGATTTTAAAATGATACATGTTTTCACAAAAGACTTGAATACCCTCACATGAAATCAATTGCATGAAATGGAAATGAATTTTCTATTCTATTGAAATTAATGAATTTATTTTACCAATCTTGTGAATTTCATGAAAATAAACATTATGAATATTTTGAAAATAAATGAGTGTATCATGTATTTGGTCTTAATGATTTCTCTTAAACATATTTTTTAAAATCATAATTGATAATGAATATCAAGATATTAAAAGGATGTTATCATGGAATCATGCTTGATGATTTGTTTTACGAAATTTACCTTTCCGTCTTAAATGTTAACACTTGTTTTATTAAAGGTAAAGGCATGCTTATAAGAAGCAAATCACATGAATAGAAATATATAAAAATAAAATACGATCCTCTATCTTATTGACTTTTCAATAAATCTATGCTTCTCATGTATGAATTTATTGAATGTGATTTTGAGGATGATTTCGGATTTCACAAATGCTTGATTCATACTTATGACATGAGACACATTTTAAATATGAATCATGTTCAATGCTTCAATCATATTATATCTCCCTTAATTCATTTTGTTCTCCTAGATATATATACCAAAGAGGAGAATCTTCCGAAAATGAAATGATACAAATGAATTACTTATCGATATGTCTTTTTGAAATATCTTTTTAATGTGATGTTGATAATTTGAGATGCCTATTGGAATTCATGACATGAGATAATTGAATCCTTGACTTACTCTAGCTTGAAAATAGATGTTTAAAATCTTGCTTGATGAGTTGTTTTATAAGATTTTGCCTTTATGTCTTGAGCTTTCATGCTTATCTTGCTCTGGCATATAATGACTAAGGCATACTTAGATGAAAAAGAATCACTTAAAAAATGCTTTTCCCATCTGATCGAGATTAATGATTTCATGATATTTTGTGAATCTCGAAATTGATTTTGATGACTTGATTATGAATTGCAAGTTAATGATTTGATTTGAATGAGTTCTATCTAAATAATAATCTTGATCTTGCAAAATTGGAATCACAAATAATATCTTTTGGTATTCATGAATTGATACTCACAATATGAAAGTATTGGTATTAATGACTTGAATTTGATTGAAACATTGCATGCTTAAATTAATCATTCTCCTATGTTTCAAAAATTCTTTAAATGCCTTATGTGATGATTGGAAATTAATTTGCTTTATGATGAATCATGAATCATGACTTGATCTATGATATTGATATATTTTAATCATGATCCTTGGTTGTATAATTCTTTTGCTCTATTAAAAAGATTTATCGAATGAATCATGTCCTTCTTGAATTTTCTTGATATGATAGATATGATTTTGTAATATGGCTTGTATAATGATTAAATTTTTTAGCCATTGGTTTCTCCCTTCTTTTTGATAATGATAAAGGGGGAGTTAGTTTACTAGCCTGCATATTTCAAAGGAAGGAAAATTTGCTAGCTCGATCATTTCATTGAAAGAACTTGCTATCATAAACACTACCAATGAATTGCAAATCCTGCAATCTAAAGAGAAGCAAAGAATTGCTATCTCGAAAGAAGCAAAAAATGCAAAACATAGAAAACTTGCAATATAATTGCTCTTACCATGCTTTGTATAAAAAATAAGTTGATATCCTTAAAAACATCACATTAAATTTTTTAGTCTATTGCAATGTATCACATGTATCGCAAATTGAAAACTTTGAGACTATTATCATATCATGTTTAACAATTGATATCTTTCATTGATATGATAAATTATCAATCTCATGATGTATCGCATAATGATATCATGATTTTCGATTGTATCATGTGATCCTTGGTGAATTTTCACATTAATATCCTTCATGAAATGATTTCTTTGCATTATTGTCTTGTATGCATCATGTGATGATTAAAATATTGATTGATGCAAAGTTGATGTAAAAGTCTAAATCATTGGTTCCTCTCCTTCTTTTTGACATTGACAAAGAGGGAGAAAGTTATTGCTAGCTTGCACACTTGAATGAAGAAATTTGCTAGATCAAACATCATAAATATTATTCCTTGCAAAGAAAAGCAAAGTGCAATCTTGCACAAAAATTCAAGTGTTGAATTGCCATGATTGAACTTAAGAATCTTGGTATGCTTTTTTGCTTATATGTTGTGATGAAAATCTAGCTTCATGTTATAAAAACTTGAATATATTTTAAAATAGCTAGAGCTACTTCTCCTTTTTGTTGATGATAGAGGGGGAGAAGTATATTGATGACTTCATGCATTGAATTGAATATTTTGTATATTTGCATGATGATTTAAATGTTTATCAGAACATGTAATGAATGTTACTTGGATTTGGGATAATCCAAGTGTTCTATCAATGGCATATTGATAGGGGGAGTTTGGTTAAACTCCGGGAAGTTAAGGTTAGCTCCATTAGTCATCAATTAGTTGTCATCATAAAAAAGGGGGAGATTGTTGAATCTCGGATTTTGATGATGAAACTAATTGAATGTGTTTAGATGTTTAACTGCATTTTGAGTGATGCAGGTCTACCCGATCAGGATTAGATAGTTAACGCAGGAGGAATTGACGTTGGCCGAAGGAGATCACGTTAGGATATTGGATGGCAGAAGTCTTCGGATGTCTGGCATCGGGCCAAGAGCGGAATTGCGCCAAGGATATCGGGGTTGCGGAGGTCAACCGCCGATTGGGCAACAAGCCGCAAGAGAGGACGATGCGCCGAAGAATTGGACGAAGCGCCAACCAATGACGTGTCGGGCAACAGAATGTCAATTCGCTTTGTAATAATTGTCTAGATCGGAGTAGAGTTTTGGCTTGTGTGTGCAGGATTAACTACGATAACGATGAAGACATAAAGCGAAACAAAGTGTCGGAGTTAAGCGCGAAGGATTTGTTGTGAGTTCGAGAGTTCGACGGAAGTCCGAAGGTTCGTCGGGAATGCTGTCGGAACTAGCCGAGAATAAGTAGGGAGCTTGCCGAAGGGTTTTTCGGAAGCTCGCCGGATGGTGTTAGGATCGGAGCAGCACTAAGAGGGGGGGGTGAATTAGTGCAGCGGATTAAAACTTCGGTTTTAGAAAATCTTTCGTACGATAAGAACGGAACTTGAAAAGCTTAATCTTGAAAGCGTATTCTTAAATATACGCAGCAAAAGTAATAAGGAACTAAAGCATATAAGAAGGTTTGCAATAATGTAAATAGCAATAATGAAATACAAACCAAAGATCACGCCAATTTTAGAGTGGTTCGGTCAAATGACCTACTTCACTTGCGAGGCCCCTCTTCGATGAGGCTCCCACCTTCCACTAGCAAGTCTCTTGAAATGGAAGGGTAAATACCCCTCTTACAACTCTTTACAAGCGGTTCACTCTCTTACAGATTTTCGAGAAGAGATGAGGTGAACACTAGCAAATTGAAAAGAAGACAAGCTAACACTTTTCTAAGACCTTTCTCTCAAACTCTTGCTGCTCAAAAAGTTGTATTCTCAGCTGAGAATAGAGAGGTATTTATAGGCCCCAAGAGGATTCTAATTTGGGCTCCAAAATTTGAATTCTCGTTGGGTTCCCGATGCTGGCGGTGCCACCGCTTGTCACTTGTCAAAAGCTGACAGTGCTGGGCGGTGCCACCGCCCAGCCCAAGCGGTGCTACCGCCCAGCTCTCGGGCACTGGGCGGTGCCACCGCCCAGCCCAGGCGGTGCTACCGCCTACAGTGTTTTCAGCCCACTAGTTGGGCTTCAATCTTGCCCTAAACTAGTCCGAACTTGAGCCCAATTGGCCCCTACTTGGGTTATAGGATTAACACCTATCCTAACCCTAATTAACATGCTAACTACGAATTTAAAGATATTTTCTAAGCTATTACAAAGTCCGTAAGTCAAGACTTTTTCCGGCGAGCTTCCGGCGAACTTCCGACGGTCTTCCGATAAACTCTCGGAAACCATTCTGCGGACTCCCGGCAAGCTCCTAGACTTCACGATTTGATCTTGGCGAGTTCCAACGAGCTTCTTCGGTAAGATCCGATCTTTCTCGGTGAGCTCCGCGAACTTCCAACGAACCTTTCGGTGAGCTTCCGAAAAACCCTTCGGCAAGCTCCCTACTTATTCTCGGCTAGTTCCGACAGTATTCCCGACGAACCTTCGGACTTCCGTCGAACTCTCGAACTCCCAATGAATCCTTTGTGCTTGACTCCGCACTTTGTTTCACTTTATGTCTTCATCATTATCGTAGTTAATCCTGCACACACAAGCAAAAACTCTACTCCGATCTAGACAATTATTATAAAGCGAATTGACATTCTGTTGCCCGGCACATCATTGGTTGGCGCTTCGTCCGATTCTTCGGCGCATCGTCCTCTCTTGCGGCTTGTTGCCCAATCGGCGGTTGACCTCTGCAACACCGATATCCTTGGTGCAATTCCGCTCTTTGCCTGATGCCCGACGTCCGAAGCCTTCTGCCATCCAATATCCTAACGTGATCTCCTCCGGCGCAACATCAATTCCTCTTGCGTTAACTGTCTAATCCTGATCGAGTAGACCTGCATCACTCAAAATGCAGTTTAAATCATAAACACATATCAAGTGGTTTCATCATCAAAATACGAGATTCAACAATCTCCCCCTTTTTGATGATGACAACCACTTGATGACGGAGTTAACCTTAACTCCCGGAGTTTAACAAACTCCCCCTATCAATATGTCATATTGATAGAACCTTGAATTCAAGTCATTGCAATATTCATCATGAATACTTGCAACACATCAACATGAACATATGCATAAACTTATGCATATCATGTCATCAACATACTTCTCCCCCTTTGTCATCAACAAAAAGGAGAAGTACAACTATTCTTTGTGTTGGTAATATAAGTTCAACTCATTGCATGAAAAACATAGTATCAAATTTTATCATCATGCAATCTAGCAATTAAAGATGTGTAAGTTTAGCATGTTTGCTTTTCTTGAGATAACAACTAATTGCTTCTCTTTAGACTACAAGCTAGCAATTTTCATGATATGCACGTTTCACAATATACAAGCTAGCAAAAATTTCGAAAGCAAATGTAAGATAGCTTTCTTGTGTAAGCTCATAATTCTTGCTTCCTATTGCAATGTGCAAGTTGCAAGTTTTGTTTCTTGAGATAGGCAAGATAGCACTTTTGCAATTTTTGTTTCTTAAGATAGGCAAGCTTGTGATGTTCAAAATACCAAGCTCTTTCTTCTATAAGTGTCATTTTTGCTTTCTTTGCAAAGTGTAAGCTAGCAAAATGTTTGAAAAAGTGATCAAGTTTTGCAACATACAAGCTAGCAAAAATGCCAAACTAGCAAGAGATAATATTTTACATAAGGCAAGCAAACAATTTGGCAAATGTTACATTTGCATCTTCTCTTTTGAGAAGTGCAATTTTTTTCTTTCATCTTGAATTATGCAAGCTAGTTAGTTTGCCTCTTTTCATGATGCCCACGCTAGAAATTCTTGCTCCCCCTTTGTCATTGTCAAAAAGAAGGGAAGACCCTTATATCAATTTTCATATTATGACAAAGGTAAGTATCATTCTTATTTGTGCATCATTATATATTCAAATTAAAACATACATAATTTCAATAACCTTATTTTTCATGCACGATACCGAAAAAATAAATCAATCATCATTAATAAGCATATCATACATGATACTCAAACATTAAAATTTTTAAGCATTTATCAACATGTTGATCATGATACCAAACACTCATCATTTAAAGCATTCATGATACACATCATATGCAATAAATACATCATGTACAACATTATAATAAGTATTGCATACATCATTTTAACTTTATGAATATTTCATCATTGCATGCATTATACCAAAACATTTCAAGCCATGCAAGCCATAAATATAAAGAAATCATGTCATAAAGGATAAAATCATTTGAATACCAAAAGACATGATTCATATAGTAAATATCTTCTTTAAATAAAATATCAAGAAAAATCATAGGAGTACAAAGAAGAGATCTTGTTTTAAAAGAAAAATCAAGTAATAACTCCAAGAACTCATAAGGAAAAATCATGATTTATTTAGAAAATTCTCCTCTTTAAATATTCAAATCATGATGAACATTCTGGGTTTACATAAAGTTTCAAAACATAATTATCAAGATCATAAATACTAAAAGACTATGAAACATTTCGACAAATCTCCTTTTAAATAGAAAACAATGTTGATTCATAAAGAATTTCATGTTATAAATTTCAAGAGATCAAGATCGTGATTTCGATAAAAATTTATTCAAATTTAAATCATCAAAATCATTAACAAAATCCAAGAGATTCACAAAGATGATACAAATGGATTCATCAAAATCAATAAGATTGAGCAAAATAATTTTCAAGAATGTTTTCCTCTTTTCGATTGTTTCAAAACATATGATTTTGTTTCATTTATGCCTAATAAAAACATGTATCATGTTTAAAACCAAAAGAGTAAGATTTATTACAACAAAGATCAATAAGGTACTTTCATCAATAATCCATAAATCGTAAGATTCATCATGCATAATTTCAAATTTTATTAAGCATGATCAATATACATGACACTAAAACATGGCTTCAAAATGTTTAATATTTTTATTACACAATTTCATCATTATGCATCATTATATATAACTTTACAATGTCATGCATAAAATCATCAAATCATAGTATATTAATATTTTTATTACAACTTTATGCATCGTTAAGTATACAATTGTCAAGCATACTGTACTATTTCCTATAAGCATGTCTATTTCATTTATGTCAAATCAAAAAATACATCATTAAGCATCATCATTAAGCATTACTTCAAATCAAACATGATTTCTAATTTTTTATTTTCACGTAATTTTTAAGAAAAAATAATCCTAAACTAAATTAAAAATAACTCATGAAAGTATTATGTAATTTCAAAATAAATTAGGGGGATTTCGATTACCTCGTTGTTGAGAGTAGTTGAGGCATAGTTTGCCACCTCGCCTTTCTTGATTTTCTCCTCGGGTGCCTTCCTTTTCTTTGGCTTCTTCCTCCGTTCAAGTTCATTGTTTATTTTAGATTTTTGTTTCATAAACTTATTAAGATTTAGTGTTCGAAGTTCAAGTTCATTATTGTCCTCATCACTTGAGTCATCGCTCAAGTGGTATTCATTTATCCGAAGTTCCAAATCCTTCCTGTTCTTTGGAAGGTGATTTTGTTCATCATGTTCATCGTGTGCATTGCGCACCATTTCATATGTCATCAATGAGCCGATAAGTTCTTCAAGTGGAAAAATATTTAAATCTTTTGTTTCTTGTATTACCATTACTTTTGATTCCCAAGCTTTAGAAAGTGATCGTAAAACCTTACTACCAAGTTCAAAATTCGAGAAACATTTGCCAAGAGTTTGTAAACCATTGACGACATCCGTAAAACGGGTGTACATGTCAACAATGGTTTCGCTCGGCTTCATTTGAAAAAGCTCGAAATCATGCATTAAAATGTTAACTTTCGAGTCTTTGACTCTACTAGTTCCCTCATGTGTGATTTCAAGTGTTTGCCAAATATCAAAAGCCGTTTCGCACGTAGAAATCCTATTGAACTCATTTTTGTCTAAAGCGCAAAATAAGGCATTCATAGCCTTTGCGTTTAAAGAAAACATCTTCTTCTCCAAATCATTCCAATGGTTCATTGGGAGAGAAGGCATTTCATATCCATTTTCGACTATGTGCCATAAATTCAAATCCAAAGAAAGTAAGAAGACTCTCATTCGAGTTTTCCAACAAGTGTAGTCCGATCCGTTAAACAACGGTGGACAAACAACCGATAAGCCCTCTTGAAAGTCATAAAGAGCCATTTCTATTTGGGTGTTAAACCAAAGTAGAAAACCGAGGCTCTGATACCAATTGTTAGGATCGGAGCAGCACTAAGAGGGGGGGGTGAATTAGTGCAGCGGATTAAAACTTCGGTTTTAGAAAATCTTTCGTACGATAAGAACGGAACTTGAAAAGCTTAATCTTGAAAGCGTATTCTTAAATATACGCAGCAAAAGTAATAAGGAACTAAAGCTTATAAGAAGGTTTGCAATAATGTAAATAGCAATAATGAAATGCAAACCAAAGATCACGCCGATTTTAGAGTGGTTCGGTCAAATGACCTACTCCACTTGCGAGGCCCCTCTTCGATGAGGCTCCCACCTTCCACTAGCAAGTCTCTTGAAATGGAAGGGTAAATACCCCTCTTACAACTCTTTACAAGCAGTTCACTCTCTTACAGATTTTCGAGAAGAGATGAGGTGAACACTAGCAAATTGAAAAGAAGACAAGCTAACACTTTTCTAAGACCTTTCTCTCAAACTCTTGTTGCTCAAAAAGTTGTATTCTCAGCTGAGAATAGAGAGGTATTTATAGGCCCCAAGAGGATTCAAATTTGGGCTCCAAAATTTGAATTCTCGTTGGGTTCCCGATGCTGGCAGTGCCACCGCCTGTCAGTGGCGGTGCCACCGCCTGTCACTTGTCAAAAGCTGACAGTGCTGGGCGGTGCCACCGCCCAGCCCAAGCGGTGCTACCGCCCAGCTCTCGGGCACTGGGCGATGCCACCGCCCAGCCCAGGCGGTGCTACCGCCTACAGTGTTTTCAGCCCACTAGTTGGGCTTCAATCTTGCCCTAAACTAGTCCGAACTTGAGTCCAATTGGCCCCTACTTGGGTTATAGGATTAACACCTAATCCTAACCCTAATTAACATGCTAACTACAAATTTAAAGACATTTTCTAAGCTATTACAAAGTCCGTAAGTCAAGACTTTTTCCGGCGAGCTTCCGGCGAACTTCCGACGGTCTTCCGATAAACTCTCGGAAACCATTCTGCGGACTCCCGGCAAGCTCCTAGACTTCACGATTTGATCTTGGCGAGTTCCAACGAGCTTCTTCGGTAAGCTCCGATCTTTCTCGGTGAGCTCCGCGAACTTCCAACGAACCTTTCGGCGAGCTTCCGAAAAACCCTTCGGCAAGCTCCCTACTTATTCTCGGCTAGTTTCGGCAGCATTCCCGACGAACCTTCGGACTTCCGTCGAACTCTCGAACTCCCAATGAATCCTTCGTGCTTGACTCCGCACTTTGTTTCACTTTATGTCTTCATCATTATCGTAGTTAATCCTGCACACACAAGCAAAAACTCTACTCCGATCTAGACAATTATTATAAAGCGAATTGACATTCTGTTGCCCGGCACATCATTGGTTGGCGCTTCGTCCGATTCTTCGGCGCATCTTCCTCTCTTGCGGCTTGTTGCCCAATCGGCGGTTGACCTCTGCAACACCGATATCCTTGGTGCAATTCCGCTCTTGGCCTGATGCCCGACGTCCGAAGCCTTCTGCCATCCAATATCCTAACGTGATCTCCTCCGGCGCAACATCAATTCCTCTTGCGTTAACTGTCTAATCCTGATCGAGTAGACCTGCATCACTCAAAATGTAGTTTAAATCATAAACACATATCAAGTGGTTTCATCATCAAAATACGAGATTCAACAGAAGGTTCGTTGGAAGTTCGCGGAGCTCGCCGAGAAAGATCGGCGCTTGCTGAAGAAGCTCATTGGAACTTGCCAAGATCAAATCGTGAAGTTTAGGAGCTTGCTGGGAGTCTGTAGAATGGTTTCCGAGAGTTCATCGGAAGACCGTCGGAAGTTCGCCGGAAGCTCGCCGGAAAAGGTCTTGACTTGCGGACTTTGTAATAGCTAAGAAAATGTCTTTCAATTCATAGTTAACATGTTAATTAGGGTTAGGATTAGGTGTTAATCATATAACTCAAGTAGGGGCCAATTGGGCCTGAGTTCGGACTGGTTTGGGCCAAGTTTGGAGCCCAACCAGTGAGCTGAAATAGTGTAGGCGGTGGCACCGCCCAGCACCTGGAGGTCCGACGGTGGCACCGCCGGACTAGGCAGTGGCACCGCTAGTACACTATCAATGTCAGACACTGACAGGCGGTGGCACCGCCAGCATCGGGAACTAAAGAAAATTCAAATTTTGGAGCCCAAATTTGAATCCTCTTGAGGCCTATAAATACCTCTCAAATCTCAGCTGAGAGAATAACTTTTGAGAAGCAATTGATTGAGAGAAAGGTCTTAGAAAAGTCTTAGCAAGTCTTGTTTTCAATTTTCTATAGTATTTACCTCCTTTTTTCTTGTTGAAAATTTGTAAGAGTGTGAACCGCTTGTAAAAAGTTGTAAGAGGGGTATTTGCCCTTCCCATTCAAGAGATTTGCTAGTGGAAGGTGGGAGCCTCATCGAAGAGGGCCTCGTAAGTGGATGTAGGTCATTTGACCGAACCACTTTAAAATCTCTGGTTTGCATTTTATTATCGCTATTTACATTACTGCAAACCTTCTTACGTGATTTAATTCCTCATTACCTTTGCTACATACCTTTACGAACACACGTTCAAGTTAAGCTTTTCAAGTTCAGTTTTTATCCTATCGAAAGATTTGCCAAAACCGAAGTTTTAATCCGCTGCACTAATTCACCCCCACCCTCTTAGTGCCACTCCGATCCTAACAAAAGGTTGACAAGAGAAGAGCTTCGAGAGCGATCTGCGAAGGGGTTATGTTGGCATTACGACGAGCCATGGAGCCGCAAGCATCGCTGCAAAAAAGGGAGACTTCTTATGATTGAACCAATAGAAGAAGAGGTCATTAAATATCCAGAAGAGAGCCTTGAACATAAAGAAGATGTGGAAGAAGAGCCATAACCGACCGACTTTATGGTACATGTGCTAGCTAGCTACTCAAACCCGTAAATGATGAAAGTTGGAGGCCTTCTCAAACAACAACTGATCACTATTCTCATCAACACGGGCGGCACTAATAACTTCTTAAACAGTAAGGTTGCTACTCAGATGGTATTTCATATCGAAGGTTGCAGCAAGTTCGATGTAAAGGTCATCGACGGTGGAATCCTAAAGTGCAACCTAAGATGCCCACAAGTGAAACTATTACTGCAAGACCAAGAAATTATCATTGACTTCTTCCTCCTTCCAATTGATGACTATGAGGCCATGCTTGGCATAGAATGGCGGACTATACTAGGTGATGTCTCTTGGAACTTTTCTAAGTTAATTATGAAATTCTACTGCAAAGGCAAACATATCATCCTACGCGGGAAGCGCGGAAGCAACGTAACCACCGTTTCGACCCAATGAATGGAGAAAGTTTTATACAAGGTAAATGGTGGTTTTTTGATGCATCTCCAGTAGCAACTAGAGGGGAAGAAAATAGAAATTGAAGATCAAAATCTTGCCCAATTGCTTGCTGAATTTTTTGACATTTTTATCCTACTCAGCAACAAGACCATCGGATTCCAATCCTTCTAGGCAAGCCACCAGCGAACACTCGACCGTACCATTATCCTCATCTCCAAAAGGATGAAATTAAAAATATTGTAAAGGAGATGCTTGAAACAGTGGTGATTCGGCCATGTTGTAGCCCCTATTACGCACTGGTGCTACTTGTACGCAAAAAGGATGGAACTTGGCGGATATGCATCGACTACCAGCTTTAAATGGCATCACCTTCAAGGACAAGTACCCAATACCAATGGTGGATGAACTTCTTGATGAGTTAAAAGGAGCTCGAGTCTTCACGAAGTTGGACCTCCGATCTGATTACCACCAAATTCGGGTATGTGAAGATGACATTTCAAAAACTGCATTTTGCACACATGACGACCATTATGAATTCTTGGTAATGCCTTTTGGACTCACTAATGCTCTTTCAACCTTCTAAAGTCTCATGAATGATATTTTTTTAGAGATTTCTTCGCAAATTTGTGTTAGTAGTTTTCAATGATATTTTCATTTATAGCCATTCTCTTGAGACTCACTTTCAGTATTTATGGGTTGTTTTGACGATCCTTCGGGAGAATACTCTTTTTGTTAAGTAGCAAAAGTGTAATTTTCTCTAACAAAAAATAGGGTACCTTGGGCATATAATATCAAAAGAAGGAGTGGTGGTAGACCCAATAAAAATTGAAGCAATGCAAGGCTGGCCGAAACCTACAAATGTGAAATCACTGCGCGGGTTTCTAGGACTAACGGGTTACTACCAAAAATTTGTCAAGGACTATGGAAAGATCAGTGCACCCGTCACTTCTCTTTTGAAAAAAGATGTCTTCTAATGGTCGGACAAAGCCTTCACTGTCTATGACAAACTTAAGGCAGCCATGATGATGACGTTAGTGCTAGTGCTACCAGATTTCAACCGACCCTTCATCATTGAGGCTGACACATCTGGAGTCGGAATCAAAGCTGTTCACATACAAGATGGTTGACCACTCGCATACACCAGCAAGGAATTATCTCCCTCCCATCAAAACATGTCAATATATGATAAGGAGATGCTCGCCATTGTGCACGCAGTAACAAGGTGGAGACCTTACCTGATCGTCCGATTATTTCAAATTAAAACCGACCATAGAATTTGATTATGAAATTATTTAGAAAAATGGGTAACCAAACTTCTAGGATTTGATTATGAAATTAAAACCTGATCGGCAGAAGATATCATCCCCTAAGTAGCAAAAATGGGTAACCAAACTTCTAGGATTTGATTATGAAATTATTTACAAAAGGGGTAAAGAAAACGTTGTTGCAGATGCACTCTCACGGCTACCTAAGCAAGCTAAATTTTCAACCATCTCCCTTCCTACCACCGGCTTCCTCGAGGATATTAGAGAAGAATGGAAGAATGATCTAGAGATCAGCAACATCATAAAAAAATTGGAGGATCCAAATGCAATAGCCCACTACACTTGGGATTCGAGGGATCTACGCTACAAAGGTTGCATGTGCTTATACCCGACTCCCCTTGCATCAAAATCATCCTACATGAAATGCACTCCACACCTTCAGCAGGGCACTCCAGATTCCTGAGAACCTACAAAAGATTAAAGCAAAATTTTTTTAGAGATGGATGAAAATAATTATTTCTGAATATGTGGTACAATGTGATATATATCAATAGCACAAAGGTGAAACAGTGACAAGTCCAAGGAAGCTACAACCACTACCTATACCAAACTCGGTGTGGATTGACATCTCCATAGACTTCATCGAAGGGCTGCCACCTTCCAAAGGTAAAAGCACAATTCTCGTAGTGGTTGATCGACTTACGAAATATGCTCATTTTTGTGCTGTGCGAAATCCCTACACTGCTACTAGCATTGCCCAGATTTTTATAGAAAATATTGTTAAACTACATGGGATGCCAAGGTCCATTGTAAGTGATTATGATAGGATCTTCACTAGCAAATTTTGGATCGAGTTATTTCAGTTACAAGGCACCAAACTCAAGATGAGCACAACATATCATCCATAAACTGACGGCCAAACAAATGTGGTGAATAGGTGTTTAGAGACGTACCTTCGGTGTTTCGCTAGTGACTGGCCAAAGGAGTGGGCGAAATGGCTTTCTTGGGCCGAATGGTGGTATAATACTAAATATCATTCATCTACAAAATGTGCCCCTTATGAAGCACTATATTGTCAGCTGGCCCTTGTGATTCCAAAGTATATAATTGGCTCGACCAAGGTAGATTAGGTCGACCAAGAATTGATTAACATGGACAAACTCCTACAACTGCTAAAGGATAATCTCTCTACTGCTCATGCCAGAATAAAGCAGCAAGCCGACACACAACGAAGCAAAAGAGAATTTTCAGTAGGAGATTAGGTTTATCTTCTCCTACAGCCATATAAGCAACTCTCCATCTGTTGAATCTCGTATTTTGATGATGAAACCAATTGATAGTATTTATGATTTGATCTACATTTTGAGTGATGCAAGATGCTTTGATCAGAATTAGATAATTAAAGTAGGAAGAATCATGTTGTGCTAGAGAAAAACATGTCAGAAGATTGGACGTCAGGCCGAAGGATCGATCGATATATCGACAGAAGGCTTCGGGCCATAGATTTGGGCATCAGGCCAAGAAGAGCGGATATTGTGCCAAGGATATCGAAGTTATGGAGTCAACTGGCCGATTAGGCAATAGGCCAAAAGAGAGGATGATGCGCCGAAGAATCGGACGAAGCGTCGATGGACCAAGGACATGCCAAACAACATTATTAAAGCTTAGTAATAATTGTCTAGATCGAAATATGTTTTTACATGTGCAGAATTAACTACGATAGCAAGGAATAAAGCAAAATGAAGTCCCAGAGTCAAGAATGTGATTTCATTGGGAGTTTAAGAGTTTGTTGGAAGTCCGAACGTTCGTTGAAAATTCTATAGGAACCAATCGAGAAGTCTCAGAGCTTGCTAGAGAAGCTCGTCGGAACTTGCCAAGAAGATCGTCGTGAAGTCTAGGAGCTTGCCGGGAGTCCGCTAGAACATTGCCGAGAGATCATCGGAATTTCGTTGGAAGATCGCCGGAAGCTCGCCGGAAGAAATTAGACATACAGACTTGTTTAGTTTAGGAAATGTCTTAGAATTTGTAGTTAGCACATAATTGGGATTAGATTCGGGCCAACCTAATTAGGGGCCAGTTGGGTGTTAGGAACGAGTTAGCACAAAGAGGGGGGGGGGGGGGTGTGTGAATTAGTGCAGCAGAAAGATTACGTCTCGATTAAAACTTCATTCGATAAAAATCGTTTCGGATGAAAAACCGTTTCGTAAAGGTAATAACTTTGAAAGCGTATGAAAGAGAATAGGCGTAGTAAAACAAGTAAGGAGGTTTGCAGTAAGATAAATTACACAAATAGAAATGTAAACCAGAGAACATGCTAATTTTATAGTGGTTCAGTCGTCGTGACCTACATCCACTCCACCGGCTCGATGTCCAATCTTCGGACATGTTTTCCCCTGGTCCAACATAATTCTTCCTGCTTTAATTGTCTCATCCTAATCGAAGCATCCCGCATCACTCAAAACGTAGATTAAATCATAAACACTCATCAATTGGTTTCATCATCAAAATTTGAGATTCAATAATCTCTCCCTTTTTGATGATGACAACCAATTGATGACGGAGTTAACTAAACTCCTAGAGTTTAAACAAACTCCCCCTATCAATATGTAATATTGATAGAAACTCTTGGATTCAAAAATCCAAACAACATGTTATCATAAACTTATGCATAACATCATACTTCTCCCCCTTTGTCATCAACAAAAAAGAGAAGTACCACTATCAAAGTGTTTAAACATACAAGTTTAAGTCATTACATAATAAACATAATATCAAGTTTTATCAACCATGCAATTTGTAAGCTAGCAAATTTAGCAAGTATTACATCATATTAGAACATGCAAGCTAGCAGATTTTATATCATTTTACAATATGCAAACTAGCAATTTGACAAGTGTTACTTCTCTTTTAAGTATGAAGGCTAGCAAGTTTTTGAAAAATAATGCAAGATAACAAGCTAGCAAGATACAATGTTTTACATGAAGCAAGCTACATGAAGTCTATTTGCATCTTCTCTTTAGATGTGCAAGCAAGTTTTTACATCTTCTTGACTTGTGCAAGCTAGCTAGCAAGCTAGCTATCTCCCCTTTTGTCATTGTAAAAAAGAATGGAAGAATATAATTTTGTATCTCTTTTTTCCTTTATAACAATTTTCAATGCATGACAAAGGTAAAATAACAAAGATGAAAAATCAAGTCATGAATGTCAAAACAATTTTTCATCATAAACAATTTTTCGTCATAAACAATTCATCATTGCATGCATCATTATCATAAGTTGAAGTATAGCATGCATAATACCAAATCATTATCTATAATTATATCAATATTTCAATCATTATTTCAATCATAAAAAATGAAAGATCAAGTCATGATTTTTGACATATCTCTTCTTTTGTATATAGAAGAAATGATAGGGAAATGTTCTTGATTCAAAAATAAGATTCAAGTCAAAATTTCGAGAAATCAAGATGTCTAAGTTTATCATTTAAGCTAGCAATAATTTGGTTCTCTTGAGATGCTAGTTATTTTCTTTTTCCTTTTGTCATTGTAAACAAGAAGAAGAAGTAGAGTGGAAGAATACAATTTTCACATCGATGCTCTACTTATTACATGAGGTTTACAACCACAAATACAAAGGAATTTACATAATAAAATTCAAGTCATAAACCTTAAAAGGTGTCAAGTAGCATATCATGGTTAATTTGAATACATCCTTTTTAGTGAATACCAAGAAGAATCATAGTACGAAAAATCTTGATTCATAGAAAGATCTTATATATCCAATATCGAGAAATCAAGATGATGATTCATATAAAACAATCACAAGTTATAATCAAGAAAAAAATCATCATTTATCTTCAAATCATTCAACTTATTAAATCAACAAAGTCACTTAGAAGAGATTCACAAAAATGATACAAATTGATTTATCAAAATCAATTTCATGGTTCACAAAATTCATATCGTAAATAGATTCATTATTTTAATTCCAATGATAATATTTTTTTCCTTTTTATGTGTTTCATTTTAAGTGATTGATTTCATATAAGCATGCCTTTTTCATTTATGTCAAATCAAAAACATGTATTATTTTTAAAACCAAAAAAGTTACTTTCATTATGGTAAAAATCGATAGTCCATAAATCACTAAAATCATCATGGATAATTTTAAAATATAAATTTATTAAGCATGATCATTATGTATCACTACTTTGGACATGACATTAAAACATGGTTTCAAGTTTTCAAGGTATACACAATTTCATATTAAGCATGATATCAAACCACTTAACATTTTCATTAAGACATCATGCATGGTTTTATTAGATATAAATCATTTTCAATCAAAATTAAAAATCAATATGGAAATCAATATGATACACATTATTATTTCTTTAGACAAAAGATTTGATTTATCTTTTTATGTTATTGATTTTATATAAGTATGCTCAAATTTTTTATATGAAAGCTATCCAACAAAATTCGAATAGCAATACAAAACCATCATAATACACATAATTGTTTATACCATACAAGAAATTAATCACTAGATTTAATTCTAACATTTTGTTCATTTATCATAAAACATGTAATTTTTAAGAAAAATAATTAAATTAAATTAATAATAACTCATTAAAAGCATCATGTAATTTCGAAATAAATTAAAGGCATTTTGATTACCTCATCATCGAATGCCGTTAAGGCGTAGTTTGCCACCTCACCTTTGTTGGTTTGCTCCTCGTCTTCGGAGGTACTCGTTTCGTCCCAAAGTACTTTTTTCTTCTTGTTGCGATCATAGCAAGTAGTTGTGTTCTTTTTGTTCTTTAATTTTTATTTAATGAACTTTTTAAATTTCATAGTGAGGAGTTCAAGTTCACCATCCTTCCTATCTTTTGGAAGGTGGTTTTCAAGTTCTTCACGTGCATTGCACATCATTTCATAGGTCATTAAAGACCCTATTAGTTCTTCAATCGGAAAGGTATTCAAATTTTTTGATTCTTGAATTGCCATTACTTTTGAATCTCAATTCTTATTAAGATAACGTAAAATTTTGTTTACAAGTTCAAAATCTGAAAATCTTCTACCAAGTGGTTTTAAACCATTGACGACATCCGTAAAATGGGTGTACATGTCTCCAATGGTTTCGCTTGGTTTCATATGAAATAGTTCAAAATCGTGCATTAATAGATTGACTTTAGAATCTTTTACTCTACTCGTGCCTTCGTGTGTGATTTCGAGAGTGTGCCATATTTTGAAAATTGTTTCGTAAGTAGAAACCAGATTAAACTCAGTTTTATCCAAAGCGCAAAATAGAGTGTTCCTAGCTCTAGCATTTAAGGAAAAAGTCTTCTTCTCCAAATTATTCCAATTGTTCATTGGAAGAGAAGACATTCGAAAATCGTTTTAAATAATATTCCATAAATTCAAATCCAACGAAAGCAATAAAACTCTCATTCGAGTTTTCCAATATGTATAGTCCGTCTCATTAAACAAGGGAGGACGAATGAGAGAGTGATCCTCTTGAAAGCCGAAAAGAGCCATTTCTCTTTTGTGTTAAATCAAATGAGAAATATGAGGCTTTGATACCAATTGTTAGGAACAAGTCAGCACTAAGAGGGGGGGGGGGGGGGGGTGAATTAGTGTAGTGAAAAGATTATGTCTCGATTAAAACTTTATTCAATAAAAACCGTTTCCGACGAAAAACCATTTCATAAAGGTAATAACTTTGAAAGTGTATGGAAGAGAGTAGGCGTAGTAAAATAAGTAAGGAGGTTTGTAGTAAAGATAAATTGCACAAATAGAAATGCAAACCAGAGAACACGCAATTTTATTGTGGTTCGGTCATCGTGACCTACATCCACTCCACCGATTTCTCTTCCATTAAGGCCACTGGTATCCACTATCGATCTTACTTTAATAGGTGAAGATTAACCTCCTTCTTACACTCTTCTTCTCATTTTCATAGGTTTAGGAGACAACCTTTACAAGCACACACTCCTCCTAAACAGAATTTTAAACTTCGATTATAGGAGAGGATTTCTCTAGTGATTGCAATAGAGTTTTCTCACTTTTAAATACTCTATACTTGTATCTTTTAACCAGGGATGAGAGCGATATTTATAGGCTTTAAGTTGATTCAAACTTAGAGCCTTAAAACATCTTATCCCAGGTTTCCTGGGTCCGAACGGTACTACCGCTTGTGTTGGGCGGTACCATTGCCAGTGTCAGTTTGACACTAACACTACACTGGGCGGTACCACCACCTGTAGCCTCTTGAAGGCTGTGTCTGGGTGGTATCACTACCCAGACCGGTAATACCACCGTCTGACATAGTCTCAGAGATTGTACCATGATGGTGTTACCTCTTGGGGCACTATTTGGGCCTTTTCAATGGGCCCAACATAGTTCTTACATGGACCCAATTGGCCCCTAATTAGGTTGGCCCAAATCCAAACCCAATTACGTGCTAACTATGATTCTTAAGACATATTCTAAGCTAAACAAGTCTGTAAGTCTAGTTTCTTCCAATAAGCTTCCGGCGATCTTCCGGCGAACTTTCGACGATCTCTCGGCAATGTTCCAGTAGACTCCCAGCAAGCTCCTGGACTTCACGGCGATCTTCTTAGCAAGTTCTGATGAGCTTCTTTGGCAAGCTCCTAGACTTCTCGGCTGGTTCTTGCAGAACTTCCGATGAACGTTTGGACTTCCGACGAACTCTAGAACTCTTAACGAAATCGCGTCCTTGACCTCAGGACTTCATTTTGCTTTATGCCTTGCTATCATAGTTAATCATGCACATGTAAAATCACACTTCGATCTAGACAATTAATACTAAGTATTAATCATGTTGTCTAGCATGTCATTGGTCCCTCGACGCTTCGTCCGATTCTTCCGCGCATCATCCTCTCTTGCGGCCTATTACCCAATCAGCTAGTTGACTCCACAACTCCGATATCCTTAGCGCAATATCCGCTCTTCTTGGTCCGATGCCCGAATCCATGGCTCGAAGCCTTCTATCGATACATCGATTGATCCATCGGCTCGACATCCAATCTTCTGACATGTTTTCCCCCGGCCCAACATGATTTTTCCTACTTTAATTGTCTCATCCTAATCGAAGCATCCTGCATCACTCAAAACGCAGATTAAATCATAAACACTTATCAATTGGTTTCATAATCAAAATATGAGATTCAACAATGGGCTCATGTAACGATTGTGTTGAGCCCAATGAAAGGCCCAAACAATAACCCAATAGATGGCACTATCGTGGCACAGTCTTTGAGACTATGTCAGGCGGTGGTACTACCAGTCTGGGCGGTGGTACCACCCCTGGCAGGGTGCCTGCGGTGGTACCACCCAGTGGCCCATTGTCAAGCGGTAGTACCGCTAGACTAGGCGGTGGTACTGCCCAGTGCAGTGTCAATGTCAGACTGACACTAGCGGTGGTACCGCCCAACATAGGCGGTGGTACCGCCTGAATGCAGGAAACCCAGGATGAGATATTTTTAGGCTCCAAGTTTGAATCAACTTGAGGCCTATAAATACCCCTCTCATCCATGGTTAAAGTACATAAGCACAGAGTATTTAAAAGTGAGAAAATGCTAGTGCAATCACTAGAGAAATCCCCTCCTACAGTCTAAGTTTAGAATTCTGTTTAGGAGGAGTGTGTGCTTGTAAAGGTTAACTCCTAAACCTGTGAAAAGGAGAAGAGGGGTGTAAGAAGGAGGTTGATCTTTGCTTACTAAAGGAAGATCGGTAGTGGATGCCGGTGGCCTCGATGGAAAAGGAATCGACAAAGTTGATATAGGTCACGACGACCGAACCACTATAAAATTGGCGTGTTCTCTTGTTTGCATTTCTATTTGTGTAATTTATCTTTACTGCAAACCTCCTTACTTATTTTACTATGCCTACTCTCTTCCATACGCTTTCAAAGTTATTACCTTTATGAAGCGGTTTTTTGTCGGAAACAGATTTAATGGAAATGAAGTTTTTGAACCGACGTAATCTTTCTACTACACTAATTCACCCCCCCCCTCTTAGTGCTGACCCCTTTCCTGACACCATCAACACATGAGCCTCCATGAAGCTATCCCCACGTTTTTATGGGCCCTATCATATCACAGAGTGTATTTGAGCCGTGGCATACAGACTTAAATTGCCTGAGGATGCCAAAATTCACCCTGTCTTCCACGTGTTATGCATGAAGCCCAAGTTGGGATAACATGAGTCACCCCAGATCCAACTACCCAACACCACTGATGATGGAGATATTCAAGCCCAACCACAAGCCATCCTCGACCGCAGAATCATGATGCATCGCCGACGTCCCTATACTGAAGTACTAGTACATTGGAATAATTTACCACTTGAAGACATTACTGTTGAATCTCATATTTTGATGATGAAACTACTTGATATATGTTTATGATTTAATCTGCGTTTTGAGTGACGCAGGATGCTTCAATCAGGATGAGATAATTAAAGCAGGAAAATCATGTTGTGACGAAGGAACATGTCAGAAGATTGGACGTCGGGCCGGTGGATCGGTCAACGTATCGACAGAAGGCTTCGGGTCGTGGATTCGGGCATCGGGCCAAGAAGAGCGGGTATTGTGCCAAGGATATCGGAGTTGCGGAGTCCACTGGCCGATTGGGCAATAGGCTGTAGGAGAGGACGATGCGCCAAAGAATCGGACGAAGCGTCGAGGGACCAATGACATGTCGGACAACTTGGTTAATTGCTTAGGATTAATTATCTCGATCGAAGTTTTGTTTTTGTTGTGCAGGATTAACTATGATAACGATGAAGACATAAAGCGAAACAAAGTGTCGGAGTCAAGCGCGAAGGATTTGTTGCGAGTTCGAGAGTTCGACAGATGTCCGAAGGTTCGTCGGGAATGCTACCGGAACTAGCCGAGAATGAGTTGGGAGCTTGCCGAAGGGTTTTTCGGAAGCTCGCCGGAAGGTTCGTTGGAAGTTCACGGAGCTCGCCGAGAAAGATCGGAGCTTGCTGACGAAGCTTGTTGGAACTCGCTAAGATCAAATCGTGAAGTCTAGGAGCTTGCCGGGAGTCCGCAGAATGGTTTCCGAGAGTTCATCGAAAGACCGCCGGAAGTTTGCCGGAAGCTCGCTAGAAGAAGTCTTGACTTGCGGACTTTGTAATAGCTTAGAAAATGTCTTTAAATTCATAGTTAGCATATTAATTAGGGTTAGGATTTGGTGTTAATCCTATAACCCAAGTAGGGGCCAATTAGGCCCAAGTTCGGACTGGTTTGGACCAAGTTTGGAGCCAAACCAAGTGAGCTGGAATAGTAAAAGAGGTGGCACCGCTAGGGTTGGAGGTAGCACCGCCCAGGCTATGTCTTCCAGCGAGACTGGGAGGTGCAACCGCCCCAGCCAAGAGGTGCAACCGCCCAGGGCTCAGTCTCCAAGCGAGACTGGGCGGCGCAACCTCCTCTGTCAAGAGGTAGCACCGCCAGAGCTCAAGTTTCGAGCTCTGCCAAGCAGAGCAACCACCGAGCTCAGACTTCGAGCTCTGTCAGGCGGTGCAACCACCGAGCTCAGTCTTCGAGCTCTGCCAGGCGGTGCAACCACCGAGCTCAGTCTTCGAGCTCTGGCAGAGAGGTGCATCAGCCTGAGCTCAGTTTCGAGCTCTGGTAGGTGATGCAACCACCGAGCTCAGACTTCGAGCTCTGCTAGGCGGTGCAACCACCGAGCTCAGTCTTCGAGCTCTGCCAGGCGGTGCAACCATCGAGCTCAGTCTTCGAGCTCTAGCAAAGAGGTGCAATCGCCTGAGCTCAGTCTTCGAGCTCTGCCAGGCGGTGCAACCTCTCCAGTCAAGAGGTGCAACTGCCTGATCCCGAAATTCCGGGATTTGATCATTTTGAGCTCCAAATTTGAATTGGGTTGGGGCCTATAAATACCCCACCCATTCAACACTGAAAGGATACAGATCCACACCGAATTCTTGATCTTTTCAGTGATTGTATGAGCTCAAACTTGTGTAAAGTCCAAAAGTTCTCTTCTCTTCTGTTCTTCAAGTCTTGAGTTGTAAAGAGAGGAGAGAAAGGATCTGTAAGGGTTGTCTCCTGAGCCTGTCAAAAGGAGAGAAACTGTAAAAGGGCAGTTGGCCTTCGCCTATTGAAGGAAGGCCTCTAGTTGACGTCGGCAACCTCATCAGTGGAGGAAGCCAAAAGTGGAGTAGGTCAAGGCTGACCGAACCACTCTAAATCTCTGGTTTGCGTTTATTTTGAGCACTTTACCATTACTGCAAACCTCCTACATAGCTACTGCCCTCTGCGCTTTTACGAACGATTCTCTAAGTTCAGATCTTTCCGAATCTGCATTAAGACGTAAATCGATGTTTTTGTACGATCTTTACATTGCAATTTACGTTAACGTATTGATTCCATTTATAACTGCAAACTGCTTTCTGCGCATTCATAAAACGCTTTTCAAAGTTTAGTATCTGCGTTTAGACGTAAAACTACGTTTAGACGCAAAACTGCGTTTAGACGTAAAACTGCGTTCAGACGCAAAACTGCGTGTAGACGTAAAACTATGTTTAGACGTAAAACTACGTTTAGACGCAAAACTGCGTTTAGACGTAAAACTGCGTTTAGACGTAAAACTGCGTTTAGACGTTAAACTGAGTTTAGACGTAAAACTGCGTTCAGACGTAAAACTGCGTTTAGATGCAAAACTGCGTTTAGACGTAAAACTGCGTTTAGACGTAAAACTGCGTTTAGACGTAAAACTGCGTTTAGACGTAAAACTGAGTTTAGACGTAAACTGAACTTGGACGCAATCTGCGCTTAGTCGTAAACTGCGATTAAATACAAACTGTGAATCGGCTTTTGCATCATAATAGATTTTATCGAACGAACGCACCTTTCGGTTTTAAATTGCTATAAGATTTCTGCTGCACTAATTCACCCCCCCCTCTTAGTGCTCTCGATCCTAACAGTTGGTATCAGAGCGGGTTATTTCTCATTTCGGATTTACACCCGAGAGAAATGGCTCTTCAAGATGGCTTGTCGGTCTTTCGTCCACCGTTCTTTAACGGATTGGACTACACTTATTGGAAAACTCGAATGAGAGTTTTCTTGATTTCTCTAAATCTGGATTTATGGAATATCATTGAAAACGGTTTTCAACTTCCGTCTAAACCGATGAACGAATGGTCGGATTTGGAAAAGAAGTATTTTTCTTTAAACGCAAAGGCTATGAATGCCTTATTTTGCGCTTTGGACAAAACTGAGTTCAATCGGATTTCCACGTGCGAAACGGCTTTTAACATTTGGCGAACACTTGAAATCACGCACGAGGGAACTAGTAGAGTCAAAGACTCGAAAGTTAACTTTTTATTGCATGATTTCGAGCTTTTTCAAATGCAACCAAGCGAGACTATAGGCGACATGTACACCCGTTTCACGGATATCGTCAATAGTTTAAGAGCTCTTGGAAAATGTTTTTCGGATTTTGAACTCGTAAACAAAATTTTGCGTTCTCTTTTTAAAAAGTGGGATTCAAAAGTAACTGCAATACAAGAAGCTAAAAATCTAAACAACTTACCACTTGAAGAACTAATTGGTTCATTGATGACATATAAAATGGTGCACAATGCACATGATGAACATGTTGAACACAATCACCTTCCAAAGAATAGGAAGGATTTGGAACTCTGGACAAATGAATGCCACTTGAGCGATGACTCAAGTGATGAGGACAATGATAAACAAACCAACCTTCCAAAGAACAGGAAGGATTTGGGACATAGAACATTTGAAGACTACTCGAGCATAAGCTCAAGTGATGGTGAACTTAAACTACAAATGAAACGAAAATTAAAAAGTAAAAAGAATCGAACTACTTGCTTTAAACGCAAGAAGAACAAAAATTGGGATGAATCGAGCTCCTCCGAAGAAGAGAAAGTCAACAAAAGCAAGGCGGCAAACTACGCCTTAACAGCCTACAATGATGAGGTAATCGAAATCCCCCTAATTTATTTTGAAATTACTTGATGCTTTCATGATATATTTTCTTTTTTAGTTTAGAATTAATTTTCTTGAAAATTACATGTTTAAAAATAAAAATACAAAAATTATGATCATGCTGATAATTTAAAAAATGATAATATTGCATGATAAACAAATAAAATTATTTTGATCATGGTTAAGAAGTAATAATGTGTATCATATTTGATTAACATTGTTGAATGAAATCACGTTTGATTTAAAGTAATGCATAAAGATGTAATATTAAATGGTTATTAACAATTTTATGCATGAGATTTTAAGTTATCCATGATCATGAGCTTGTTTGATCTTCTTGATTTAATTTCAAGATCTATAGCAAAAATCATGTCTGAATATATGAAAATGTTAATTTCATTTTCGGATTCACTTAACAATTGATATCCTAACAATCAGATTTTCTCATACACTTATAAAAAATATTTTTCTAAAATAGATTTGATGAAATGATTCCTGCTTATAAATTCCATCTTGAAATATGAATGATAGTGTTTTTGCTTGCAAAGATTTGTTTCACATTCATATCTCCTATGATTCATGTGCAGAAAAAGAATTTATAAATCATAATACAATGAGATTTCTTATGTAAAAATAAAGTGCTTTTGTGATTCTTTGCTAAAGAGAATAATCATAATCATGATCTTGATAATTATAACATGAAGCTCTTTATAAATCAAGATCGTTCATTATGCTCCCTACATTTATCAAAAAGGGTTTCTTCAAATGAAATGCAATTCAATGAAGTGTCATATTGATATCTTGAAACTTGGAATATTTTAAAATGTGATCTTTGATAAGAATGTTTCAAGTTGCTCTTTGTACTATATCTTTTCAAATGAATCATGAGCCTTGATATCATATATCTCATAATACAAGATTTCTTTGCCTTATGCTTATCTTAATTTGGCATATAAAGACTAAGGCATGCTTAGATGAAAAAGAATCTCTTAAAAAATGCTTTTCCCATTTGATCGAGATTAATGATTTCATGATATTTTATGAATCTCGAAATTAATTTTAATGACTTGATTATGAACTTCATGTTAATGATTTAATTTGAATAAGTTTTATCTAAATCATAATCTTGATCTTGCAAAATTGAAGTCACAAATAATATCTTGTGGTAGTTATGAATTGATACTCACAATATGAAAACATTGATATTCATGACTTAAATTGGATTGAAACATTGTATGCTTAAATTAATCATTCTCCTATATTTCAAAAATTCCTTGAATGCCTTATGTGATGATTGAAAACTAACTTGCTTTATGATGAATCACGAATCATGACTTGATCTATGATGTAAATGCCTTGAAATGATTGAAATATTTAACACTTTTATGCTCTTCCCCCTACTTTCTTCTTGTTTTCAATGATAAAATGGGGAGAAGTTTTGATCATGCATGGTAGGATATAATTTGACAAAATTGATACCATCATGATATGAAACATTAATGTAATTATGAATGGTGATATGATATCATGCATGTAATACGTCAACTTATGATAATGATGCATGCAATGATAAAATATTCATGATGAAAAATTGTCTTGACATTCATAACTTGATTATTCATCATTTGTCATGATTTTGAAATCGTTCTAAAAGGAAAAGAGAACTACAAAACTGTATTCTCTCTTTCTTTTTTACAATGACAAAGGGGGAGATAGCTAGCTTGTACAAGTCAAGAAGATGCCAAAACTTGATTGCTAGCTTGCCTATCTTAAGTAGCAAAGATTGCTAACTTGCTTATTTCAAGAAGAAAAATTGTCTTCTTGAACATCACTATCTTGAATATCTCAAGAAGTAAAACTTGCAATTTGCACATTGCAATAGGAAGCAAGAATCATGAGCTTACACAAGAAAGCTATCTTGCATTTGCTTTTGAAATTTTTGCTAGCTTATATATTGTGAAACTTGTATATCGTAAAAATTGCTAGCTTGTTGGTCTAAAGAGAAGCAAAAAGTTGCTATCTCAAAAGAAGCAAATGTGCTATCTTGCCTATCTCAAGAGGCAAAAATGCTAACTTGCGCATCTAGCAAAGTGAGCAAAATTTTCAAGAAGCAAGAGTTGCCTTCTTGAACATCTCTAATTTGCTAGCTTGCATGATGTAGAACTTGCTATCTTGAACATTACCAAAAAGTGCCATCTTATATGCTATAAAACTTGCATATCTAAAACTTGATAGCATGAATGTTCTAAGCATGATGTAACACTTGCTAAATCTTCTAGCTCCAAGATTGCATGATAATAAAACTTGATATTATGATTTTCATGCAATGAGTTGAACTAATATCACACACAAACGATTAATTGTGATACTTCTCCTTTTTGTTGATGACAAAGGGGGAGAAGTATGTTGATGACATGACATGTGATGCATAAGTTTATGCATATGTTCATGTTGACATGTTGCAAGCATTCATGATGAATATTGCAATGACTTGAATTTAGTTTGAATTCAAGGTTCTATCAATATGGCATATTGATAGGGGGAGTTTGTTTAAACTCCGGGAGTTAAGTTTAACTCCGTCATCAAGTGGTTGTCATCATCAAAAAGGGGGAGATTGTTGAATCTCGTATTTTAATGATGAAACTACTTGATATATGTTTATGATTTAATCTGCATTTTGAGTGACGCAGGATGCTTCGATCAGGATGAGACAATTAAAGCAGGAAAATCATGTTGTACCGAAGGAACATGTTAGAAGATTGGACGTCGGGCCGGTGGATCGGTCAACGTATCGACAGAAGGCTTCGGGTCGTGGATTCGGGCATCGGGCCAAGAAGAGCGGGTATTGTGCCGAGGATATCGGAGTTGCGGAGTCAACTGGCCGATTGGGCAATAGGCAGCAGGAGAGGACGATGCACTGAAGAATCGGACGAAGCGTCGAGGGACCAATGACATGTCGGACAACTTGGTTAATTGCTTAGGATTAATTGTCTCGATCGAAGTTTTGTTTTTGTTGTGCAGGATTAACTATGATAACGATGAAGACATAAAGCGAAACAAAGTGTCGGAGTCAAGCGCGAAGGATTTGTTGCGAGTTCGAGAGTTCGACGGAAGTCCGAAGGTTCGTCGGGAATGCTACCGGAACTAGCCGAGAATGAGTTGGTAGCTTGCCGAAGGGTTTTTCGGAAGCTCGCCGGAAGGTTCGTTGGAAGTTCACGGAGCTCGCCAAGAAAGATCGGAGCTTGCCGACGAAGCTCGTTGGAACTCGCTAAGATCAAATCGTGAAGTCTAGGAGCTTGCCGGGAGTCCGCAGAATGGTTTTCGAGAGTTCATCGGAAGACCGCCGGAAGTTTGCCGGAAGCTCACCAGAAGAAGTCTTGACTTACGGACTTTGTAATAGCTTAGAAAATGTCTTTAAATTCATAGTTAGCACGTTAATTAGGGTTAGGATTAGGTGTTAATCCTATAACCCAAGTAGGGGCCAATTAGGCCCAAGATCGGACTGGTTTGGACCAAGTTTGGAGCCAAACCAAGTGAGCTAGAATAGTAAAAGAGGTGGCACCACCAGGGTTGGAGGTAGCATCGCCCAGGCTATGTCTTCCAGCGAGACTGGGAGGTGCAACCGCCCCAGCCAAGAGGTGCAACCGCCCAGGGCTCAGTCTCCAAGCGAGACTGGGCGGTGCAACCTCCTCTGTCAAGAGGTAGCACCGCCAAAGCTCAAGTTTCGAGCTCTGCCAAGCGGAGCAACCACCGAGCTCAGACTTTGAGCTCTGCCAGGCGGTGCAACCACCGAGCTCAGTCTTCGAGCTCTGCTAGGCGGTGCAACCACCAAGCTCAGTCTTCGAGCTCTAGCAGAGAGGTGCATTAGCTTGAGCTCAGTTTCGAGCTCTGCCAGGTGATGCAACCACCGAGCTCAGACTTCGAGCTCTGCCAGGCGGTGCAACCACCGAGCTCAGTCTTCGAGCTCTACCAGGCGGTGCAACCATTGAGCTCAGTCTTCGAGCTCTGGCAAAGAGGTGCAATCGCCTGAGCTCAGTCTTCGAGCTCTGCCAGGCGGTGCAACCTCTCCAGTCAAGAGGTGCAACCGCCTGATCCCGAAATTCCGGGATTTGATCGTTTTGAGCTCCAAATTTGAATTGGGTTGGGGCCTATAAATACCCCACCCATTCAACACTGAAAGGATACAGATCCACACCGAATTCTTGATCTTTTCAGTGATTCTAAGAGCTCAAACTTGTGTAAAGTCCAAAAGTTCTCTTCTCTTCTGTTCTTCAAGTCTTGAGTTGTAAAGAGAGGAGAGAAAGGATCTGTAAGGATTGTCTCCTGAGCCTGTCAAAAGGAGAGAAACGGTAAAAGGGCAGTTGGCCTTCGCCTATTGAAGGAAGGCCTCTAGTTGACGTCGGCAACCTCATCAGTGGAGGAAGCCAAAAGTGGAGTAGGTCAAGGCTGACCGAACCACTCTAAATCTCTGGTTTGCGTTTATTTTGAGCACTTTACCATTACTGCAAACCTCCTACATAGCTACTGCCCTCTGCGCTTTTACGAACGATTCTCTAAGTTCAGATCTTTCCGAATCTGCATTAAGACGTAAATCGATGTTTTTGTACGATCTTTACATTGCAATTTACGTTAACGTATTGATTCCATTTATAACTGCAAACTGCTTTCTGCGCATTCATAAAACGCTTTTCAAAGTTTAGTATCTGCGTTTAGACGTAAAACTACGTTTAGACGCAAAACTGCGTTTAGACGTAAAACTGCGTTTAGACGTAAAACTGCGTTCAGACGCAAAACTACGTTCAGACGTAAAACTGCGTTTAGACGTAAAACTGCGTTTAGACGTAAAACTACGTTTAGACGTAAAACTGCGTTTAGACGTAATACTGCGTTCAGACGCAAAACTGCGTCTACACGTAAAACTGCGTTTAGACGTAAAACTGCGTTTAGACGTAAAACTGAGTTTAGACGTAAAACTGCGTTCAGACGCAAAACTGCGTTTAGACGCAAAACTGCGTTTAGACGTAAAACTGCGTTTAGACGTAAAACTATATTTAGACATAAAACTGAGTTTAGACGTAAACTGAACTCGGACGCAATCTGCGCTTAGTCGCAAACTGCGATTAAATACAAACTGTGAATCGGCTTTTGCATCATAATAGATTTTATCGAACGAACGCACCTTTCGGTTTTAAATTGCAGTAAGATTTCTGCTGCACTAATTCACCCCCCCCCCTCTTAGTGCTCTCGATCCTAACAATTACATGGGAATCACATGAGAAGTTGAAGACCTGGTTCCCTAAGTTCATGGAACCTCAGCCTTGAGAACAAGGCTAATTTGGAGAGGCTGGACTTGATAGGACCCTAGCAGGGTTGGGTCCTACTCAACCATGAAGCAGCTAAGAAAACCCTGTGAGATTGTAATAAACCCCACCTAGCAGCCTTTATCCTATAAAGAAGAGTGGCTAGCATTTATATTTGGGCCTTTGGGCTTCCTAGTCGCCGTCGCCTTTTACTAGGTTGGTTGGTTAGGGTTAAGGGTAAAAGGGGTAACTCACTTAGGAAGCAGCCCCTAATGCTAGGATTTGGAGCCATATATAAGCATGTAGCTTCCATCTCTTTGGGAATAAGATTTATCTACAATTATAGCCATTAGGTAGACTTCTAGGAGGGTGGAACCCCTATAGCGTTCTAAGGAGTGATCTCCCTCAAAGATCAATTTACATAAAATTCTTCTTTGGTTCTATCATCTGTACGGTTATCTCGATGTCCTTTTCGAGTAACCTATGACAAAGATTATTTAGGTATGTGTTTAAAGGTGAATCGGTCTCATTATCATGATCTCATCATGATTTGATTCTCATTGCATAGATCCAAAGATATCACTATATATATATATATATATATATATATCAAAAGTAATATAAAGTGATAAAATGTCAAATAATATAATAAACAAAAAGAATGTATGTCATGTCACACGTGCCATTACTCACGTGATTGGCTTGTAGGGCACCTATGACTAGCACGAACCACGATGGCCTCATGGAACTCGATCAACTATGATGTTCGGTTAAGTCATCACCATCATTACAAGATGAGTCTGATTTAATGATATACCCTCGAGGGACTAGACCAAGCATACTATGTCTTAAGGTCACCAATAACATCTCGATGTCATAGGCAAGATATTGAATCGTGATATAGGTGAGCATCGAGGGACTCGACTAACTCAACCTACGTCGGGAATCAATTCCTACCTATAACGATGAAAGGCCACGTGGGTCAATCTAATTGCCTCACGTTTATCGACTTAATATAATCGAGAGAGAGGATTTTGATTTGGTCTCCTATTATGTGTCACACACATACGTATTTAATATATATTTACATCATATATATATATATATATATAGTAGGTGTATTAGTAATCACACATCAGATGAGCAATCACACTAGATAATCATGGACCACATTCTAATTTGATCAAGTCCGAGCCAATGGGTCTAATCACTAACATCAAGATCTATGTATGAAGTGGCACATCTCTATGCTCTGTGATCGTCCATCTCGTCCTCGTTGGTTCCATCGGCATCTCGATGCATCTCCATGCATCGCGATTGTCTGTCTCGGCCTTGTAGGTTCCGTCCGCTATTGCCTCCACGCTCCCGCTACGTCTTCTTGTGTAATTACAATTTAATCATAGGTACACAGGCCCGATAATAAATAAATAAAATTAGAGGCTTACAAGCCCCCAATAATAATAATAATCACATCATATATATACATATCATACGGTCCATGATCATTTGTCCACATCACACATCACATGTATACATCATCATGTAGGACTACTAGATATAATAATGATAATTGATTAAATTATTTAATTAATTATTTTATATCCCTTTGGAGTACCCTACCCTATGGTGCCCTATGCGGCCAGGAAATCTTGGCCACCAGGATTACCCCTATGGCTAGGAAACCCTAGCCGCAAGACTGCCTTGGGCGGCCAAGGTTCCCTAGCCCCCAAGGTTGCCTTTGCAGTTACGAAACCCTAGCTACAGGGTGAGCATAGGCGGTTAGGAAACCCTGGCCGCCACCTTGCCCTATGTGGCTAGGAGTCCTAGCCACAGGGGCTCTTGGGCAACTAGAAAACCTGAGCTGCCTAAGGTGCCCCTTGCAGCCAGAAAATCTGGCTGTAGGGGCTGCAACCCCCATGGACAAGAGCCCCCTTGCTGCTCTTGGCCTTGTAGCTTTTGGCTAGGCCTAGAGCAGCAAAGTAAAGCTCTCGGCCAAGGCTGCAAATAGCCTTCGACCAATCACAGCAAATTTGCTATCAAAAGCCTTCTCTAAAACATCTTATAATAGTAGAAAATGGTGCAACACAGATTTAAAAAATATGACAAAAAAATCGCAGCAAACACGCAAAACAATTCTATACGATTGAATACAACACATGTAGTTTAAAAACCAATCTTTTGCTTGAGGAACCTAACTCTAATACTATTGTTGAGAAATGGGGGACGACATCATTCATGCAGTAAAAGAATAGAAATAAAAATCATAGATTTCTCACAAATAAAAGGTTTGTTATCGTCATGCAAAGTATGGTGCGAAAAAACCCACAAATAAAAAATTGTGCATAAGATAATTACCTAAAGAGATCATATATCCCTGAATTTATATAGATCTATAGGAGAGGATGAAGGAGGTCAAGTGTCCTCCTATATAGTGATGATCCACATGATTGGTGATGCGAATTCGCTACTCAAATCGCTGCTCAAATCATCACGCTGCGCACACCACACAATCAAGAAGGGGCAGACACTTCTTGCTTTTCATACTCCCCAAATAGGGGCGGCTAGCTGAGGAGGAGAGGGGGAAAGGAGAATAAAATGTGGTAACTAAAAAGTCTAGTCTATGGCTCTTTGGTTTCCTCATATTTATAGAGGTCCCCTATCAACTTAATCCTAATGGATCCCACCCTATTAGGTATTGGATCTATTAAGAAATTTAGGGTGATATCACATGCACAACTAAAGAATAGAAAAATAAAATACTAGAATTCTCATAGAAAAGAAGGTTTTATCGTCGTGTAAAATTGGTGCATAAAAACCCGTGAAACCAAAAAATTACACGTAAGAGAATTACCTAGGGAGATCGTATATTCCTAAAAACCTACAGATCTGTGGGAGAGGATGAAGGCGGTCAACTTTCCTCGTCTATAATGGTGATCCGCATGGCAGGGGCTGCAAAGATGCTCCTCAAATTACTGCCCAAAACTCTTTCTCGCGCGCACCACACAATCAAGAAGGGGTTCTTGCTGTCCACACGCCCCAAATAGGGAGTTGTAGTATGAGGAGGAGAGGGAGAGAGAAGAATAGGAGGAGACAACTAAAAATAACCTCTAGCCTATGGGTCTTTGGTTCTCTCTTATTTATAGATGCTCTTTGTCAACTTAACCCTAATGAATCCTACCGTATTAGGTACTAGATCTCCATCCAACTACCCAAGCCTCTTAGATTAGTGGGTCTCTACCCAATAATATCTTATTGGCTCTTATTAGATATCATCTATAGGATCCAATAATTCATGGGCTTATTGGATATTCAATAAGATAGGGGCTTCAACGGATATCTCATATCCGAACCTCTACTCATCGCAATACCTACCATATGTGTGTGACCCTCTAGGCCCAATATCGAGGTGATCGTAAGTCATACCTATTAAAACTCCTTCTGGCTCAATGAATTATTATCTTCATAATAATTCAGTCGTCTTATTGACTATGGACGTACTAGGCTACTATGCCGTAGTCCCCAAACGATACAGGGGAATCCAATCCTTTGTACCTATCTATCCTCAGTTATCGTATACCTATAGTCTCTCATTCATCTAATATCCCAGAGATAGTATACCGGGCATGGTGCTGTCAGGCCCATACAATTTCTACATGAGTCTTACTCTAATCGGATTCTCTCGGAGAACTCTTTCTCCCTAAATCCAAATGACCTTAGCTAGGTATTTGTTTGAGAAAGAACACATGAGATATTCCTCTCATGACACCAAGAGCAGATGATCCTCTATCGATACTTAATGCCCTCGTAAGGTTGGCTACCACTCTCGATGACCGGCTTTGCTAGATCTGGAACATCCAGACCTATAAGTCTAGTATCAAAGAGTGGAGTACTCTTACATGACATCCTTGGTGTTTCAAGTCTAAGGACTATATACATAAGTAGGACGATGGAATCATTGTTTGATAATAAGGCATCATTAACCATTCAATATTTTGTGAGTGGATCAATCAGTGAACTCATTATCCAATGAGCACCTGCACTTTATCCCTAGTGTCCCCACACGAACAGTTATGGGACCAGTTGCATCCATCATATTGTAATATCCCCCATTTTTAAAAATTTAGTAAAAGGTTTGTTTGTAAAAATAAGGATTATTTAATAATTATTTTATATTAAATGATATTATATTAAAAGTTTATGGCTAGGGACCTAAGAGTAAATATTAGAAGTTTGATATAATTTATGAAAGATTCAGATTTAAGTTAAAAAAAAAATAATGGACATGTGTCACTAGCTAACCTAATGGTGCCACTTATGTTTACTCTAAAGATGACACCTAGCCCCTTTCATGCATGCATGACACCTTGCAACTTTTGCATTAGCCAAAACCAAAAAAGAGAAAAAAGAATTAGATAAAAGGTTAAAGAAAAGAAACCTGAAGAGTTGCAGCCAATGAGTTTGAGAAGAGAAGGGAAGAAGAAGAAGAAGAAGAAGAAGAAGAAGAAGAAAAAAAGCTTGAGGTTTTTCATCAATTTTCCCACATTTGAGATTCAAATAATTTTAAGGCAAGTGTTCTAACCCCATCCTACAGTAACCTTGATCTCTGTTTCCATTTTTATTCTATAAAATTTGAGAGATTTCAATTGAGAACCATGTTGAATCTCGGATTTTGATGATATAATCAATTAGTGGGTTAATTGATCTAATCCATATTATTGAGTTAAGTGTGCAGTATTAACTACGATAACCAGAAAATATAAAGCAAGGATACCGGAGTCAAGTTCGATGGACGTTTAAGAGTCCGAAGAATCATCGGAAATGCTGCCGGAACCAACCGAGAAGAAATCGGGAACCTGTCGGAATTTTTGGAAGTTCACCGAAGAGATTGTCGGAGGTTCACGGAGATCACCGAGAAGGCTTGGCTACTCGTTAAAGTCATCACAAGTTCGGGAGCTTGATGGGAGTCCGTCAGAAGAAAATTCGACGGAAAGCTCGCCGGAACAAGACTCGAAGTTCGCGGTTGAAAACTTGCTTAGGATGTGTTTTGGTTATGTAGTTCACTTGTAATAAGGATTAGGATTAAGAGATAATCCTATATCCTGGTTAGGGGCCAACTGAGCCCAAAGTCAGATTTGGTTTGGGCTAAAATAAAGCCAAACTAGTGAACCGGAGAGCCTGGCGGTGGCAACGCCAGCATCGGGAACCCAAAGAGAATTCAAATTTTGGAGCCCAAATTTGAATCCTCTTGAAGCCTATAAATACCCCTCAAATCTCAGCTAAGATTACAACTTTTGAGAAGCATTTGATTGAGAGAAAAGTTTAGAAAGTCTTAGCAAGTCTTGTTTTCAATTTGCTAGAGAGTTCTCCTCCTTCTTTCTTATTGAAATTTTGTAGGAGGTTAAACTGCATGTAAAAGGTTGTAAGAGGGGTATTTACCCTTCCATTTCAAGAGATTTGCTAGTGGAAGGTGGGAGCCTCATCGAAGAGGGGCCTTGCAAGTGGATGTAGGTCATTTGACCGAACCACTCTAAAATCGGCATAATCTCTGGTTTGCATTTCATTATTGCTATTTATATTACTGTAAACCTTCTTACATGCTTTAGTTCCTTATTACCTTTGCTGCGCAACTTTAAGAATATGCTTTCAAGTTAAGCTTTTCAAGTTCCGTTCTTATCGTACGAAAGATTTTTCTAAAACCGAAGTTTTAATCCGCTGCACTAATTCACCCCCCCTCTTAGTGCCGCTCCGATCCTAACAAGTGGTATCAGAAGGCGACATCTAATACCACTTATTTGTTTGCCTAGTTGACATGCATCGCATACCTTATCCTTAATAAACTTCATATTCGGAATCCCTCGTACTAATTCTTGAGATGAGATTTTAGATATTGTTTTCATGCTTGCATGACCTAATCTCCTATGCCAAAGCCAAGCATCATCATTTACGGTGGAGAAACACATTTTATTACTTAGTTCATCAAGATTGATGGTATAGACATTATTTTGTTTTAACGCAATCATAGTCGTGTTATGATTTGGTTTTTCAATAATGCACATATTTGATTCAAATCTAACGATATAACCTTTATCGCATAGTTGACTAATACTTAAGAGATCGTGTTTCAATCCATCAACTAGTAAAACATCATCAATGGAAAAACTAAATTTGTTACCAATAGTTCCCTTGCCAATGATTTTGCCTTTGTTGTTGTCTCCGAAGGTGATGTACCCTTCTTCTTTGCTAGTGAGCATAGAGAAATGAGATGGATCTCCAATCATATATCTTGAGCATCCACTATCGAGATACCATCTCTTGCTCCTAGCTTGTGGGTTTGTCTACAAAAGAGGATGATTTTTAGGTACCCATTTGATTTTGGGTGCCTCAAAAATTGACCCACTAACTTTGTTATTTATTATTGAATCCATTATAGTTCCTTTAGGAACCCATATTAATTTTTGTGAACTCATTTTTCTAAATGGACATTTATAGGCAATATGTACGGATTTGCAACAGAAGTTGCATTTCATATTAGAGGAAACATGTAATGTAGATCCTTTATGAAAGTGGTAGGATTTTGATGTAATCCTTTTACAAATCCAATTCCATTTCTATTTGCGATGTGACCCTTGTGTGCAAGGATCATATCTAATCCTTTGCTACCAACCTTAAACTTGTTTAAGGTTTCTTTAAGAAGCAAATTTTCATTTTTTATTGCTTCTAAATGCTCACACTTAGAGCATGGAGGAGTTTGAAGATTATCTAACTTATCTTGTAGCAAAGCATGCTCTTTCTTTAAGATACTTAACTTCTTGCTAACAGTTCTACATTCATCAAATAATTCATGAAAAGCGATACAAAGTTCTTCAAAAGATAAATCTTCATTAAATAAATCACATACCTCTTCTCCTAAAGCCATTAGCGCGTAATGAGCAACTTGCTCGGTGTTAGACTTCTCTTCTTCGGATGCGCTTGAATCATCCCACGTTGCCTTGAGCGCCTTCTTCTTTGATGTTCTCTTTTTGGCTCGATGACAATCGTTCTTGTAGTGTCCCGGTTTTTTGCATTCATACTAAATCACTTGGTCCTTTTGTTCAAATTTATTTTTTATATTATTTTTAAATTTGTTCTTTCTTAAATATTTTTTAAATTTTTGAGTCAAAAGTGCAATGTCATTGTCACTATCCTCATCACTTGATGTTCCTTTCAAGTGGTCTTCTTGTGATTTGAGTGTCATATCCTTCCTGTTCTTTGGAAGGGGGTTCTCGAGCTCGTCATGAGCTTGACATGTAATTTCGTAGGTCATTAGAGACCCAATGAGTTCTTCAAGAGGAAATGCTTTAAGGTCTTTGGCCTCTTGAATGGCCGTAACTTTTGGATCCCAACTTTTAGGGAGGGATCTTAAGATTTTAGTTACTAGTTCAAAGTTAGTAAAATCTTTACCAAGAGCTTTGAGTCCATTGATGACATCCGTAAACCGGGTGTACATGTCTCCGATGGACTCACTTGGTTTCATTCGGAAAAGTTCGTAAGAGTGCACAAGGATGTTGATTTTGGACTCTTTCACTCGGCTAGTGCCTTCATGAGTGACCTCAAGAGTTCTCCAAATATCAAAAGCCGAATCACAAATTGAAACACGATTAAATTCGTTTTTGTCTGGTGCACAAAACAAGGTATTCATAGCCTTTGCATTTAAAGCAAAAACCTTCTTCTCCGATTCATTCCATTCGCTCATCGGAAGAGAAGATTTTTGAAATCCATTCTCGACAATAAACCAAAGCTCAAAGTCCATAGAAATGAGGAAGATCCTTATGCGAGTCTTCCAATATGTATAATCTGACCCATTAAACAAAGGTGGTCGTGCAATAGAATGACCCTCTTGCATGCCGGAGTAAGCCATCTCTTTCAAAAACTCCCTATGAATTATGAAATAACAAAAAACCAAATATTTCTTATTTTAAAGTTTTTAGTTGTAAATGCTTCATTTTAAATGAAAAGGATGCCCTAGGTAAATTTGATGCTAAATCCGATGAAGGCATTTTTCTTGGTTACTCCTCCGTTTCTAAGGCCTTTCGTATCTTTAACAAAAGGACCTTAGTAATAGAATAGTCTATTCATGTAGTTTTTAATGAAATTTCTGATTTAAAGAAAAATAATTTTGATGATGATCTTGGTTTTGATAATTTGAATTTAAACAAACCCCCTCCTCAAAATAGCCATTTGAATGCATATTCTTCTGAATTTTCTTTACCAAAAGAATGGAAGTATGTAGATGCTCATCCAAAGGAGCTAATTATAGGAGATACAACAAAAGGGGTTCAAACTCTTTCTTCTTTCAAGAATTTTTGTGCTAACGCCGCTTTCCTTTCTCAAATTGAACCTAAATGCATTGACGAAGCCTTAAAAGATGATTTTTGGGTCATTGCAATGCAAGAAGAATTGAACCAATTTGAGAGGAATAAGATATAGAAGCTTGTTCCTAGACCAAGTGACCACTTAGTCATAGGTACTAAGTGGGTCTTTAGAAACAAGCAAGACGAAAATGGTATCGTGGTTAGAAACAAGGCTAGATTAGTGGCCAAAGGTTTCAACCAAGAAGAAGGTATCGATTACGAAGAAACCTTCGCTCCCATGGCTCGATTAGAAGCCATAAGGATGCTCCTTGCCTATGCTAGTAGTAATAATTTTAAACTATTTCAAATGGATGTCAAAAGTGCTTTCTTGAATGGTTTTATTTCCGAAGAAGTATATGTCGAACAACCTCCCGGATTTGAAAATTCTCTTCTTCCTAATCATGTATTCAAATTGACTAAAGCTCTCTATGGCTTGAAACAAGCTCCTAGAGCTTGGTATGAAAGGCTTAGTTCCTTTCTTATTTTAAATAATTTTACCAAAGGCAAGGTTGATACTACATTGTTTATCAAACATTTTGAAAATAATTTTCTTATTGTGCAAATTTATATTGACGATATTATTTTTGGCTCTTCAGATGAATCACTATGTGAATCATTTGCCAAATGTATGAGTCATGAATTTGAAATGAGTTTAATGGGTGAATTAATTTTTTTTTAGGATTACAAATCAAACAACTTAGTGATGGTATATTTCTTAACCAATCCAAATATACATTAGAATTGTTAAAATGATTTAACATGGATAATTCAAAAGCAATAAACACCCGTATGAGTACTGCGACTAAGTTAGATATGGATGAAAATAGTAAAAATTTCAATCAAAAAACATATAGGGGAATGATAGGTAGTCTACTCTACCTTACCGCGACTAGACCAGATATTATGTTTAGTGTAGGACTTTGCGCTAGGTTTCAATCTAATCCTAAATTATCTCATTTGAAGAGTGTTAAAAGAATATTTAGGTATCTTAAAGGAACTCCAAATTTAGAATTGTGGTATCCAAAATCTGAAAAATTCGATCTAATAGCTTATGCAGATGCCGATTTTGGCGGATGGAGGATAGATAGAAAAAGTACACCCGGAACATGCCAATTTTTAGGACATGCACTTGTTTCTTGAACTTCCAAGAAACAAAATTCAGTTGCACTATCTACGGCGGAAGCCGAATACAATGCTGCAAGTGCATGTTGTGCACAAGTCATTTGGATGAAAAATACATTAGAAGACTATGGAATTCACTTTAAAAACATTCCCATAAAATGTGATAATACTAGTGCCATATGTCTTACTAAAAATCCATTTCTGCACTCTAGAACTAAGCACATCGACGTTAGGCATCATTTCATATGCGATCATGTCCTTAACAATGATATTGTTCTAGAATTCATTGACACAAAGCATCAATTAGCAGATATATTTACAAAAGCTTTGAACGAAGATCAATTTGAATTCATTAGAAGGGAATTAGGCATGTTAAATTGTCCCTAAAATGAGCTTCATGAAAAATGACTCGTCCTTTTCCTTTCTTTTGTGGATTTGATTTCTTCCTTCTTCTTCAATTCAAAATGATCCATTAAAGTATAACTTATTATCTTGAGGGAAGAAGCTAAACAAAAGGGAAGAAGAAAATTTTTTTCTTTCCTCCGCGGGATGCGAGCGGTGGCACCGCCAGATCCGACGGTTGCACCTCCTGAGCGCTCGGGCGCCAGGCGGTGACACCGCTCGGTTTGGCGGTGGCACCGATCGAGCGACCCTTATTAACCCGACGGGTTAGGGCCGGCGGTGACACCGCCCCCAACCCGAAGAAAGAGCTCTCAAAACCCTCTCACATTTCCTCTAACCCTCATTCTAACTCTTAGAAGCATTGGAGAAGGATTCTTGGTGGTCCAAGCTTTCCATCTCTCAATATAATCTCCATAAGGTAACACTTGAAATCCCTCTTTTTGGTATCCCATTCCCTCTTTTCTTTTCTCTTTCCCTTGCTTATTTTTCACAATTTCATCATCATCTTATCTAGATAATGGCTCCTAAGAGATCAAAAGGAAAAAGGATTGAAGGAGATTCATTTGACCATGATCTTTTTAGATCAAAAGAGGTAGCCCTTAGTTTTCCAAAATTTGAAAGACGATGTATCCAAAAGGGAAAATACGTTGATCTGGATGAACTAGAGGACTTAGATCCCATTAGGTGGTTTGCACACCTAGAAGCTCTACCTCTACTACAAATAGATGAACCAATCTATCCGCGATTAGTTAGATTGTTCTATGCCAACCTATATGAGGACAATGATAGCCTAAGCACTTACCTTCTAGGAACACCCATTAGAATATTTGACAGCACTATTTGTGAGCTAATTGGCATAACTGAAAAAGATAGGGGATGCTATTTTAAAGGTAAATGGGACGTCAACACAATAGGAGCAACCTATACCGAAGCCGTAGAAACAATTTTTGCAAATCCAAACCTTGACTTCCTACCCAAGAGCTGTGAACACTTACTGCCTTTCAACTCTAAAATTCTTCATCACATTATCACAAGCATCATATCCCCCAAACAATTTCATCTTGACGAAATAAATCAAATAGAGATAAGTACCGTGTATTGGATTATGACCGGTCAGCATAATTGTTTTGGGTACTCAATTCGGCAACACATGCAGGATATTATGGCTAAAGATACTATGTTTCCATATGGGAGGTTAATCACTAGATTTCTTCATGCCTATGACATTTGCATCCCACCCGATGAAGAATCTATTCAAAATGATCGATATAACATAATAAATAAAAACCTACTGAAAAGACTTAGGTGCACTTTTAGCAATGACATATAGGTTAGGCAGCCTAGAAGGACGGATCCAATTCCTCCACCAATAGAATACCCTGAAACACCAATTCTTATGGGAAATGAATCTCCTCCTCCTAGTCCTTTTGGCACAGCACCTTCAGCTCCTGTTTCCTCCTCTGAAGATCGCATTATGGCGGAACTGTCTTAGATCAAATCACAGCAAGAACAAATTCAAAATCAACAAGTTGAAATTTTGAAGACACTACGACAAATGAATGAAAAAATAGATATCATGTATCAGCACTATGGATTACCTCCTAAGGATTAAATTGATGTATCTTTTTATTATGTTCTGTTTGCTTTTAACAACAAGTTCAAAGTTTTTCATCGATTGAACGATAAATGATCCTTCCTTTTAGATAACTATTGTTTTGATCTGCATAAATGATGATTTCTTTTGGATAAACTATTTCTAGCAAATTTGAATGATGAACTTTGTTTACTATTAAATGCTAAACCTTTTTTTATGATCATCAATTAGCTGGCTTGTCTCTTTTTGTTGATGACAAAGGGGGAGAAGTGATGACTAAGTGATGACTTACACCATAATGATAGCATGACTTATATGGATTACAAAAACTTGTGTGATATGAATGACTTATATGCCTTGCAAAATCCCTGAAAATATCACAAGATTGATTGATCATATTGAAAGCATGCCTTACATCTATATCATGAAATTTATATTGAAAATCTTTATCTTCTGTCGTAGTAAAATTCGTCCCTTTTCATTTAACTTATGATTTTCATCGAAGTTTCGTACTTACTATTGTTTAATGAGGATCACGATAAGCTCTACGGTTAGAACTTACCGGGTTATGCTTGAATCCAATGGGATGGAATTCAAGTGTTTTTTATCTTCTCATAATATGGCATATAGATAGGGAGAGTTATGTTTAACTCCGTCATCAATTGATTGTCATCATCAAAAAGGGGGAGATTGTAGAATCTCGGATTTTGATGATATAATCAATTGGTGGGTTAATTGATCTAATCAATATTATTGAGTTAAGTGTGCAGGATTAACTACGATAACCAGAAAACAAGTAAGGATACCGGAGTCATGTTCGATGGACGTTTAAGAGTCCGAAGAATCATCGGAAATGCTGCCGGAACCAACCGAGAAGAAATCGGGAACCTGTCAGAATTTTCGGAAGTTCACCGAAGAGATTGTCGGAGGTTCACGGAGATCACCGAGAAGGCTCGGCTACTCGTTAAAGTCATCACAAGTTCGGGAGCTTGATGGGAGTCCGTCGGAATAAAATTCGACGGAAAGCTCTCCGGAACAAGACTCGACGTTCGCGGTTGAAAACATGCTTAGGATGTGTTTTGTTTATGTAGTTCACTTGTAATTAGGATTAGGATTAAGAGATAATCCTATATCCTGGTTAGGGGCCAACTGAGCCCAAAGTCAGATTTGGTTTGGGTTAAAATTAAGCCAAACCAGCGAACCGGAGAGCTGGGCGGTGTCACCGCCTGGCTGGGCGGTGTCACCGCCTGGCTGGGCGGTGTCACCTCCTGGGCTGGGCGGTTGCACCGTCCAGCACCCGAGAGCTGGGCGGTGGCACCGCCAGCATCGGGAACCCAAAGAGAATTCAAATTTTGGAGCCCAAATTTTGGAGCCCAAATTTGAATCCTCTTGCGGCCTATAAATACCCCTCAAATCTCAACTGAGATTACAACTTTTGAGAAGCATTTGATTGAGAGAAAAGCCTTAGAAAGTCTTAGCAAGTCTTGTTTTCAATTTGCTAGAGAGTTCTCCTCCTTCTTTCTTATTGAAAATTTGTAAGAGGTTGAACTGCTTGTAAAAGGTTGTAAGAGGGGTATTTACCCTTCCATTTCAAGAGATTTGCTAGTGGAAGGTGGGAGCCTCATCGAAGAGGGGCCTCGCAAGTGGATGTAGGTCATTTGACCGAACCACTCTACAATCGGTGTAATCTCTGGTTTGCATTTCATTATTGCTATTTACATTACTGCAAACCTTCTTACACGCTTTAGTTCCTTATTACCTTTACTACGCAACTTTAAGAATACGCTTTCAAGTTAAGCTTTTCAAGTTCCGTTCTTATCGTACGAAAGATTTTTCTAAAATCAAAATTTTAATCCGCTGCACTAATTCACCCCCCCCTCTTAGTGCCGCTCCGATCCTAACAAACCAGACCTTCTTTCGTTTTGATATAAAGCCATGAATTTGTAATTTTTTGGTAATCTGACCTCTATGCAATGTTTCTTTCATAACATTTTGTAATAAACTATGATTTAGACAAAACCTATTCCATTTGAAAGTAGACAAAAAAATCTTTATTTTAATACTAAGATCGAATGATTTGAAGTTTAAATGCTTATTAAGACTTCTGTTTAAATTAACCCTACAGATTCTGCAAAATAGGGACTGAAATTTCTGACCTCTTGTTGCTTAACTACTTATAACTTTCTGCTGTGAACTCATATTCATACAAAGTATGATTTATTCGAAGCTAGACTCAAAATTCTTTCTGTATATACCTGATTTGAAATTTTTGGAGTATAATTGCTAACTGAAACATCTACTTTCATCGACCCTATGGATTTAATAAATCAGAGCTAATATTTTCAGACCTTTCACTACGAAATTATCTGTAACTCCCAGTTGTAAATTCCAATTCTTGTAAAACTTAATTTGCCTAAAATTAGATTGACAAAGCTTTCTAATGACACCTATTTTGTATAAATTAGAGCATAATTGGTTATCCAAATAGTTCATATAATGTTCCTATCAAATTCTATCAGAATCAAGCTTTGGTCGATTTTGGCTTTTCTTGTTTCTTCTCTTTGGAAATCAATTTCGGAAAAAACTCTTACTTCAATTAAGCTTTACATTATTACCTTAAATTCCTGTATACTTTTGTCCTTTATTTATTTGTACATCTGCAGCTATCATCTAAAGTTCATATTTGCATCGTAATGATTCGACACATACATCCCATTGTTCTGCATTTGCTTTCGATATGTGCCTCTTCCAGTTTCATTTCTTTAGATATTGAATTCATCTAACTTTCTTATTTCAATTGAGCTATATGTGATTTCTTGAAATCCTTGTATGTTCTTGCTTTTATTTCCTTTCAAATCTGAATATATTTGTGAAATATTATGTTGGTATCGTATTGACTCGAAAGGGGTATGTACATTTCGTTGTTCCGCATGTGCTTCCGATATATGCTAATTTCATTATTCATACTGTCCCTTTGTACTATGGTGTTTGTGAGATAAATGTGAACATTTGCCAGAAATAGTAAAGGGAGTTATGCTTAGAGCCTGCGATGCTCTACCGGCCCCCTATGACTTCACTAAGACGTGGGTGGATAGAGCTCTCAGACGTGGGAGACTTATGTTTGGTGGTCATTCAGAAATGGATGGACCATATTATGTTATGATCCCACTTCACCTTCTATGTGTTTGATATGATATCCAATGCTTTGGCTATGTTTCTATGCATGCTTTGGATAAGAATGAAATGAATGCAACGTCATGTGACATTTGAGCTTCTATTCATGTTTTGTTCTTTGATATGTTTTCGAAATGTTACAAGTCTTTGTTATACCTTGAAATTACCATATGTCATGGATATGCTCTTTATGTCAATGATATGCTCCAATTACCTTTCCTCGATTATATGAACAAAATATGCTTCGAACGAAATAACATTGTAATTCTGCATTCAAACAATACATGCTTCTGTTTTATCTTGTATCTCTGCTTTGTATTTTTGATACCTTATTTGTTTGAAAAGCTGTCCTCTTTGCTATGGATATATTAGTCACTTGCTGAGCTTTATATGCTCACCCCGTTGATATATAAATTTTTCAGGATAGCTTATCGCTCGCTAAAATATGTAGTTTGGGTTAAGGTAGTGGGAAGCTAGAAGATTTTGGGGCGAATCTTTCATACTTGATATGTTGATGTTGTATAAGTTCCTTTTGTGTGTATCAACGACAAATCTAAATTGATGTATCTTGTAAATATTTGAAAAGTACCTCTCATGTTAGGATTTTGGAAATGTTAAGTTAAAATTATATAATGAATGATATAAACATGTGGTACATGTTGGTTTTATAATTGTATAGATTCTCACAAGTATGGATTTATGATGTGGTTATGGTTTAGTTAAGTTACCTTTGGATTTTAAGAATCATCTAGGGACACGATGTATGATTATAAACTGCACAGGTTTTGTGAATTGTAGATTGTAGAGATGAATGACTTGAATGTTTTTCTTAGTGACCTCAAATGTGTGATTGGATCCTGGATTGTTTGTTGAATTATAATATTATCAATTTTGAGTTATGTTCACACATGAATAAAATTTAAATTCAGGGGGCATGACACATATGGATGGGTATACAACACATCAATCTATCCAATTATCTTGATGTCCCTCTCGAGTAACCTATTACCCGGATTATTTAGGATCTGTGTTTAAAGGCAAATCGATCTCATTATCGTGATCTCATCACGATCCGATTCTCATTGTATAGATCAATTGATACCACAATATATTAATGCAACAGACAATATAAAGTAATAAAATAGTATAATTAATAATAAGCAAAAAGACTACGTGTCAAGTCATACATGTTATCACTCACGTGATTAGCTTGCAGGGTACCTATGACTAGTAGGATCACCATCCAATTACCCAAGTCTCTTAGATTAGTAGGTTTTTACCCACTATCTCTTATTAGATCTCACTTATGGGATCCAATAATTCAGGGGCTTAATGGATATCTAATAAGATAGGGGCTCCAGCGAATATCTCATATATGAACCTCTACTTATCGCAACACCTATCATATATGTGTGACCCTATAGGTCCAATATCGAGCTGGCCATGAGTTACACCTGTTAGAACTCCTTCTAGCTCATTAAATTATTATATCCATAATAATTCACTCAACTTATCGACTATAGACATACTAGGCCATTATGTCGCAGTCCCTAGATAATATAGGAGAATCCAATTCATTAAACTTATTTGTCCTTAATTACCATGTACCTATAGTCCATCATCCATATAACATCCTAGAGAGTGTATACCGAGCATTGTACTATCATGCCCATACGGTTTCTCCTCGAGTCTCGCTTTAATCGGATTCTCTCGGAGAACTCTTTCTCTCTCAATCCGAATAACCTTGGCCAAGGAATTGTCTAAGCAAGAAAATATGGGATATTCCTTTAATGATATCATGAGCGGATGATCATCTACCGACACTCAATAACCCTCATAAGGTTGGCTGCCACTTCCGATGACCGGTTGTGCTAGATTTGGAACTTCCAAACCTATAAGTCTGGTATCAAAGAGCGAAGTACTCATACAACACATTTTTGGTATCTCAAGTCTGAGGACCAAGTACACCACTAGGATGACAGAATCACTATATGATAATGAGGTATCATGAACCATCGAGTATTTTGTGACCAAATCAATCAATAAACTCATTCTCCAATGAGCACCTATAGTGTAGCCCTAGTGTCTCCACACGAGCAACTATGAGACCAACCACCTCTATCATATGGATAAGTATACAACACACCAGTCGGTCCGGTTATCTTGATGTCCCTCTTGAGTAACCTATGATCAGGATTATTTAGGGTCTATGTTTAAAGGTAAATCGATCTCATTATCATGATCTCATCACGATCTGATTCCCATTACATAGATTCATGATCATCACAATATATGTAGTATGTAAGATAAAATGATAAAATATCAAATAATATAATAAATAAAAATAATGCATATCATTGATAGAATCCTTATGGATTCTAAGCTTGGGGTTGATCTCTTTAGGGGATCGGCCTACTTGGAACTCTATAGGGGTTCCTTGCTTCAAGTTACTGCTTAAAGGCTACTAAAAAAATTCATCTATTCGTTGAGAAATGAGGATGAATACATGACTATTTATAGGGCTTCTAAACCCCAACTCCCAATAGGACTCCTACCAACTCCTAATAGGATTCCTACTCAAGACTCCTACTTCTCACCAACTCCTAATGCTTATATAAGAAGCTATCTCCAAACTAATCCTAACCTTAGCCGGCCTCTTTACCTCTTTAATAGGGGTTGGCTGGGTAGGTTTTACATGAATGCCCATTTCAATGAAACTCAATTAGGACTCTCCTAGCTAGAGTCCTAACACATCTACCCTCTTCAAATTAGCCTTGTCCTCAAGGTTGACGATCCATGAATTCTGGGAATTTGATCTTCAAGTCGCCATAGTTCTCCCAAGTGGCATCTTTTGTTGGTAGGTTCGCCCATTGTATTAGCACTTCAGTAGTGGGTCATTGTTGTCGAGTCATAATTCGTCAATCAATAATGACACTCGGGTGGGTCTGGAGTTCTCCTTGGGTAGTCATATTTGGTAGATGGCTTTGAGTTGTCTTGTTTTGTCCCAACTTGAGCTTTAAACATGACACATGGAAGACTTGATGGATTCGGGAGCTGGTGGGTAAGTCCAATCTGTATGCTACCGCTCCGATGCGCTCCAAAATTTGGTAGGGTCTATAGAACCGAGGTGAAAGTTTCATTGATGCTCTGGTCTGGATTGATGTTTGCTTGTATGGTTGGAGCCGTAGGAAGACTCAATCTTCTACTGAAAATTCTCTTTTGCCTTTATGTTGATCATATTGTTGTTTCATCCTTGCTTGAGCTGTAGTGAGATTATCTTTTAACAACTTCAGCATTTTATCTTTGTCCTATAGTTCCCTGTCTACTTGTTCTATTTTAGAGGTGCCCAACACATATTTTTGGATCATAGGAGGAGGTCGGTCATACATAGCCTCATAAGGAGTACATTTTGTGGATGGCTGATAAGTTGTATTATACCACCACTTGGCCCAAGGAAGCCACTTTGTCCACTCTTTTGGCCGGTCACTGGTGAAGCATATGAGATATGTCTCTAAGCACCTATTCACCACTTCATTCTGGTCGTCAGTTTGTGGGTGATACGTCATACTCATTTTCAATTTAGTGCCTTACATTTGGAATAACTCTATCCAAAATCTACTCGTGAAGATCCTATCACGGTCACTTACAATAAATCTCGACATCCCATGTAATTTTATAATATTCTCCATCAAGATTCGAACAATACTAGAAGTAGTGTAGAGATTACAAATAGTGCAAAAGTGAGCATACTTTGTAAGGAGATTAACCACGATAAGAATTGTACCCTTTCCTTGTGATGAGGGAAGCCCTTCGATGAAGTCCATTGATATATCAGTCCATATTGAGTCTGGGATGGGTAGAGGTTGCAACTTTCTGGGAGACTTGCTACTATAATAGAATAAAATAATATGCATCCAATGTAATAATAGCTCCACCAAGCAGATGTAGGGTGACCTCGCCAACAGCTACTGCAGCAACTTTTGCTCCATTGCCCATCTTGAGATCCATCTTGCCTCTTGCCAATCTCCTAGGTCTTGCCAGAACCTACAATGAATTGCAAATGTGACAAGCACTACCAGTATCCAATACCCATGTGTAATCATAAGAGTATGACATATGGAGACTGATCATGAATGTACTTGAAGCTTCTCCAAGCTTCTGTTTTACCCTATCTACAAGATACTTTTTGTAGTTCCTCTTTTAGTGCCTATCTTTGTTGTAGTGGAAGCACTGACCTTTATCCTTTACTGGATCCTTTTTACAAACATTTGCTTTACCCAATTTGCTCTTGCTCTTGCTCTTTTTAAGGGAATTTTCTGCTTTCTTTTTCTTTCTGGTCTCACTAGTATAGAGAACTGACTTCTCTTTCTTGATAGTGTTCTCTACCTCTCTCAACATATTAAGGAGCTTAGGGAGAGTCACCTCAAGCTTTTTCATATTAAAATTTATTATGAACTATGAAAAGGAATCTGGTATGAACTGAAGCATAAGATCCACACATAGGTTATATCCTCTAGGACCATTCCTAGAACTATGAGTTTCTCTATCCACTCAATCATCTTTAGGATATAGTTTTGAACCAGTATCCCCTCAGTATCTCCATCGTGAGAACAATTCTCAAGTTGCAGAGTCGATCTATATAATTCAAACCAGTGAGGCGATTGTCATCAAGTATGCCACGTAAGGGACTTGATAGCGATATTTTTTTAAAATAAAGATACTGTAGAAATGAATAACATGTAGATTTTATTAAAAAATAAACAAATAAGATATGGACTTCTATCTTAATCTACTCCCACTATTTTTCTAGCGAGTCATACGACACCCTCAGCATGTGAAACGGAAGTCTCCGGTAGACTTCTAGTGGGAATCAGGATCCAATCAGCATCTTAGTGTAACCTCAAGGGACTCGATCAATCACACTAAGCTCAAAAGGTAGGAAACTCTTGCTGATCTCAATTCCTTATGATTCCCATCCTATTCGGCCTCCGAACCACCATGGTCTCGAGGGACTTAACTAACCATGATGTTCGGTTAAGTCAACACCATTATTACAAGATAAGTCTGATTCGATGATATACCCTCGAGGGACTCGAACAAGTATACCATATCCTCAGGTCACTAGTGACATCTCGATGTCATAGGCAAGATAACGAATCACGATATAGGTGAGCCTCGAAGGACTCGACCAACTCAACCTACATCGAGATTCGGTCCCTACCTATAACGATAGAAGGCCACGTGGGTCAATCCAATTGCCTTACGTTTATCAACTTAATATTATCGAGAGAGGGGATTTTGATTTAGTCTCCTAATATGACATGTCACACATATATATATTTAATATATATCTACATCGCATTGAAATATATATACATATCTAGTATGTGTACAAGTAAACACACATCACATTAGCAATCACATCAGATAATCATGGACCATAATCTAATGTGATTAGGCCCGATCCAATGGGCCTAATGTGTCACTCACATCAAGATCTATGTGTGCAGCATTGTATCTCTATGCCCTTTGATCGTCCATCTTGTCCTCCTTGGTTTCGTTGACATCTCGAAGCATCTCCATGTATCGTGATCATCCGTCTCGTGGGTCCCGATATCGCTTCCACACTCACGCTACGCCTCTTTGTGTGATTACAACTTAATTATAGGCACGTAGACCTGATAATAAACGAGAAATAAAATGGAAGCTCGTTTGCTCCAATAATAATAATAATCATATCACATGTACACATATCACATGGTCCATGATCATTCGTATACATATCATACATCACTTGAACACATCATCATCATATAGGACTACTAGATAATAATAATAATGATAATAATAATTAATTTAAAATTTTAATTAATTAATATTTTCTGAAATTGGGGACATGTAGAAAATTTTCTAAATTATGAGGGTTATTTTAGTAATTTAAACAAAAGGACATAACTCAAAATTTTTAAAATTTCGAGGGGCAAAACTATCTTTTACCGAAAACCCTACTCCCCTTTCTCCCCTGTGTTCTACGATATGGTCGTCGCCACCTTGCTAGCAATGGCCACTTCGTCGGGGGGAGGGGGCACCGCCCCTATCCACGGGTGGTGTTGTTATGACTCTAAGTAGGAGAGTCCTAATTGAGAGGAGCATTCATGTTAACCTACATAGCAGACCCTATTAAAGAGGTGAAGACGTTGGCTAGGGTTAGGAGGTTATTTCTTAGAGAAACATTAAAAGATGTAAATGAATAGGAGTCTTGAGTAGGAATCCTATTATGAGTTGTTCTTAGAGAAGCATTAGGAGTTATAAAGGAATAGGAGTCTTATGTAGGAGTCCTATTAGGGTTAGGGTTTAGAAGCCCTATAAATAGCTATGTATTATTCATTCTCTTTTAACAAGCAATAGATGAATCTTTTCTGTAGTCTTTGAGCAACAATTTGGAGGAAGGAACCCCTATAGAGTTCCAAGGAGGTCGATTCCCTAAGAGATCAACCCCAAGCTTAGAATTGTTGAATCTTGGATTTTGATGATGAAACTAATTGATTGTGTTTAGATGTTTAACTACATTTTGAGTGATGCAGGTCTACTCGATCAAGATTAGACAATTAACGCAGGAGGAATTGACGTTGCGCCGGAGGAGATCACGTTAGTATATTGGACGGCAGAAGACTTTGGATGTTGGGCATCGGGCCAAGAGCGGAATTGCGCCAAGGATATCGGGGTTGCGGAGGTCAACCACCGATTGGGCAACAAGCCGCAAGAGAGGACGATGCGCTGAAGAATCGGACGAAGCGCTAACCAATAACGTGCCGGGCAACAAAATGTCAATTCGCATTGTAATAATTGTCTAGATCAGAGTAGAGTTTTGGCTTGTGTGTGCAGGATTAACTATGATAACGATGAAGACATAAAGCGAAACAAAGTGTCGGAGTCAAGCGCGAAGGATTTGTTGCGAGATTGAGAGTTCGACGGAAGTCTGAAGGTTCGTTGGGAATGCTGCTGGAACTAACCGAGAATGAGTAGGGAGCTTGCCGAAGGGTTTTTCGGAAGCTCGCCGGAAGGTTCGTTGTAAGTTCATGAAGCTCACCGAGAAAGATCAGAGCTTGCTGAAGAAGCTCATTGGAACTCACCAAGATCAAATCGTGAAGTCTAGGAGCTTGCCGGGAGTCCGCAGAATGGTTTTCGAGAGTTCGTCGGAAGACTATCGGAAGTTCGCCGGAAGCTCGCCGGAAAAAGTCTTGACTTACAAACTTTGTAATAGCTTAGAAAATGTCTTTAAATTCGTAGTTAGGACATTAATTAGGGTTAGGATTAAGTGTTAATCCTATAACCCAAGTAGGGGCCAATTGGGCCCGAGTTCGGACTGGTTTGGGCCAAGTTTGAAGCTCAACCAGTAAGCTGAAATAGTGTAGGCGGTGGCACCGCCCAAAACCCGAGAACTGAGCGGTGGCACCATTGGACTGAGCGGTGGCACTGCCCAGAACCCGAGTGGTCGAGCGGTGGCACCGCCACCGATAGGCGGTGGCACCGCCAGCCTCGGGAACCCAAGAGAATTCAAAATTTGGAGCCAAAATTTGAATCCTCTTGGGGCCTATAAATACCCCTCAATTCTCTACTGAGATAACAACCTTTGAGAAGCAAGAGATTGAGATAAAAGTCTTAGCAAAGCCTTTAGCAAGTTTTTGTTTTCAATAGCTTGAGTGTTCACCTCCCTCTTTCTCTTTAAAAATTTGTAAGAGTGTGAATCACTTGTAAAAGGTTGTAAGAGGGGTATTTGTTCTTCCCCATCAAAGTGATTTGCTAGTGGAAGTTGGGAGCCTCTTCAAAGAAGGCTTCGCAAGTGAATGTAGGTCATTTTTACCGAACCACTTTAAATTGGTGTGTTCTCTGGTTTGCATTTACTTATTGCTATTTACCTTACTGCAAACTTCATACGTGCTTTACTTCCTCATTACTTTTGCTGCACACCTTTACGAACACACTTTCAAGTTAAGCATTTCCGAGTTTGTTTTTTATCGTACGAAAGATTTTTCCAAAACCGAAGTTTTAATCCGCTGCACTAATTCACCCCCCTCTTAGTGCCGCTCCGATCCTAACAATTGGTATCAGAGCTCGGTATTTCTTATTTCGGATTTACACCTAAGAGAAATGGCTCTTCATGGCTTTCAAGAGGGCTTATCGGTTGTTCGTCCACTGTTGTTTAACGGATTGGACTACACTTATTGGAAAACTCGAATGAGAGTTTTCTTGATGAACGAATTTGGATTTATGGAATATTGATGAAAACGATTTTCAACTTTCCTCTAAACCGATGAACGAATGGTCGGATTTGGAGAAGAAGTATTTTTCTTTAAACGCAAAGGCTATGAATGCCTTATTTTGCGCTTTGGACAAAAATGAGTTCAATCGGATTTCTACATGCGAAACAGCTTTTGCTATTTGGCGAACACTTGAAATCACGCACGAGGGAACTAGTAGAGTCAAAGACTCGAAAGTTAACATTTTATTGCATGATTTTGAGCTTTTTCGAATGCAACCAACCGAGACTATAGGTGACATGTACACCCGTTTCACGGATGTCATCAATAATCTAAGAGTTATTGGTAAATCTTTTTCGAATTTTGATCTCGTAAGCAAGATCTTAAGATCCCTTCCAAAAAGGTGGGATCCTAAAATAACCACAATACAAGAAACAAAAGATTTAAATATTTTTCCACTTGAAGAACTAATTGGTTCGTTGATGACATATGAAAAGGTGCACAATACACATGATGAACGAAATCACCTTCCAAAGATCAGGAAGGATTTGGAACTCCGGACAAATGAATACCACTTGAGCGATGACTCAAGTGATGAGGACAATGATGAACTTGAACTTCGAACACTAAATCTTAATAAGTTTTTTAAACAAAAATCTAAAATAAACAATGAACTTGAACGGAGGAAGAGGCCAAAGAAGAGAAAGGCAACCAAGGATGAATCAAAAACTTCCAAAGGTGAAACAGCGAATTGGGCTTTGACGAGCTTCGACTACAAGGTAAGTAACTCAACTCTATTGAATTATTTTAAAATTACATAATACTTTTCATCAGTTATTTTTAATTTAGTTTAGGATTAATTACATGAAAATAAAAAAATTAGAAATCATGCTTATCATTCTAGTAATTTTGAAAATAATCATGAAAATTATATGTTTATGATAAACAAAATGATTTTGATTAAAAATGCCTTATGAAATATGATATCATGCCTAATAAATTTATTTTTTGAAGTAATGCATAATGATCCTACTTAATGATGCATTTTTTGATTTGACATAAAAGTAACTTTAAAAAATGATGTATGTTTTGATTTGACATAAATGAAAAAGGCATGTTTATATGAAATAGTGAAGTATCATGCTTGACAATTGTATACTTAATGATGCATAAAGTTGTAATGAAAATATTAATATTTTAATACTATGATTTGATGATTTTATGCATGACATTGTAAAGTTATATATAATGATGCATAATGATGAAATTGTGTAATAAAAATATTAAACATTTTGAAACCATGTTTTAGTGTCATGCATATTGATCATGCTTAATAAATCTCGAAATTATGCATGATGAATCTTACGATTTATGGATTATTGATTTTTACCATAATGAAAGTACCTTATTGATCTTTGTTGTAATAAATCTTACTCTTTCGGTTTTAAACATGATACATGTTTTTATTTGGCATAAATGAAACAAAATCATATGTTTTGAAACAATCGAAAAGAGGGAAACATTCTTGAAAATTATTTTGCTCAATCTTATTGATTTTGATGAATCCATTTGTATCATCTTTGTGAATCTCTTGGATTTTGATAATGATTTTGATGATTTAAATTTGAATAATTTTTTATCGAAATCACGATCTTGACCTCTTGAAATTTATAACATGAAATCCTTTATAAATCAAGATTGTTTTCTATTTAAAAAGAGATTTGTCGAAATGTTTCCTAGTTTTTTAGTATTCATGATCTTGATAATTATGTTTTGAAACTTTATGTAAACCAAGAATGTTCATCATGATTCTCTCTTTGAATATTTAAAGAGGAGAATTTTCTAGATGAATCATGATTTTGATGATTGAATATTTGATGTGCATGAATTGAGATCTTACTCTCCTACTATTCTTTTTGCTATTCACCAAAAGGAAGAATAATTCTAATAAATCATGATATGCTATATGAATTTTATTATATTCATGAAGTAATATCTCATCACTAATTTTTGTTTATATTCCTTCATGTGATGATATGAATGTATGAAACACTTATGATATGATTTTTTATACAATTCCATGTATTCGTGAAATATTTATCTTATCACCCAATTAATTCCTCTTGATACTCCTAATGTGATGAAGTGTAATTATGCATGAAATACAAATGGGGAGAAGTTTTGATCATGATAAGATATAATTTGACAAATTGATACCATCATGATATGAAACATTTATGCTTTCTAATTATGATGTGATGTATTACATATGATGTAAATCATGATTTAAAATACTATGAGTTGTTGCTAAAATGACGTATTATAAATATTGATTTAATGTTTTGTATCATGAATACTCTAAATGATAAATGTTTGGTATCATGATCAAAATGTTGACAAATAGTTAAAAATTTTAGTATCATGTACGATATCCTCATAATGTTGATTGATTTATTCAATATCGTGCATGAATGAATATAAGGTTTTTGAAAATGTGCATATTCTAATTTGAAAATATGATAATACACAAATAAGATTGATACTTACCTTTGTCATAATTGATGTAAAGGGTCTTTCCTTCTTTTTGACAATGACAAAGGGGGAGATAGCTAGCTTGCACAAGTCAAGAAGATGCAAAAACTTGATTGCTAGCTTGCCTATCTTAAGTAACAAAGATTGCTAACTTGCTTATTTCAAGAAGCAAAAGTTGTCTTCTTGAACATCACTATCTTGCCTATCTCAAAATACAAAATATGCTAACTTGTTACGGAAGAAAAATTGCTAGCTCAAACATTACAAAGGAAGCAAAAATTTGCTAGCTTGAAACTTGCATATCATGAAAATTTGCTAGCTTGAAACTTGCATATCATGAAAATTGCTAGCATGTAGTCTAAAGAGAAGCAATTAGTTATTATCTCAAGAAAAGCAAACATGCTAAACTTACACATCTTTAATTGCTAGATTGCATGATGATAAAATTTGATACTATGTTTTTCATGTAATGTATGGAACTTTTCATCTCTAAACACATAAGAGTAGGAACTTCTCCTTTTTGTTGATGACAAAGGGGGAGAAGTATGATGACATGATATGTTATGCATAAGTTTATGATGACATGTTACTTGGATTCTTGAATCCAAGTGTTCTATCAATGGCATATTGATAGGGGGAGTTTGGTTAAACTCCGAAGAGTTAAGGTTAACTCCGTTAGTCATCAATTCGTTGTCATCATAAAAAAGGGGGAGATTGTTGAATCTTAGATTTTGATGATGAAACTGATTGATTGTGTTTAGATGTTTAACTGCATTTTGAGTGATGCAGGTCTACTCGATCAGGATTAGACAGTTAACGCAGGAGGAATTGACGTTGCACCGGAGGAGATCACGTTAGGATATTGGATGGCAGAAGACTTCGGACGTTGGGCATCGGGCCAAGAGCGGAATTGCGCCAAGGATATCGGGGTTGCAGAGGTTAATCGTCGATTGGGCAACAAGCCGCAAGAGAGGACGATGCGTTGAAGAATCGGACGAAGCGCTAACCAATGACGTGCCGGGCAACAGAATGTCAATTCACGTTGTAATAATTATCTAGATCAGAGTAGAGTTCTGGCTTGTGTGTGCAGGATTAACTATGATAACGATGAAGACATAAAGCGAAACAAAGTATCGGAGTCAAGCGCGAAGGATTTGTTGCGAGTTCGAGAGTTCGACGGAAGTCCGAAGGTTCGTCGGGAATCCTGCTGGAACTAGCCGAGAATGAGTAGGGAGCTTGCTGAAGGGTTTTTCGGAAGCTCGCTGGAAGTTCGTTGGAAGTTCGCGGAGCTCACCGAGAAAGATCGGAGCTTGCCGAAGAAGCTCGTTGGAACTCGCCAAGATCAAATCGTGAAGTCTAGGAGCTTGCCGGGAGTCCGCATAATGGTTTCCGAGAGTTCGTCGAAAGACCGTCGGAAGTTCGCCGAAAGCTCGCCGGAAAAAGTCTTGACTTGCGGACTTTGTAATAGCTTAGAAAATGTCTTTAAATTCGTAGTTAGCACATTAATTAGGGTTAGGATTAAGTGTTAATCCTATAACCCAAATAGGGGCCAGTTGGGCTCGAGTTCAGACTGGTTTGGGCCAAGTTTGAAGCCCAACCAGTGAGCTAAAATAGCGTAGGCGGTGGCACCGCATAGAACCCGAGAACTGAGCGGTGGCACCGCCCAGAACCTGAGAGGTCGTGCAATGATAGGCAGTGGCACCGCCACCGATAGGCGGTGGCACCGCCAGCCTCGGGAACCCAAGAGAATTCAAAATTTGGAGCCTAAATTTGAATCCTCTTGGGGCCTATAAATACCCCTCAATTCTCAGCTGAGATAACAACCTTTGAGAAGCAAAAGATTGAGATAAAAGTCTTAGCAAAGCCTTTAGCAAGTTTTTGTTTTCAATAGCTTGTGTGTTGACCTCCCTCTTTCTCTTTGAAAATTTGTGAGAGTGTGAACCACTTGTAAAAGGTTGTAATAGGGGTATTTGTCATTCCCCTTCAAAGTGATTTGCTAGTGGAAGTTGGGAGCCTCTTCGAAAAAGGCTTCGTAAGTGGATGTAGGTCATTTTGACTGAATCACTTTAAATTGGTGTGTTCTCTAGTTTGCATTTACTTATTGCTATTTACCTTACTGCAAACCTTCATACGTTCTTTACTTCCTCATTAATTTTGCTGCACACCTTTACGAACATGCTTTCAAGTTAAGCACTTCCGAGTTTGTTTTTTATCGTACGAAAGATTTTTCCAAAACTGAAGTTTTAATCCACTGCACTAATTCACCCCCCTCTTAGTGCCGCTCCGATCCTAATAAGAATCTACAAGGGTTCTATCATATGGTATTAGAGCAGCATTTTTGGTGTCTCGCTGCCCTTCCACAGCCATCCATTAGCCCTCCATAGTCTCCCATAGCAATTCCCACAATTGCTTAAAAGATCGTCGCCGAATTCCGCCGTCATCTCCACCACTACAGATCATCCTTTGATCTCCCCGTGAATTGCAATAAGTTCTGGTTTCCTACATTACTACTGCTGCAATTTAGTTATCCTTATTTGAAAATCCAAAAAATTTATTCCTATATTCCTGCGAATTCATATCGTCACAAAAGTTATCATCTTTGCGAATGAAGGATTGCTGCAGAAAATTTCAACCGCATATTGTTGCCTTAACCGATCTATTTGCAACCCTTTTTGAACAAAATTTCTTATACACTTTATAGATCATCTTGGCTTCCCTCTAAGATTGATCTATTAAGGAATTCATCTCTAAAAACATTCTTGTGTTGCTACAAATTTTCGTCACAAACCATTGAAATTTTTCGACGAGAATTCTGCTATCGCAACTTACACCAATTTCCTTGCTATTATACTACTAAATTTTTCTTGATTAAATTGGTCATCTTTGCTATTATATAAACTGAAATTTTTCTTTCAAATTTCCTCATCAAATCTCTCGATTTTTGCTAGAAATTTTGTCGAGAAACCACTGTTTCTTCGATGATAATTCTGCTCTTACAAGACAACACATATCTGTAGCAAATTCCACCGATTTCTATCAAACCTTTGCTGCCACCTACCACAGATCTAAAACTTTTTTCCCTAACCTTTATCCACTACCATCACAGCCCTAAAACTCTACTAATCCACACCCTCAAAATGCACCCAAAACAACCATAAAACAAGCCTAAACTGTAGCTTACATCCACCAATCCACCAACCCTTTCGACCACTACTTCTCTTAACCTATATATGCCTTTAACCCGACAACAAAAGAGAGATCTTAACGTTACAGATTTGGAGACATATACTATAGCATCGGAGGAGGCAATCAATGCTAAATTTGAAGCCTTCGATGCACGAATGGAGGATAAGATTCAGACTCTCTTTATCGAACTAAGTTTGGGCCGACCACCAAGCCCGAAGAAATCACATCAAGGACAGAGCTCTGACCAATCACACCAAGCCCAAAGAGATGACTTCTAAGAGAGGAGAGGCTCTATGACCGATCCCAAGTATCCACGCATGAGGGTGGACTTCCCTAGATGGGAAGAAGGAGACTCGATTGGTTGGATATCGTGTGCGGAGCGATATTTTCGGTACCACTAAACTGCAGTTGCATCTATGGTGGAAATTATAGCTATGCATCTTGAAGGGGATGTCATACAATGGTTTGACTAGTTTGAACACACTCATGGAGTCCTCTCATGGTGACAATTCAAAGAAGGACTGCTGATCTACTTCGGACCAACCGATTACGAGAACATTGACGGACAACTAGCAAAGATCCGACAAACCTCCACCATTCAGGAGTACCAAACCAACTTTGAAAGGATATCTAATCAAACTTATGATTGATCTGAAAAATAGCTATTAGGGACCTTTATTGAGGGCTTGAAGCCAAAGATCGGGGGAGAAGTTAAAGTACGACAACCATACACGCTTATGGTAGCAATCTCTTTCGCATGACTTCAAGAGAAGCGATTGAACCATGAAGCCCGGAGGACAAGAGTCACTCCCCAACTAGTAATACTGAAGCCCTTAGCCTCCCCTACTATCAACCGAGCCCCTGTACCAAAAAGGTTGACAAGAGAAGAGCTTCGAGAGTGATCTGTAAAAGGGTTCTATTGGCACTGCGACGAGCTTTGAAGCCATGAGCATCGCTGTAAAAAAGGGAGACTTCTTGTGATTGAACCAGTAGAAGAAGAGGTCATTGAACATCCAAAAGAGAGCCTTAAATATGAAGAAGAAGATGCAGAAGAAGAACCACAACCGACCAACTTTACGGTACACGCACTAGCCGGCTACTCAAACCCGCAAACGATGAAAGTTGGAGGCCTTCTCAAACAACAACCGATCACTATTCTCATCGACACGGGTAGCACTAATAACTTCCTAAATAGTAAGGTTGCTGCTCAGATGGTGCAACACATCAAAGGTTGTAGCAAGTTCGACATAAAGGTCATCGACGGAAGAATCCTAAAGTACGACCAAAGATGTTCGTTGGTGAGACTATTACTGCAAGACCAAGAAATTATCACTGACTTCTTCCTCCTACCAATTGATGACTATGAGGCCATGCTTAGCATAGAATGGCAGATGATGCTAGGTGATGTCTCTTGGAACTTCTCCAAATTAATTATGAAATTATACTGCAAAGGCAAACATATCATCCTACGCGAGAAGCGCGGAAGCAACATAACCACCATTTCGACCCAATGAATGGAGAAAGTTTTGCACAAAATAAATAGTGGCTTTTTGATACATCTCTAGCAGCAACCAGAGGGGAAGAAAATAGAAATTGAAGATCAAAATCTTGCCTAATTGCTTACTGAATTTGCCAATATTTTTGCTGAGTCGTGCGGTCTTCCTCGTACTCGGCAACAAGACTCTTTATAACTTCTATAAAAACTCTTATGCACAAGTTCCCTTTATAACTTCTTCCGAATTCCTAAATTTCTAGGATAAATTCTATTAGGACTCTAGCTAGGAGAGTCCTAATTGAGAGGGATATTCATGTAAAACCTACCTAAGCTGACCCCTATTAAAGAGATGAAGAGGTGGGCTAGGGTTAGGAGGTTTTCTCTTAGAGAAGAATTAGGAGTTGTAATGGAATATGAGTCTTGAGTAGGAGTCCTATTAGGAGTTGGTTAGAAGTAAGAGTCTTAAGTAGGAGTCCTATTAGGAGTTAGGGTTTAGAAGCCCTATAAATAGCCATGTATTCCTTCTCTTTTCATAAGCAATAGATGAATCTTTTCTGCAGCCTTTGAGCAGCAACTTGGAGGGAGGAACCCCTATAGAGTTCCATGGAGGTTGATCCCCTAAAGAGATCAACCCCAAGTTTAGAATCTACAAGGGTTCTAACACCTGGTATCAGAGCAGCGTTCTTGGCATCTCGCTGCCCTTCCATAGCCATCCATCAGCCCTCTAGAGCCGCCCAAAGCAATTCCCACAATTGCTTAAAAGATCGTTGCCAAATTCCACCATCATCTCCACCACCGCGGATTATCCTTTGATCTCCAAGTGAATTGCAACAGAATTTCAGCCGCATAGCACTGTTTGTTTGATCTTGATACTATATTTTCTCTGTCCAAACCAATCCACCAACCCTTTCAACGATCACTTCTCTCAACCTATACATGCATTTAACCCATCAACAAAAGAGAGATTTTAAAATCATAGATTTGGAGTCATATACTATGGCATCTGAGGAGGCAATCAATGCTAAATTTGAAGCCTTCGAGGCATGAATGGAGGATAAGATTCAGACTCTCCTTACCGAATTCAGTTTAGGCCGACCACCAAGCCCGAAGAAATCACATTAAGGAGAGAGTTCTAACTAATCACATCATGCCCAAAGAGATGACTTCCAAGAGAGGGGAGGCTCTATGACCGACCCCAACTATTCGTGCATGAGAGTGGACTTCCCTAGATGGGAAGAAGGAGACCCAATTGGTTGGATCTCGCGTGCGGAGCGATATTTTCGGTACCATAAAACTACGGATGCATCCATGGTGGAAATTGCAACTATACATCTTGAAGGGGATGCCATATAGTGGTTTGACTGGTTTGAACACACTTATGGAGTCCTTTTATGGCGACAATTCAAAGAAGGACTGCTGATCCGCTTCGGACCAACTTATTACGAGAACATTGACGGACAACTAGCAAAGATCTAACAAACCTCCACCATTCAGGAGTACCAAACCAGGTTTGAAAGGTTATCTAATCAAACTCGTGATTAGTCTAAAAAATAGCTATTGGGGACCTTTATTGAGGGCTTAAAGCCGGAGATCCGGGGAGAAGTTAAGGCGTGACAACCATACACACTTATGGCAGCCATCTCTTTTGCACGACTTCAAGAGGAGCGATTGAACCATGAAGCCCGGAGGACTAGGATCACTCCTCGACCTACGATACTAAAGCCCTCAGCCCCCCCTACTATCAATCGATTCCCTGCACCGAAAAGGTTAACAAGAGAAGAACTTCGGGAGTGATCTGCGAAGGGGTTATGTTGGCATTGCGACGAGCCGTGGAGCCACGAGCATTGCTGTAGAAAAGGGAGACTTCTTATGATTGAACCAGTAGAAGAAGAGGTTATTGAACATCTAGAAGAGAGCTTTGAATATGAAATAGAAGATATGGAAGAAGAGCCACAACCGACCGACATTATGGTACACGCACTAGCCGGCTACTCAATCCCGCAAACGATGAAAGTTGGAGGCCTTCTCAAACAATAGCCGATTACTATTCTCATCGACATGGGCAGCACTAATAACTTCCTGAATAGTAAGGTTGCTGCTTGGATGGCACTGCATATTGAAGGTTGCAGCAAGTTCGATGTAAAGGTGGCCGACGGCAGAATCCTAAAGTGCGACCAAAGATGCCCGCAAGTGAAACTATTACTGCAAGACCAAGAAATTATCACCGATTTCTTCCTCCTACCACTTGATGACTATGAGGCAGTGCTTGGTATAGAATGGCTGACTACACTAGGTGATGTCTCTTAGAACTTTTCTAAATTAATTATGAAATTCTACTGTAAGGGCAAACAAATCATCCTACGCGGGAAGTGCGGAAGCAACGTTACCACTGTTTCGACCCAACGAATGGAGAAAGTTTTACACAAGGTAAATGGTGACTTTTTGATGCACCTCCAGCAGCAACTAGAGGGGAAGAAAATAGAAATTGAAGATCAAAATCTTGCCCAATTGTTTACTGAATTTGCCGACATTTTTGCTGAACCATGCGTTTTTTAGCTCCAAATTTGAACTGGGTTGAGGCATATAAATACCCCACCCATTCAGCACTGAAAGAGCAAGAACATACACCGAAATCTTGATCTTGCTCTGTGATTTTTAGAGCTCAAAATTGTTGTAAAGGACAAAAGTTCTTCTCCCTCTTTTCTTCCAAGTTCTGAGCTTTAAAGAGAGGAGAGAAAATTCTGTAATGGTTGTCTCCTAAGCCCATCAAAAGGAGTGAAACTGTAAAAATGTGGTTTGTCTTTGCCTATTGAAGGAAGGCCTCTAGTTGACTTCGGTGACCTCGTCGGTGGAGGAAGCCAAAAGTGGAGTAGGTCAAGATTAACCGAACCACTCTAAATCTCGATTTGCATTTACTTTGAGCATCTTATCTTTACTGCAAACCTCCTCAATAGCTTACTGCCTTCTGTGCTTTTACGAACGTGTTTCAAAGTTCAGTGCTTTCCGAATCGGCGTTTAGACGCAAATCAGTTTTATCGTACAAACGTCGTATTTCAGTTTTCGCTTATATTCTAATTTTCATCATAATTGCAAACTGCCTTCATTGATTTACTTTAACGTCATCTTGCTTGATCTTAAGTTAAAGTAATCTTAGAATCGGCTTTCACATCGAAATCGCTTTTATCGTTCGAACGTTTTTATTTTATCATGAAAGATTTCTACTGCACTAATTCTCCCCCCCCCCCCCCCCCCCCCCCCTCTTAGTGCTCTTGATCCTAACAGTCACAATCGGCGGCTACGGCAGCAGAGGGTGCCACTGTTTTTGTTGCTGCGTGGTGATTGCTGTGTACTCTATTTTTGTCGCATCACCGAAGGAGTTGGCCAGAAGGATCACGAGCAGTTGAGGAGAAGGCTGTAGTGGCCAGCAGTAGCGGTGGTCACTGGCCAGAGCACAACATTGGCAGTGGAAAAGGAGGCAGCGAGGGTCATGTCCGGGATCGACGGGGGCTGCAGCAATAGAGGAAGCTTTATTTTTGCAACCGTTGCAACGAGGGCTACGGCAACCTGCGGTTACGGCTGTGACCCAAGGGGGGGGGGGGGGGAGCATGGCAAGGGTTGCGACTGGGAGGTAGGCGGCGGTGATCGAGCGATCGAGAAGAGGAGGTTGCTGGCCGGGGTGCAGCCGCGGTGGTGGGCGCTGGGCAGGGAGCAGCGGCGGTAGTGGTCGTCGGCCAGGAAGCAGCGTCGGCGGTGGAGAAGAGGCAGTGGTGGTCAGTGCAGGGAAGAAAAGGTTCCTTCTCGGTTTAGAAGGAACAACGTGCGGGGCTGCTGGCTTCACCCTTTCTCACAAATTTTTTTTTTTTTTTGAATGATAGCTATGGCAACATAGCGAGAACGCCAAGGATCGCCGCTCTGATACCCAAATGATAAGACCTTAAAGTCTTATTATCACTCTGATATCAAATGATAAGACCCTAAAGTCTTATCGTAGGTTCTGATACCAAATGATAAGACCCTAAAGTCTTATCGTAAAAAAAAGAAGAAGAGAAAGGGATGATCACTTCGAGGGGATCGGCCTCCTTGATCGCTTCGAGGGGATCGGCCCTCCTTGATCGCTTCGAGGGGATCGGCCCTCCTTGATCGCTTCGAGGGGATCAACCTCCTAGGGTGATACCACCGATACTAGGAGGGGATCGGCCTCCTAGTGGGCAGTGCTGGGCAGTACCATCGCTAGGTACCCCTACCAAGGGCGGTACAACCACCCAGACTAGTAGTACCACGGCCTAATATAGTCTCGAAGACTATACCATGATGTTGAGACTTCTTGGGGCATTGTTTGTGCCTCTTATTAGGCCCAATGTTAGGATCAAGAGCACTAAGAGGGGGGGATGAATTAGTGCAGCGAAAAACTTTCGACGATTTAAAACGACGTTCGTACAATAAAAACGATTTCGGTAAGAAAGCCGATTCGGAAATCACTTTAACTTGTGATCAAGCGAGATGCAGTTAAAGTAAAGATATAGAGGCGGTTTGCAGTTAAGATAGAGAAAAGAATGTAATTACAAACCGAAATACGACGTTCGTACGATAAAAACGATTTCGGTATGAAAGTCGATTCGAAAATTGCTTTAACTTAGATTAGGCGAAGTGCAGTTAAAGTAAAACTATGAAGACAATTTGCAGTTAAGATAGAGAACTTAAAGTAAATGCAAACCGAGATTTATAGTGGTTCAGTCAAAATTGACCTACATCCACTTTTGGCTTCCTCCTCCGATGAGGTCACCGACGTCCACTAGAGGCCTTCCTTCAATAGGCGAAGGCCAACCACCTTTTTACAGTTTCACTCCTTTTGACGGGCCTAGGAGACAACCCTTACAGAATTTTCTCTCCTATCTTGAAAGATCAAAACTTGGAAGAAAAGAGGGAGGAGAACTTCTAGCCTTTACAATACTTTTAAGCTCTAAAAATCATAGAGTAAGATTGGATTTTTGGTGCCCTTTCATGTAGGAAAGGGTGGGGTATATATAGGCCCCAAACTAGTTTGAATTTGGAGCTCAAAAATGTTATCTCCTAGATTTCTGGGGTCCTGGCGGTACTACCTCCAGACTGGGTGGTACGATCGTCTGATAGAGCTCGGAGACTGAGCTCTAGCGGTGCCACCGCCTGACTGGGGTGGTTCCACCGCCCAGTCTTGCTCGGAGACTGAGCCCAGGCAATGCCACTGCCTGACCGGGGCCGTTCCACCGCCCAACTTTCTTGGGAAACTGAGCTCCTGGGCGGTGCCACCGTCGGCCAAGAAATCTGGGTCTGAATAGGCTGATCCATTCAGCCCAATTTGGGTTTGTCAAGGGCCCAATTGCCCCCAAATTAAGTTAATGGGATCACCTTCCATTCCTAGCTTAATCTACATGCTAACTATGATATTTCTTAAGACATTTACTGCAACTTGCTCTTGTGCATCAATCGCTTCTTCCGGCGAGCTTCTGGTGAACTTCCGACGAACATCCAACGAACCCTCGGCGATGCTCCGGCGGACTTCCGGCAAATCTCCTGGACTTGCGACGATCCACTATGCGAGTTCCGATGAGCTTCTTTGATAAACTCCTGGACTTCTCGGATTTGTTCCCGTAGAACCTCCGATGACCGTCCGGACTTCCGTTGAACTCTCGAACCCCCAACGTGATCATGATCTTGACTCTGGCGTAACTCCTACTACATGTCTTACTACCATCATAGTTAATCATGCACACTTATCTCAACATATGGATTAGATAACAAATGACAATTGACTTCATCATCAAAATCCGAGATTCAGCAATCTCCCCCTTTTTTATGATGACAATCAATTGATAACGAAGTTAACCTTAACTACCCCTATCTATATGGCATACTTTAGATAAGTTATTCTTCAATTCAAAACCTTTGAATTTATGAGATATATTGATAAGTTAAAATCATTTAACCTTATCAATACTCCCATCATGAGTGCTATCATGATATATTTTTTTGAAAATGATGTCAAGGCTTGACATCCATTTTCAGGTTTTATATTTCAAATATGAAAGATAGCAATTGTAGCAATTCATCATATGACAAAATATCAACATATAAAATTGCGATGTAAGTTCTTGATATCTTAACATAATGCAAATATTTCAAGGTTTTAGCAATCATAGCATTTCATCACTTGACAAGTTTGAATGATGGTAATAGTAGCAATTTATCATATTGTAAGATATCAACATGTAAAACTGCGAAGTAAGATTTTGATATCATTACATGATACAAACAAGGCATAATGCAATTTATAGCAATCATAGCATCAATTCATATATCTCTTGGTGATGCAAGCATGGCATTAATACTCATATATTTCTCCCCCTTTGTCATCAACAAAAAGCATGGTAATTGTGATACCAGGAGAACAATATAAGCAAATTTTGAGCATAAGTGTGATAGTCGTTCATGCCTTTACTAGGTTCAAGTTATTTTCCAATAGTAAGTGATAGGAAATTAATTGTACAAGCATGATATATAGATCACTTTGAATACTTCTTCCTTTTTATTTGTTATAATCTTTTTGCATGAAGGAGGAAGGCCATTTGTGATACCAGCTATTTGTGAGTTTACTCTGAATGAAGTTAAAATCCGATGAGAGATTAAATCATGCTTCAGGTATCAAGATATGTGTGAGAAACAACTCTTTGCAAGTAAAAACACAATCATCCATATTTCAAGATGGAATTCATAAGCAGGAATCATTTCATCAAATCCATTTCAGAAAAATATTTTTGATATATAAGTGTATGAGAGAATCTGATTTTTAGGATACCGATTGTTAAGCGAATCCGACAATGAAATTAACACTTTCATGCATTCGGACAAGACTATGCTACAGATTTTCAAATACAATCACGAAGACAAAACATGCTTATTGTTATGAAAATTTTTGTATTCAGCACATAATTTCCACCATGTTATTTTGGCATGTAATGGCAATCAAGTGATTTGATCATTCAATAAAGTCCGAAAAATAATTTGAACTAGTTTATGTATTCGGACACATCAACATTCCTAATTCTCTTCTTTTGAAATCAAATTGTTCTTCAGTTAGAGGTTTTGTAAAAATATCAGCTAGTTGATGTTTAGTATCAATGAACTCTATGATTACATTATGATTAGTAACATGATATTGTATAAAGTGATGTCTAATATCAATATATTTTGTTCTTGAGTATTGTATAGGATTCTTCGTTAAGCATATTGCACTTGTGTTATCACATTTAATGGGAATATTTTTAAGATGAATTTTATAATCTTCTAAGGTGTTTTTCATCCATACAACTTGTGCACAGCATGCACTTGCTGCAATATATTCAGCTTTGGTTGCTGATAGTGCAACCGAGTTTTGTTTCTTAGATGACTAGGAAACAAGGACATGTCCTAAAAATTGACATGTTCCTGATGTGCTTTTTCTATCTAGTTTACAGCCAGCAAAGTCCGCATCAGCATAAGCAATTAACTCAAGATTCTTTGATTTTGGGTACCATAATCCTAGATTTGTGGTACTATTAAGATATCTAAGTATTCTTTTAACTGCTTTGAGATGAGATATCTCAGGGTTTGATTGAAATCTGGCACATACTCCTACACTGAACATGATATCTGGTCTAGTTGCAGTGAGGTAAAGTAAACTCCCTATCATGCCCCTGTAAGTTTTTTGATCGAAGCTTTCTCCACTTTCATCGATTTCTAACTTAGTGGATGTGCTCATAGGAGTGTTAATAGCTTTTGAGTTATTCATATTAAACTTTTTTAGCAAATTCATAGCATATTTAGTTTGACTAATAAAGATGTCATTGCTTAGTTGTTTGATTTGTAAGCCTAAGAAGAATGTTAATTCTCCCATTAAACTCATTTCGAATTCAAGACTCATAGTTTAAGCAAAAGATTCACAAAGAGATTCATTCGTAGAACCAAAAATAATATCATCAACATAAATCTGAACAATGAGAAAATTATTTTCAAAATTCTTGAGCAAACCGAAATACGATGTTCGTACGATAAAAGCGATTTCGGTATGAAAGTCGATTCGAAAATTGCTTTAACTTAGATTAGGCGAAGTGCAATTAAAGTAAAGCAATGGAGACAGTTTGCAGTTAAGATAGAGAACATAAAGTAAATGCAAACCGAGATTTAGAGTGGTTCGGTCAATCTTGACCTACATCCACTTTTGGCTTCCTCCTCCGATGAGGTCACCGACGTCCACTAGAGGCCTTCCTTCAATAGGTAAAGGCCAACCACCCTTTTACAGTTTCACTTCTTTTGACGGGCTTAGGAGACAACCCTTACAGAATTTTCTCTCCTCTCTTGAAAGATCAAAACTTGGAAGAAAAGAGGGAGGAGAACTTCTAGCCTTTACAACACTTTTAAGCTCTAAAAATCACAGAGTAAGATTGGATTTTTGGTGCCCTTTCATGTAGGAAAGGGTGGGGTATATATAGGCCCCAAGCTGGTTTGAATTTGGAGCTCAAAAATGTCATCTCCTAGATTTCCGGGGTCCTGGCGGTACTACCTCTAGACTGGGTGGTATGACTGCCTGATAGAGCTCGGATATCGAGCTCTAGCGGTGCCACCGCCTGACTGGGGTGGTTCCACAGCCCAGCTTTCCTGGGAGACTGAGCTCCTGGGAGGTGCCACCGTCGACCAAGAAATCTAGGTCCGAATGGCTGATCCATTTGGCCCAATTTGGATCTATCAAGGGCCCAATTACCCCCAAATTAAGTTAATGGGATCACCTCCCATTCCTAGCTTAATCTACATGCTAATACAATATTTCTTAAGATATTTACTGCAATTTGCTTCGGTGCATCAATCGCTTCTTCCGGTGAGATTCTGGCGAACTTCCAACAAACATCCGATGAACCCTCGGCGATGCTCCGACGGACTTCCGACAAATCTCCTGGACTTGCAATGATCCACTTAGCGAGTTCCGATAAACTTCTTTGGCAAACTCTTGAACTTTTCAGATTTGTTCCCGCAGAACCTCCAACGACCGTCCAGACTTCCGTCGAACTCTCGAACCCCCAACGGATCATGGTCTTGACTCTGGCACAACTCCTGCTGCATGTCTTACTACCATCATAGTTAATCCTGCACACCTATCTCAACATATGGATTAGATAATAAATGACAATTGACTTCATCATCAAAATTCGAGATTCAACACCCAACACATTCCTTACATGGGCCTAGCTGGCTCCTAATTGGGTTGGCCCAAATCCAAACCCAATTACGTGCTAACTACAATTCCTAAGACATTTGTTATGCTAAATAAGTCCCTACATCTTGGTTTCTTCTGATGAGCTTTCGACGATCTTCCGGCAAACTTCCAACGTTCTCTCGGCAAAGTTCCGGCAGGCTCTTGGACTTCATGATGATTGAAAACTACCATGCTCTTGGTTTGCATTTTATTGTTACGATCAGGATCGGCACTAAAAGGGGGGGGGGGGGTGTGAATTAGTGCAGTGGTAAAAATCACGTCTTCAAAAACTTCGTTGAGATAAAACCATTTCCGACGAAAAACAAATTTTGGAATCTTAACTTGAAAGCGTACATAACGAATTGAAGGCAGTAAGCACTTAAGGAAGTTTGCAGTAAGGTAATAGCAAGAATGTAATGCAAACCAGAGAACACGGTAGTTTATAGTGGTTTGGTTATCATGTCCGACATCCACTCCTCTGATTCCTCTTCCGTCGAGGCCACCGACATCCACTAATAGTCTATTGTTAGGATCACGAGTGGGGTCAGCACTAAGAAAGGGGGAGGGGGGGTGAATTAGTGCAGCGGTAAAAATCATGTCTTCAAAACCATTTCATTTCAATAAAATCATTTCTGACAAAAAAATGATTTCAGAAACCTAACTTGAAAGCATACGTAATGAATTGAAGGCAGTAAGCACTTAAGGAAGTTTGCAGTTAGGTAATAGCAAGAATAAAATGTAAACTAGAGAACACGACAATGTATAGTGGTTCGGTCATCGTGAAGTCCAGGAGCCTGCCGGGAGTCCGTCGGAACTTTATCGAGAGATCGTCATAAGTTTACCGGAAGATCGCTGGAAGCTCGCCAGAAGAAACCAAGACGTAGGGACTTATTTAGCTTCGCAAATGTCTTAGGAATCATAGTTAGCACATAATTGAGTTTGGATTTGAGCCAATCCAATTAGGGGCCAACTAGGCCCATGTAAGGACTATGTTGGGCCCAATAAGAGGCCCAAACAATACCGCAAGAAGTCTCACCATCGTGGCATAGTCTTTGAGACTGTGTCAAGCGGTGGTACTGCTAGTTTGGGTGGTTGTACCGCCCCTAGCAGGGTGCCAAGCGGTGGTACCGCTTAGCACTGCCCCCCAAGTGGTGGTACCGTCGACCTAGGCAATGGTACTGCCCAGGGTAGTGTCAGTGTCAGATTGACACTAGGCAGTGGTATCGCCCAGTGCAGGTAGTGGTACCGCCCAACGCAGGCGGTGGTACCACCCGTTCCGGGAAACCCGGGATGAGAAGTTTTTAGGCTCCAAGTTTGAATCAACTTGAAGCCTATAAATACCACTCTCATCCTTGGTTAAATGGTAGAACCCTTGCAGATTCTAAACTTGGGGTTGATCTCTTTAGGGGATCGGCCTCCTTGGAACTCTATAGGGGTTCCTCCCTCCAAGTTGCTGCTCAAAGGCTGCAGAAAAGATTCATCTATTGCTTATGAAAAGAGGAGGAATACATGGCTATTTATAGGGCTTCTAAACCCTAACTCCTAATAGGACTCCTACTTAAGACTCTTACTTCTAACCAACTCCTAATAGGACTCCTACTCAAGACTCCTATTCCCTTACAACTCCTAATTCTTCTCTAAGAAAAAACCTCCTACATGAATGTCCCTCTCAATTAGGATTCTCCTAACTAGAGTCCTAACAGAATGTCCCTCTCAATTAGGACTCTCCTAGCTAGAATCCTAACAGAATGTCCCTCTCAATTAGGACTCTCCTAGTTAAAGTCCTAACAGTTTTACATGAATGTCCCTCTCAATTAGGACTCTCCTAGCTTGAGTCCTAACAAACCCGCCCTCTTCAAATCAGCCTTGTCCTCGAGGCTGACGATTCATGAATTTTGGGAATTTGATCTTCAAGTCATCATAGTTCTCCAAAGTGGCATCTTCTATTAGTAGGTTTGCCCACTGTATTAGCAATTCAGTAGTGGATCGTCGTCGTCGAGTCATAATCCGTCGATCAATAATGGCACTTGGCTGAGTCTGAAGTCCTCCTTCGGTAGTCATATTTGGTGGGTGGCTTTGGGCTATCTCCAAGCACCTATTTACAACTTCTGTCTGACCGTCGGTTTGTGAGTGATATGCCATACTCCTTTTCAATTTAGTACTCTTATAGTGTAATTCTTTTGAGTCCCAATTGTAATGAGCTACGGAGCTTGGTGCTTCCTCCAATTTTTTTATAATCTTACTAGTCTCTGAATCTTCCTGCCATTCCATCTTAATATCCTCAAAGATGTCACTGGTCGGAAGTGAAATGGCCAAAACTTCAGCTTGCTCGGGTAGCTGCGAAAGCGCATCTGCAAGAACATTCTCTTTCCCCTATTTGTAAGTTATTTCATAATCAAATCCAAGATGTTTTGTTACCCAGTTTTGCTGCTCAGGGGATGATATCTTTCGCTCCAAAAAGTACTTGAGGCTTTTATGGTCGGTTTTAATTTGAAATCGTCGACCAATCAAGTAGGGTCTCCACCTCGTTGCTGCGCGCACAATGGCGAGCATCTCCTTATCATATATTGACATATATTGATGGGAGGGAGATAATGCCTTGCTAGTATATCCGAGTGGTCGACCATCTTGCATGAGAATTGCTCCAATTCTGACTCCAAATGTGTCGGCCTCAATAATGAAGGGTCGGTTGAAATCTGGTAGTGTTAGCACCGGCGTCGTCGTCATGGCTGCCTTAAGTTTGTCGAAGGCAATGGAGGCTCTGTCCGACCATTGGAAGACATCTTTTTTCAGAAAGGAAGTAAGTGGTGCATTGATCTCTCCATAGTTTTTCACGAACTTGCAGTAGTAGCCTGTTAAACCTAGAAAGCCATGTAACAATTTTATGTTCCTCGGGGTCAGCCAATTTTGCATTGCTCCAATTTTGAAAGGGTCTACTGCCACACCTTCCTCTGATATGATATGCCCAAGATATTCCACCTTCTTTTGATGAAAGTAAAAATTCATAGTGGTTATTGTGTGTTCAAAAGGTGGTTTTCGGTATGTCTTCTTCGCATACTCGTATTTGATGATACCCAGATCGAAGGTCCAGCTTTGTGAAGATTTGTGCTCCCTTTCATCTTGCAACTCATCTACTACTGGAATAGGGTATTTATCCTTGATGGTTATGCCATTGAGAGTTCGGTAATCAACACATAATCGCCATATTCCATCCTTCTTTCGTATGAGGAGCACCGGTGAAGAGTAGGGGCTACAACATGGCCGAATAACTCTTGTTTTGAGCATCTCTTTTACAATCCTTTCTATTTTATCCTTCTGGAGATGTGGATACTGATATAGCTAAGCATTTGCTGGAGATTGGCCTGGAAGAATCGTTATACAATGATCATGCCGACGGGTAAGAGGTAGGTTGCGCGGTTCGTCAAATATATTTGAAAATTTAGTAAGCAAAGGAAGTAGATTTGGATCTTCAAATTCTGTTGGCTCTCCCTTAGTTTGCTGCTCAAGTTGTACCAAAAAGCCACTACATGCTTTATGCAAAACCTTCTTCATTTGTTGTGTGCAAATCATCGTTACGCCGCCCCCACGTTTCCCGTGCAGTATCACCTGTTTCTCCTTACTGTAAAATTTCATAATTAGTTTCATAAAATTCCAAGAAAAATCACCTAATGCTGTCTAACCATTTAATCCTGAGCATGGCCTCATGATCATCAAGAGGGAGAAGGAAGAAATCTGCAATTATCTCTTGGTCCTGCAGCAATAGTTTCTCCTGCGGGCGCCTACGATCACACTTCAAAATCCGTCTGTCGGTGACTTTAACATCAAACCTGCAACGATTCTCGATAGGTAATGCCATTCGGATAGCAACCTTACTGTTTAGGATATTATTAGTGCTGCCCGTGTCGATGAAAACAATGAACACTTGTTGTTTGAGAAGGCCTCCAACTTTCATCATTTGCGGGTTTGAGTAGCCGGCTAGTGCATGTACCGTAACTTCTGTTGGTTGTGGCTCTTCTTCTGAATCTTCTTCTTTATGTTCAATGATCTCTTCTGGATGTTCAATGACCTCTTCTTCTACTGGTTCAATGATAAAAAGTCTCCCTTTACTACAGCGATGCTCATGGCTCCACGGCTCATCGCAATGCCAACATAACCCATTCGCAGATCGCTCCTGAAGCTCTTCTCTTGTCAACCTTTTTGGTGCAGGGACTCGGTAAACAGTAGGGGGGGCTAAGGGCTTCAATATTACTGGTTGAGGAGTGAACCTAGTCCTTCGAGCTTCATGGTTCAATTGCTCCTCTTGATGTCGTGCGAAAGAGATGGCTACCATAAGCGTGTACGGTTGTCGCGCTTTAACTTCTCCTTGGATCTCCGGCTTCAAGCCCTCAATAAAGGTCCTCAAAAGCTGTTTTTGAGACCAATCAAGAGTTTGATTAGATAACCTTTCAAACCTGGTTTGGTATTCCTGAATGGTGGAGGTTTGTCGGATCTTTGCTAGTTGTCCGTCAATATTCTCGTAATCGGTTGGTCTGAAGCGGATCAACAGTCCTTCTTTGAATTGTTGCCATGAAAGGACTCCATAAGTATGTTCAAACCAGTCAAACCACTGTATAGCATCCCCTTCAAGATGTATAGCTGCAATTTTCACCATAGATGCATCCGCGGTTTTGTGGTACCGAAAATATCGCTCCGCGTGCAAGATCCAACCAATCGGGTCTCCTTCTTCCCATCTAGGGAAGTCCACCCTTATGCGTGGATAGTTGGGATCGATCATAGAGCTTCCCCTCTCTTGGAAGTCATATCTTCGGGCTTGGTGTGATTGGGCAAAGCTCTCTCCTTGATGTGATTTCTTCGGGCTTAGTAGTCGGCCCAATCTGAGTTCGGTAAAGAGCGTCCGAATCTTATCCTCCATTCGCGCCTCCAAGGCTTCGAATTTAGCATCGATTGCCTCCTTAGATGCCATAGTATATGCCTCCAAATCTATGATATTAAGATCTCTCTTTTGTTGTCAGGTTAAAGGCATGTATAGGTTGAGAGAAGTGATGGTCGAAAGGGTTGGTGGATCGGTGGATGTAGGCTACGATTTAGGCTTGTTTTGTGGCTGTTTTGGGTGCAGTTTGAGGGTGTGGTTTGGTAGAGTTTTAGGGCAGTGGATGAAAGTTTTGGTTTTAGGGCAGTGGATGAAAGCTTTGGATCTGTGGTAGATGGTAGCAAAGGTTTGACAGAAATCCGTGGAAGTTGCAGCAAGTATGTGCTGTCTTGTAAGAGTAGAATTGTCGTCGAAGAAACAACGGTTTCTCGACGTAATTTCCACCAAAAACATGAGAGAATTGAGGAGGGAATTGATAGCAAAATCACAATTTATATGACAGCAAGGATATCTAATTTAATCAAGAAAATTTCGACAGTATAACAGCAAGGAAATTGGTGCAAGTTGCAATTGCAGAATTATCGTCGAAAAATTTCAGCGGGTTACAATGAAAATTTGCAGCAACATAAAATTATTTTTAGAGATGAATTTCTTAATAGATCAATTTTAGATGGAAGCCAAGATGATCTATGAAGTGTATAAGAAATTTCATTCAAAAAATATTGCAAATAGATGGGTTAAGGCAACGATATGCAGCTGAAATTTTCTGCAGCATAGATTTTCAAGTGCAGCAGATTGGACAAAAAAGATCAGTAGTTTATATTAAGAATTTTTCGATGAAACCAAAGAGAAATCTACTGTTAGGAAGTGTCAAAGATGTCATGAAAATTTTGTAGAAATTTGGATAGAAAAAGCACAGTAGCAAGATCAAACAGATGGTGCTATGCGGCTTGAATTCTGCAATTCAAGTGCAGCAGATTGGACATAAAAGATCAGTAGTTTATATTGAGAATTTTTTGATGAAACCAAAGGGAAATCCACTGTTAAGAAGTGTCAAAGATGTCATAAAAATTTCGTAGAAATTTGGATAGAAAAAGCACAGTAGCAAGATCAAACAGATGGTGCTATGCGGCTGGAATTCTACAATGTATCTTTCGTCGTAGAGATGAAAACTTTGTGACGAAAAGTTTATGCAGCAATATAGGAACGATTTTTTTTTTTTTTTTGGATTTTCGAATAAGGATAACTAAATTACAGCAGCAGTAAGGTAGGAAACCAGAACCTGTTGCAATTCACGGGGAGATCAAAGGATGATCCGTGGTGGTGGAGATGATGACGGAATTCGGTGACGATCTTTTAAGCAATTGTGGGAATTGCTTTGGATGATTGTAGAGGGTTGATGGATGGCTATGGAAGGGCAGCGAGACGCCAAGAACGCTGCTCTGATACCAGGTGGTAGAACCCTTGCAGATTCTAAACTTGGGGTTGATCTCTTTAGGGGATCGGCCTCCTTGGAACTCTATAGGGGTTCCTCCCTCCAAGTTGCTACTCAAAGGCTGCAGAAAAGATTCATCTATTGCTTATGAAAAGAGGAGGAATACATGGCTATTTATAGGGCTTCTAAACCCTAACTCCTAATATGACTCCTACTTAAGACTCTTACTTCTAACCAACTCCTAATAGGACTCCTACTCAAGACTCCTATTCCCTTACAACTCCTAATTCTTCTCTAAGAAAAAACCTCCTACATGAATGTCCCTCTCAATTAGGACTCTCCTAACTAGAGTCCTAACAGAATGTCCCTCTCAATTAGGACTCTCCTAGCTAGAATCCTAACAGAATGTCCCTCTCAATTAGGACTCTCCTAGTTAAAGTCCTAACAGTTTTACATGAATGTCCCTCTCAATTAGGACTCTCCTAACTAGAGTCCTAACATTAAAGCACACAAGCATTGAGAGTCTAAAAGCAAAGAAACGCTATTGCAATCTCTTTAGAAATTCCCTCCTCCAAGTCTAAGTGTTAGAATTATATTTAAGAGAGGAGAGTGAGTGCTTGTAAGGGTTATCTCCTAAACCCAGTAAAAGGAGAAGAGGGATGTAAAAGGTGGTTGGTCTTCGCCTATTGAAGGAAGACCATTAGTGGATGCTGGTAGCCTTGACAAAAGAAGAATCGGATGAGTGGATATAGGTCATGACGATCAAACCACTATAAATTACCGTGTTCTCTAGTTTGCATTTCATTCTTACTATTACCTTACTGCAAACTTCTTTAAGTGCTTACTGCCTTCAATTCATTACGTACACTTTCAAGTTAAGTTTTTGAAATCAATTTTTCGTCTGAAACGGTTTTATCGAAACGAAACGTTTTTGAAGACGTGATTTTTACTACTGCACTAATTCACCCCCCCTAGTGCCGACCCCACTCTTGATCCTAACAATTGGTATCAGAGCCTCATGATTTCTCAATTGGTTTAATACCCAAGAGAAATGGCTCTTTACAGCTTTCAAGAGGTTCAGTCTCTCATTCGTCCTCCCTTTTTCAATGGGATGGACTATACATATTGGAAAACTTAAATGAGAGTTTTCTTGCTTTCTTTGGATTTGAACTTATGGCACATAGTCGAAAATGGATTTGAAATGTCTGCTATTCCAATGAACAATTGGAATGATTTGGAGAAGAAGATATTTTCTCTAAATGCAAAAGCTATGAATGCCTTATTTTGCACCTTAGACAAAATTGAGTTTAATCAGGTTTCTATGTGCGAAATGACTTTCGACATTTGGCACACTCTTGAAATCACATATGAAGGTACTAGCAAAGTTAAGGATTCTAAAATTAATTTTTTAATGCATGATTTTGAACTTTTTCTAATGAAGCCTAGTGAAACCATTGTTGACATGTACACTCGTTTTATGGATGTTGTTAATGGTTTAAAAGCTCTTGGCAAATGTTTCTCGGATTTTAAATTTGTAAACAAGATTTTGCGTTCTCTTAATAAGAGTTGGGATTAAAAAGTAACGGCAACTCAAGAATCAAAAAACTAATAGGGTCTTTGATGACCTATGAAATAACATGCAATGCACGTAAAGAACTCAAGAATAACCTTCCAAAGCTCAAGTGAATAATTGAAGACCACTCGAGCATAAGCTCAAGTGATGGTGAACTTGAACTCATTAAAAAATTTAAAAAGTTAATGAAACAAAAATTAAAGAACAAAAGAATGCAACTAGTTGCTTTGAATGCAAGAAGAAGAACACAAATTGGGATAAATCGAGCTCCTCCGAAGACAAGGAGAAAATCAACAAAGGCGAGGTGGCAAACTACACCTTAATGACTTTCAACGATGAGGTAATCGAAACTCCCTTAATTTATTTCGAAATTACATGATGCTTTTTATGATGTATTTTTTTATTTAGTTCAGAAAAATAATTTTTCTTAAAAATTGCATGTTTAATAATGAAAATACAAAAATTAGGAATTTTAAAAATAATCATGAAAATTACATATTTATGATAAACAAAATGATTTTGATTAAAAATACCTTATGAAATCATGCTTGATGTTTTAATAATATAATAATGCAATAAAATGATAGATATAAATCTAATGCTTGTACACCTAATAAGATTAGTTTAAGAAGCATTATTGTGTATGTTGATGATTTCATGATTTTGATTGAAGATTATTTATGTTTAATGAAATCATACTTGACAATTTTATTCTATGCATGAGACTTTGAAGTTATTCATGATGAAATGTTGCTTTTTCGGTTTTAAACAAGATGGATGGTTTTCATACAAAAACTTGAGCATATTGATTTGATATCATGTTTAATGGTTTTATAATTCGAAATTATGCATGTTGAATCTTGCGATTTATGGATTATCGATTTTTACCATAATGAAAGTCGCTTATTTATCTTTGTCATGATAAATCTTGCACTTTGGTTTTCAACGATGATATATATTTTCATTTGGCATAACTGAAACAAGGCATGCTTGAATGAAATAAATCACATTAATTGAAACAACTAAAAAAAAGAAAGGTTTCTCCTTGAAAAATTTATTTTTTTGACTTTATCAAATTTTCCAAAAAGGAGATTAATGAAAACAAGTATATTATGCTTTTATGAATCTCTTGGATTATGAAAATGATTAGTCATTAATGGGTTTTATCGAAAACATGATCTTGATTTCTTGGAATAACATGAGATTACCTTTGATGATCATTTTGATTATTTTGATTCATGGAATTTTGGATTCATGACTTGATTTTTCATTTGTTTATGAGATGGTTGAATTCTTTATACCTTTGAATTCTTCCCTTCTCCTTTCAATTTTTGAAATTATGCATGTTATATATTGGAGATTTGAAACCATGTTTTGATATCATGCATATCCAAGAAATATTGATTTGACAAATTGAATGAATTAAAAATAAATAATGATTTTGTTGAATCTCGGATTTTGATGATGAAATCAATTGATGGGTTAATTGATCTAATCCATATTATTGAGTTAAGTGTATAGGATTAACTACGATAACTAGAAAACACAAAGCAAGAATACCAGAGTCAAGATCGATGGACGTTTAAGAGTCCGAAGAATCGTCGGAGATGCTGCCGGAACCAACCGAGAAGAAATTGGGAACCTATCGGAATTTTCGGAAGTTCGCCGAAGAGATCGTCGGAGGTTCACGGAGATCACCAAGAAGGCTTGGCTACTCGTTAAAGTCATCACAAGATCGGGAGCTTGATGGGAGTCCGTCGAAAGAAAGTTCGTCAGAAAGCTCGCCGGAACAAGACTCGACGTTCGCGGTTGAAAACTTGCTTAGGATGTGTTTGTTATGTAGTTCACTTGTAATTAGGATTAGGATAAAGAGATAATCCTATATCCTGGTTAGGGGCCAACTAGGCCCAAAGTCAGATTTGGTTTGGGCTAAAATTAAGCCAAACCAGTGAACCGGAGAGCCAGGCGGTGGCACCGCCTGGCTGAGCGGTGGCACCGCCCAGCACCTGAGAGCTGGGCGGTGACACCTCTTGGGCTAGGCGGTTGCACCGTCCAGCACCCGAGCACTGGGCGGTGGCACCGCTTGGTTGGGCGGTGGCACCGCCAGCATCGGGAACCCAAAGAGAATTCAAATTTTGGAGCCCAAATTTTGGAGCCCAAAATTGAATCCTCTTGAGGCTTATAAATACCCCTCAAATCTCAGCTGAGATTACAACTTTTGAGAAGTATTTGATTGAGAGAAAAGTCTTAGAAAGTCTTAGCAAGTCTTGTTTTCAATTTGCTAGAGAGTTCTCCTCCTTCTTTCTTATTGAAAACGTGTAAGAGGTTGAACTGCTTGTAAAAGGTTGTAAGAGGGGTACTTACCCTTCCATTTCAAGAGATTTGCTAGTGGAAAGTGGGAGCCTCATCGAAGAGGGGCCTCACAAGTGGATGTAGGTCATTTGACCGAACTACTCTAAAATCGGCGTAATCTCTGGTTTGCATTTCATTATTGCTATTTACATTACTGCAAACCTTCTTACATGCTTTAGTTCCTTATTACCTTTGCTGCGCAACTCTAAGAATACGTTTTCAAGTTAAGGTTTTCAAGTTCCGTTCTTATCGTACGAAAGATTTTTTTCTAAAATCGAAGTTTTAATCCGCTGCACTAATTCACCCCCCCCTCTTAGTGCCGCTCCTATCCTAACAAGTGGTATCAGAGCGAGGTTATCTCTCATATTTGGTTTAATACCCAAGAGAGATAGCTTACTCCGGCATGCAAGAGGGTCATTCTATTGCACGACCACCTTTGTCTAATGGGTCGGATTACACATATTGGAAGACTCGCATGAGGATCTTCCTCATTTCTATGTACTTTGAGCTTTGGTCTATTGTCGAGAATGGATTTCAAAAATCTTCTCTTCCGATGAGCGAATGGAATGAATCGAAGAAGAAGATTTTTGCTTTAAATGCAAAGGCTATGAATGCCTTGTTTTGTGCACTAGACAAAAACGAATTTAATCGTATTTCAATTTGTGATTCGGTTTTGATATTTGGAGAACTCTTGAGGTCACTCATGAAGGCACTAGCCGAGTGAAAGAGTCCAAAATCAACATCCTTGTGCACTCTTACGAACTTTTCCGAATGAAACCAAGTGAGTCCATCGGAGACATGTACACCCGGTTTACGGATGTCATCAATGGACTCAAAGCTCTTGGTAAAGATTTTACTAACTTTGAACTAGTAACTAAAATATTAAGATCCCTCCCTAAAAGTTGGGATCCAAAAGTTACGGCCATTCAAGAGGCCAAAGACCTTAAAGCATTCCCTCTTGAAGAACTCATTGGGTCTCTAATGACCTACGAAATGACATGTCAAGCTCATGACGAGCTCGAGAACCCCCTTCCAAAGAACAGGAAGGATATGGCACTCAAATCACAAGAAGACCACTTGAAAGGAACATCAAGTGATGAGGACAGTGACAATGACATTGCACTTTTGACTCAAAAATTTAAGAAATACTTAAGAAAGAACAAATTTAAAAATAATACAAAAAATAAATTTAAACAAAAGAAGGACCAAGTAATTTGCTATGAATGCAAAAAACCGGGACACTATAAGAACGATTGTCCTCAAGCCAAAAAGAGAACATCAAAGAAGAAAGCGCTCAAGGCAACATGGGATGATTCAAGTACGTCCGAAGAAGAGGAGTCCAACACCGAGCAAGTTGCTCATTATGCGCTAATGGCTTTAGGAGAAGAGGTATGTGATTTATTTAATGAAGATTTATCTTTTGAAGAACTCTCTATCGCTTTTCATGAATTACTTGATGAATGTAGAACTGTTAACAAGAAGTTAAGTATCTTAAAGAAAGAGCATGCTTTGCTACAAGATAAGTTTGATAGTCTTCAAACTCCTCCATGCTCTAAGTGTGAGCATTTAGAAGCAATAAAAAATGAAAATTTGCTTCTTAAAGAAACCTTAAATAAGTTTAAGGTTGGTAGCAAAGGATTAGACATGATCCTTGCACACAAGGGTCACATCGCAAATAGAAATGGAATTGGATTTATAAAAGGATTACATCAAAATCCTACCACTTTCATAAAAGGACCTACATTACATGTTTCCTCTTATATGAAATGCAACTTCTGTTGCAAATCCAGACATATTGCCTACAAATATCCATTTAGGAAAATTAGTTCACAAAAATTAATATGGGTTCCTAAAGGAACTATAAAGGATTCAATAATAAATAACAAAGTTAGTGGGTCAATTTTTGAGGCACCCAAAATCAAATGGGTACCTAAAAATCATCCTCTTTCGTAGACAAACCCACAAGCTAGGAGCAAGAGATGGTATCTCGATAGTGGATGCTCAAGACATATGATTGGAGATCCATCTCATTTCTCTATGCTCACTAGCAAAGAAGAAGGGTACGTCACCTTCGGAGACAACAACAAAGGCAAAATCATTGGCAAGGGAACTATTGGTAACAAATTTAGTTTTTCCATTGATTATGTTTTACTAGTTGATGGATTGAAACACAATCTCTTGAGTATTAGTCAACTATGCGATAAAGGTTACATCGTTAGATTTGAATCAAATATGTGCATTATTGAAAAACCAAATCATAACATGACTATGATTGCTTTAAAACAAAATAATGTCTATACCATCAATCTTGATGAACTAAGTAATGAAATGTGTTTCTCCGCTGTAAATGATGATGCTTGGCTTTGGCATAGGAGATAGGTCATGCAAGCATGAAAACAATATCTAAAATCTCATCTCAAGAATTAGTACGAGGGATTCCGAATATAAAGTTTATTAAGGATAAGGTATGCGATGCATGTCAACTAGGCAAACAAATAAAAACAAGCTTCAAACTAAAAAATCAAATTAGTACCACTAGACCATTACAATTGATCCATTTGGACTTATTTGGACCAATTGATACAACAAGTCTAGGTGGAAGCAAATATGCTTTTGTGATTGTAGATGACTACTCTAAATACACTTGGACCTATTTCTTAGCTCACAAAAGTGATTGCTTCAAGTGTTTCTCTAAATTTTGTAAACTCACTCAAAACAAAAAAGGCTTCATGATTTCATCAATTCGGAGTGATCACGGTGGTGAATTCCAAAACCATGACTTTCAAAATTTTTTCGAAGTTAATGGGTACAATCACAACTTCTCAACTCCAAGAAATCCTCAACAAAATGGAGTAGTTGAAAGGAAAAATAGAAACCTACAAGAAATGGCAAGAACTATGTTAAATGAACATAGTTTACCCAAATATTTTTGGGCCGAAGCCGTAAATACGGCTTGTTACATCATGAATAGGGTCCTAATTGTTGAATCTCGGATTTTGATGATGATGTCAATTGTCATTTGCTGTCTAATCTATGTGTTGAGATAAGTGTGTAGGATTAACTACGATGAAAGTTAGACAAGCAACAGGAGTTGTGCCGGAGTCAAGATCATGATCACGTTGGGAGTTCGAGAGTTCGACGGAAGTTCGGACGGTCGTCGGAGGTTATGCGAGAACAGATCCGAGAAGTCCAGAAGCTTGCTAAGCGAAGCTCGTCAGAACTCGCCAAGTGGAGGTTGCCGGAAGTCCACAGAAGAATCACCGAGGGTTCATCGGATGATTGACGGAAGTTCGCCGGAAACTCACTGGAAGAAGCGATTGACGCATCGGAGCAAAGCTGGAGAAATTGTCTTAGATTTAATCGTAGTTAGCACGTTGATTAAGTTGAAAAATGGGAGGTGATCCCATTAGCATAATCTTGGGGCAATTGGGCCCCTCAAAAGATTGAAATTGGGCTGAATGGAGCTAACCATTCGGACCCTGATTGCACCAGGAGGTGCAACCGCCTAGGCCAGGAGTTGGCACCGCCTGGGCTAAGTCTCCCAGCGAGACTGGGCGGTGCAACCGCCTGAGCTCAGTCTTCGAGCTAGACTGGGCGGTGCAACCTCCCTGACAGAGAGGTAGCACCGCCTGAGCCCAGTCTTCGAGCTCTGGCAGAGAGGTGCAACCGCCTCAGTCAAGAGGTGGCACCGCCTGGGGCTCAGTCTCCGAGCCAGACTCAGGCGGTGCAACCGCCCCTGACAGAGAGGTGCAACCGCCTGGGCTCAGTCTCCGAGCTCTGCTAGGCGGTGCAACCTCTCCAGTCAGGAGGTGCAACCGCCTGATCCCGGAATTCCGGGATTTGATCGTTTTGAGCTCCAAATATGAACTGGGTTGGGGCCTATAAATACCCCACCCATTCAGCACAGAAATGACACAGACCTACACCGAAATCTTGATTCTTTCTGTGATTCTAAGAGCTCAAAATTATTGTAAAGCCTTTAAGTCTCCTCCTTCTGTTCTTTAAGCTTCTGAATTATAAAAGTGAGGAGAGAAAGGTTCTGTAAGGGTTGTCTCCTGAGCCCATCAAAAGGAGTGAAACTGTAAAAGGGCAGTTGGCCTTCGCCAATTGAAGGAAGGCAGCTAGTTGACGTCGGTGACCTCGTCGGAGGAGGAAGCCAAAAGTGGAGTACGTCAAGACTGACCGAACCACTCTAAATCTCTGGTTTGCTTTTATTTCGAGTACCTTATCATTACTGCAAACCTCCTACATAACTACTTCTCTCTGCGCCTTTACGAACAAGTTCTAAGTGCTGATCTTTTTGAATCTGCATTCAGACGTAAATCTGTGTTTTTCGTACGATCAGCTTACGTTTGTGTTTTGATTCTGCAAAACTGTCTTCTGCGCTTTTTATGAACTAGCTTCTAAGTTTAGATCTCTTTGAAATTGTTTTAGACGCAAACTACGTTTAGACGTAAAACTAAGTTTAGACGCAAACTGCGTTTAGACGTAAAGCTGTGTTTAAACGTAAACTGCGTAAACTGTGTTTAAACATAAAACTGTGTTTTAGACGTAAACTTCTTTTAAACGTAAAACTACGTTTAGACGTAAAACTGTGTTTAGACGCAAACTACGTTTAGACGTAAAACTGTGTTTAGACGTAAACTGAGTTTAGACGCAAAACTGTGTTTAGACGCAAACTGCGCAAACTGTGTTTGGTCAGAAAACTATGTTTTAGACGTAAACTACTTTTAGACGCAAACTGCGTTTAGACGTAAAACTGCGTTTAGACGTAAACTTACTTTAGACGCAAAACTGCGTTTAGACGTAAAACTGTGTTTAGACGCAAAACTGCGTTTAGACGCAAACTGTATTTAGACGCAAACTCAGTTTAGACGTAAACTGTGCTTAGACGTAAACTGCGCTTAATCTTAAGTAATCTTAGAATCGGCTTTTACATCGAAATCGTTTTTATCGGACGAACGCAGCTTTCATTTTTAAATCGCTGAAAGATTTCTGCTGCACTAATTCACCCCCCCCCCCCCCTCTTAGTGCTCTTGATCCTAACAATTGGTATCAGAGCAAGGTTAACTCTCTAACGGATTAAAACCCAAGAGAGATGGCATACGCTGGAAACCAAGAGGGGCATTCTATTACACGTCCACCCATGTTCAGTGGGACGGACTACACCTACTGGAAGACCCGAATGAGGATCTTTCTTATTTCTATGGATTTTGAACTGTGGAACCTTGTTGAAAACGGATTTTCAAAGTCTTCTCTTCCAATGATCGATTGGAATGAATTGGAAAAGAAGGCTTTCGCTCTTAATGCAAAGGCTATGAATGCCTTATTTTGCGCACTTGATAAAAACGAGTTTAATCGTGTTTCAACTTGCGAAACTGCATTTGATATTTGGCACACACTTGAAGTGACCCACGAGGGCACAAGTAGAGTGAAAGAGTCAAAAATCAATCTGTTGTTGCATTCTTTTGAACTTTTCCGAATGAAACCGAGTGAAACCATTGGCGACATATGTTTACCCGTTTCACGGATGTCGTCAACGGTCTGAAAGGACTCGGAAAAAGTTTTTCGGATTTTGAACTCGTAAATAAGATACTAAGATCCCTTCCTAAGAGTTGGGATCCTAAAGTCACTGCTATTCAAGAGGCAAAAGATCTGCGCAACTTCCCTCTTGAAGAACTAATCGGGTCATTAATGACCTACGAAATGACTTGTAAAGCTCATGAAGAGCAAGAAGACATCCTTCCAAAGAACAAGAAGGATATGGCACTCAAAACTTCTGAATGCCACTTGAGAGAAAACTCAAGTGATGAGGACTGTGATGATGACTTGGTACTTTTAACAAGAAAGTTTAAAAAGTTCTTTAAAAGAAACAAGTTTAAGAATGACGTGAAAAATAAACCTGAACCCAAGAAGGACCAAGTGATCTGCTATGAATGCAAAAAGCCAGGACACTACAAGAGTGATTGTCCCCAAGTCAAAAGAAGAACATCAAAGAAGAAGGCGCTTCAAGCAACATGGGATGACTCGAGCGCGTCCGAAGAAGAGGAGACCAATACCGAGCAAGTTGCTCATTACGCCCTAATGGCCATCGAAGACGAGGTAACAAATTCATTAGCTGCAGATTTATCATTCGATGAATTATTAAATGCTTTCCATGAATTGTTTGATGAGTGTAAGACTATTAGTGGTAAATACAAATTGCTAAAAAAGGAGTATGATAGTCTTATTTACAAGTTTGATAAGTTAAATGCTGAACATAGTGATAGTTTAAACTCATGCATAAAATGCCTTGATCTAGAAACTCTTCAAAAAGAAAACTTGCTACTTAAGGACACCTTGAAGAAATTCGAGGTTGGTAGCAAGTCATTAAACATGATCCTTACAAACAAGGGTCATGTTCCCAAAAGAAGTGGGATTGGATTTGTGAGGAGTCCTCACCAAAATCCAACTACCTTCGTAAAAGGCCCCATCTTACATGTTAGACATCAAAGCAAATGCAACTTTTGTTGCAAGTTTGGACACAGGACGCATTATTGTCCATTCAGGAAAATTAGTCCAAACAAATTGATTTGGGTTCCTAAAGGAACCATGACAAATTCTATGCAACATGATAGAAAATGTAGATCTATTTGTGAGGCACCCAAAAGCAAATGGGTACCTAAAAATCATCCCTTCCTATAAAAATATTAAACTTTTAGGCTAGAGCAAGAAATAATATTCTGCTCCTTGATTCTCGATAGTCATAAACCAAGAGTCAAAAAGGAACTCGCAACGCTTAAATAACAAGTGGAAGTTATGAAATCACAAATGCGATTTGGATACAACCTTATTAGAAACTTATGATTCCCAAATTCACATATCCCCTTGATCGTCGAACCCTTCAACTCTATCATCTACGAATTAATTCTTGTATCATGAAGAAACTAAATATGTCATGATCTTAAAAGGGATACCAAACAAACTATCAACATACGTACGATATACGCACGTTAAAAGATCTATCTTGATCATACAAGAGCTTCTTCCTTAAATAAAAACTCATACGAAATCACGTAAGAAACGTTAATTGCTCTGAAATGAAAAACTCTCCTCAAAGCAAAGGCTCCCTGATCAAATAACATTAGGTGCTCACTGGCTGCAGGCGGTGGCACCTCTCTAGCTGGCGGTGGCACCTCCAGCTACCACGGGTTGCCAGCGGTTGCATCGCTCCAGCCAGAGGTGCAACCGCCCGCAACTCTGCCTTTTTAAACCCACGCTAGGGCCGGCGGTGGAATCAACCCCAACTCACTCCCATTTCCTCCTCTACTTTTCCAAGTCTCCTCCATTCTCATTTCACTCCTCTAAGCTTTCCAAATACCTCCCATTTCGGAGCAAAACTTCAAGAATCCTTCCTTCTCTTGAAGATTTCACAAAGGTACTCTCTAAGAAGCTCTTAAATTCTGTTTTGTTCTTCATTTACTCTTGCTCATCATCATCCCTCTAAACAGTAGTAGTTATGGGATCTAGAAGATCCTCAAGGGACAAGGGAAAGAGGAGATTAGTAGAAGTGTTTAACTTCACCCTTTTCGATTCAAAAAACCATGCTGAAAAATTTCCCTCTTTCGAACTTAGAAGTATCAATAAGGGAAAATACATAGATCTAAATGAACTAAGAGACTTAGAGACTATCCAATGGTTTGCAAACCTAGATCTACTTCCAATCTTGCAGATTAACGAACCCATCTATCCTAGGCTAGTTAGATTATTTTATAATAACATACAAATAGATGATGAAGAAAGGATGTCCACCTATCTTTTAGGACAACACATCTCAATCACTGATAGGTTCATTTGTGATATGATAGGCATTCCCATTAAAAGCATAGGACTCTACTTTAGAGGATCATGGGATGATGAAAGTATTGGAATATCCTATGTTGAAGCCTTAGGAACAATCTTTGCCAATCCTAACATAGCATTGATTCCTAAAAGTTGTGAACATCTACTGCCTTTGAACACTAAGATACTTTATCATATCATGACTAGTATAATTCTTCCTAAACAATACCATCATGATGAAATAAGTCAATTAGAATTATGAACTATGTACTTAATCATGAAGGGACATGACATCTGTCCAGGATATCTTATTCAACAAAACATGTTAGAATTATCTAAGAAAGATATGATGCTCCCATATGGTGGTATAATCACAAGAATAATGAAAGCTTACGACGTTCTAATACCACTAGAAGAAGAAGTAATGAAAGTAGATAGATTCAGCATAATAAACAAAAATCTACTTCACCGACTAAGATGTTACTATAGAAACGGTAACTGGGTTAGAATCCCTAGAAGGACTGATCACCCTCAACCTGAACCAGAACCGGAAACACCAGTATTTAGGGGTACCCAATCTTCTCCGATCCTTCCCTTTGAGGAAATACATCCAGTTGAGCAAACTCATACATCCATCGAAGAAATTGGGATTCGAATGGATCGATTCGAACAGAGACAAGAACGGATTGAACAACGACAAAATCAAATCCTATCTGAGCTGCAGCAAATTCATAGTCAATTTGACTCCTTGTTTAGGCACTTTAATTTTCCACCTCATCAATGAACTTGTTGAACACCTGTTGTTGTTGTAAACTTCTGATGTGTTGGCTGTAAACATCTATCGTGGTAAACATATATCTTGCGCCTTGTGGTAAAAGTTATCTCAGATTTTTATGGTATCATTACTGTTTGGTATGTGATGTGTCCAAATTAAGAATGTTGTGCTTTGAAACTAAAAGTTTCGAAAACCTTGTGCTTTGATTTCATTCGAAGAGAATTAGGAATGTTGATGTGTCCGAATAGATGAATTTGTTAAAATTATTTTTCGGACTATATTGAATGATCAGATCACTTGATTGCCATGTTTATATGTGAAAATCTGTAACAAAATCTTGTCCAAATGCATCTTATTTGTTCGAATGCTATAAAACAGATTTTCTCGTACACTTTCATGAAAAATAAGTTTCTGAAATAGATTTGATGAAGTGATTCATGTGTATGTATTCTATCCTGCAAAATCTTTACATAGACAATGGATTATAACAAAAAGGGGAAGACGTATTTAAAGCAATCTATGTAAAATTCCTCTATAAATTATTTTCCTGGTATCATAATTACTATGCTTTTTGTTGATGACAAAGAGGGAGATATATGAATTGATAAACACTGCCATGATTAGAAATACTGATTAGAAATACTATGAGTGATGCTATAAACACTGCTATGATTATGCCATCCTTGCATCACCAAGAGATATATGAACATGTGCTAAAGTTTGCATTATGCCCTGAGTTGATATCTTATCATGTGAAGAAAATTCAAAACTTGCTAGAATATTTCAAATGTGTGCATCATGTAATAGTACTTCACAGCTTTATATGATAATGTTCAAACTACATGATGAATAGTTACAAACACAATCATACAAACTTGATGATGTATGTCAAGCCTTGACATCATTCTTGAAGAGATACATCATGATGGGAGTATTGATAAGTTTAACTGATCTAACTTATCAATACGTCACTTGAATTCTTAGGTCTTGAATTCAAGGTTGACTTATCTCAACTATGGCATATAGACAGGGGGAGTTAAGGATAACTCCATTATCAATTGATTGTCATCATCAAAAAGGGAGAGATTGTTGAATCTCAGATTTTGATGATGAAGTCAATTGTCATTTGTTGTCTAATCTATGTGTTGAGATAAGTGTGCAGGATTAACTACGATGAAAGTTAGACAAGCAGCAGGAGTTGCGCCGGAGTCAAGAACATGATCACGTTGGGAGTTCGAGAGTTCGACGGAAGTTCGGACGGTCGTCGGAGGTTCTGCGAGAACAGATCCGAGAAGTCCAGAAGCTTGCCAAGCGAAGCTCGTCAGAACTCGCCAAGTGGATCATCGCAAAGTCCAGGAGTTTGCCGGAAGTCCGCAGAAGAATCACCGAGGGTTCATCGGATGATCGACGGAAGTTCGCCGGAAACTCGCCGGAAGAAGCGATTGACGCATCGGAGCAAAGCTGCAGAAATGGTCTTAGATTTAATCGTAGTTAGCACGTTGATTAAGTTGGAAAATGGGAGGTGATCCCATTAGCTTAATCTTGGGGCAATTGGGCCCTTGAAAAGATTGAAATTGGGCCGAATGGATCTAACCGTTCGGACCCTGATTGCACCAGGAGGTGCAACCGCCTAGGCCAGGAGGTGGCACCGCCTGGGCTAAGTCTCCGAGCGAGACTGGGCGGTGCAACCGCCCCAGCCAGGAGGTGCAACCGCCTGAGCTCAGTCTTCGAGCTAGACTGGGCGGTGCAACCTCCCTGATAGAGAGGTAGCATCGCCTGAGCTCGGTCTTCGAGCTCTGGTAGAGAGGTGCAACCACCTCAGTCAAGAGGTGGCACTGCTTGGGGCTCAGTCTCCGAGCCAGACTCAGGCAGTGCAACCGCCCCTGACAGAGAGGTGCAACCGCCTGGGCTCAGTCTCCGAGCTCTGCCAGGCGGTGCAACCTCTCCAGTCAGGAGGTGCAACCGTCTGATCGCGGAATTCCGGGATTTGATCGTTTTGAGCTCCAAATTTGAACTGGGTTGGGGCCTATAAATACCCCACCCATTCAGCACAGAAATGACACAGACCAACACCGAAATCTTGATTCTTTCTGTGATTCTAAGAGCTCAAAATTATTGTAAAGCCTTTAAGTCTCCTCCTTCTGTTCTTTAAGCTTCTGAATTGTAAAAGTGAGGAGAGAAAGGTTCTGTAAGGGTTGTCTCCTGAGCCCATCAAAAGGAGTGAAACTGTAAAAGGGCAGTTGGCCTTCGCCCATTGAAGGAAGGCAGCTAGTTGACGTTGGTGACCTCGTCGGAGGAGGAAGCCAAAAGTGGAGTAGGTCAAGACTGACCGAACCACTCTAAATCTCTGGTTTGCTTTTATTTCGAGTACCTTATCATTACTGCAAACCTCCTACATAACTACTGCTCTTTGCGCCTTTACGAACAAGTTCTAAGTGCTGATCTTTTCGAATCTGCATTCAGACGTAAATTTGTGTTTTTCGTACGATCAGCTTACGTTTGTGTTTTGATTCTGCAAAACTGTCTTTTGCGCTTTTTATGAACTAGCTTCTATGTTTAGATCTCTTTGAAACTGTTTTAGACGCAAACTACGTTTAGACGTAAAACTGCGTTTAGAGGCAAACTGCGTTTAGACGTAAAACTGCGTTTAAACGTAAACTGCGCAAACTGTGTTTAAACATAAAATTGTGTTTTAGATGTAAACTTCTTTTAAACGTAAAACTACGTTTAGACGTAAAACTGCGTTTAGACGCAAAATGCGTTTAGACGTAAAACTGCGTTTAGACGTAAACTGAGTTTAGACCCAAAACTGTGTTTAGACGCAAATTGCGCAAACTGTGTTTGGTCATAAAACTGTGTTCTAGACCTAAACTACTTTTAGACGTAAACTACGTTTAGACGTAAAACTGCGTTTAGACGTAAACTGAGTTTAGACGTAAATTGAGTTTAGACGCAAAACTGCGTTTAGACGTAAAATTGTGTTTCGACGCAAAACTGCGTTTAGATGCAAACTGTATTTAGATGCAAACTCAGTTTAGATGTAAACTGTGCTTAGACGTAAACTGCGCTTAATCTTAAGTAATCTTAGAATCGGCTTTTACATCGAAATCGTTTTTATCGGACGAACGCAGCTTTCGTTTTTAAATCGCTGAAAGATTTCCGCTGCACTAATTCACCCCCCCCCCCCCCCCCCCTCTTAGTACTCTTGATCCTAACACTAATAAGACCATCTCTATTAAAAACTCCCTATGAATTATGGAATAACAAAACATCAAATATTTCTTATTTTAATGTTTTTGGTTGTAAATGCTTCATTTTAAATGAAAAGGATGCCCTAGGTAAATTTGATGCCAAATCCGATGAAGGCATTTTTCTTGGTTACTCCTCCGTTTCTAAGGCCTTTCGTGTCTTTAACAAAAGGACCTTAGTAATAGAAGAGTCTATTCATGTAGTTTTTAATGAAATTTCTGATTTAAAGAAAAATGATTTTGATGATGATCTTGGTTTTGATAATTTGAATTTAAACGAACCCCCTCCCCAAAATAGCTATTTGAATGCATCTTCTTCCGAAATTTCTTTACCCAAAGAATGGAAGTATGTAGATGCTTATCCAAAGGAGCTAATTATAGGAGATACAACAAAAGGGGATCAAACTCGTTCTTCTTTCAAGAATTTTTGTGCTAACGCTGCTTTCCTTTCTCAAATTGAACCTAAATGCATTGACGAAGCCTTAAAAGATGATTTTTGGGTCATTGCAATGCAAGAAGAATTGAACCAATTTGAGAGGAATGAGGTATGGAAGCTTATTCCTAGACCAAGTGACCACTTAGTCAAAGGTACTAAGTGGGTCTTTAGAAACAAGCAAGACGAAAATGGTATCGTGGTTAGAAACAAGGCTAGATTAGTGGCCAAAGGTTTCAACCAAGAAGAAGGTATCGATTACGAAGAAACCTTCGCTCCCGTGGCTCGATTAGAAGCCAAAAGGATGCTCCTTGCCTATGCTAGTAGTAATAATTTTAAACTATTTCAAATGGATGTCAAAAGTGCTTTCTTGAATAGTTTTATTTCCGAAGAAGTATATGTCGAACAACCTCCCGGATTTGAAAATTCTCTTCTTCCTAATCATGTATTCAAATTGACTAAAGCTCTTTATGGCTTGAAACAAGCTCCTAGAGCTTGGTATGAAAGGCTTAGTTCCTTTCTTATTTTAAATAATTTTACCAAAAGCAAGGTTGATACTACATTATTTATTAAACATTTTGAAAATAATTTTCTTATTGTGCAAATTTATGTTGACGATATTATTTTTGGCTCTTCGGATGAATCACTATGTGAATCATTTGCCAAATGTAAGAGTCGTGAATTTGAAATGAGTTTAATGGGTGAATTAACTTTCTTTTTAGGATTACAAATCAAACAACTTAGCGATGGTTTATTTCTTAACCAATCCAAATATACATTAGAATTATTAAAACGATTTAACATGGATAATTCAAAAGCAATAAACACCCCTATGAGTACCGCGACTAAGTTAGATATGGATGAAAATAGTAAAAATTTTGATTAAAAAACATATAGGGGAATGATAGGTAGTCTACTCTACCTCACCGCGACTAGACCAGATATTATGTTTAGTGTAGGACTTTGCGCTAGGTTTCAATCTAATCCTAAATTATCTCATCTGAAGAGTGTTAAAATAATATTTAGGTATCTTAAAGGAACTCAAAATTTAGGATTATGGTATCCAAAATCTGAAAAATTCGATTTAATAACTTATGCAGATGTCGATTTTGGCGAATGCAGGATAGATAGAAAAAGTACATCCGGAACATGCCAATTTTTAGGACATGCATTTGTTTCTTGGACTTCCAAGAAACAAAATTCAGTTGCACTATCTATGGCGGAAGCCGAATACATTGCTGCAAGTGCATGTTGTGCACAAGTCATTTGGATAAAAAATACATTAGAAAACTATGGAATTCACTTTAAAAACATTCCCATAAAATGTGATAATACTAGTGCCATATGTCTCACTAAAAATCCAATTCTGCACTCTAGAACTAAGCACATCGACGTTAGGCATCATTTTATACGCGATCATGTCCTTAACAATGATGTTGTTCTAGAATTCATTGACACAAAGCATCAATTAGCAGATATATTTACAAAAGCTTTGAACGAAGATCAATTTGAATTCATTAGAAGGGAATTAGGCATGTTAAATTGTCCCTAAAATGAGCTTCACGAAAAATGACTCGTCCTTTTCCTTTCTTTTGTGGATTTGATTTCTTCCTTCTTCTTCAATTCAAAATGATCCATTAAAGTAGAACCTATGATCTTGAGGGAATAAGCTAAACAAAAGGGAGGAAGAAAAATTTTTTTCTTTCCTCCGCGGGATGCCAGCGGTGGCACCTCCAGATCCGGCGGTTGCACCGCCTAGTGCTCGGGCGCCAGGCGGTGACACCGCTCAGTTTGGCGGTGGCACCGACCGAGCAACCCTTATTAACCCGAGGGGTTAGGGCCGGCAGTGACACCGCCCCCAACCCAAAAAAAAAGGCTCTCAAAACCCTCTCCCATTCCCTCTAACCCTCATTCTAACTCCTAGAAGCATTGGAGAAGGATTCTTGGTGGTCCAAGCTTTCTATCTCTCAACATAATCTCCATAAGGTAACACTTGAAATCCCTCTTTTTGGTATCCCATTCCCTCTTTTCTTTCCTCTTTCCCTTGCTTATTTTTCATAATTTCATCATCATCTTGTCTAGATAATGGCTCCTAAGAGATCAAAAGGAAAAAGGATTGAAGGAGATTCATTTGACCATGATCTTTTTATATCAAAAGAGGTAGCCCTTAGCTTTCCAAAATTTGAAACACGATGTATCCATAAGGGAAAATACGTTGATCTGGATGAACTAGAGGACTTAGAACCCATTAGGTGGTTTGCACACCTAGAAGCTCTACCTCTACTACAAATAGATGAACCAATCTATCCGCGATTAGTTAGATTGTTCTATGCCAACCTATATGAGGACAACGATAGCCTAAGCACTTACCTTCTAGGAACACCCATTAGAATATTTGACAGCACTATTTGTGAGCTAATTGGCATAACTGAAAAAGATAGGGGATGCTATTTTAAAGGTAAATGGGACGTCAACACAATAGGAGCAACCTATACCGAAGCCGTAGAAACAGTTTTTGCAAATCCAAACCTTGACTTCCTACCCAAGAGCTGTGAACACTTACTGCCTTTCAACTCTAAAATTCTTCATCACATTATCACAAGCATCATATTCCCTAAACAATTTCATCTTGACGAAATAAGTCAAATAGAGATAGGAACCATGTATTGGATTATGACCGATCAGCATAATTGTTTTGGGTACTTAATTCGCCAACACATGTAGGATATTATGGCTAAAGATACTATATTGCCATATGGGAGGTTAATCACTAGATTTCTTCATGCCTATGACATTTGCATTCCACCCGATGAAGAATCTATTCAAAATGATCGATATAACATAATAAATAAAAACCTACTGAAAAGACTTAGGTGCACTTTTAGCAATGGCATATGGGTTAGGCAGCCTAGAATGACGGATCCAATTCCTCCACCAATAGAACACCCCGAAACACCAATTCTTATGGGAAATGAATCTCCTCCTCCTAGTCCCTTTGGCGCAGCACCTTCAGCTCCTGTTTCCTCCTCTGAAGATCTCATTATGGCGGAACTGTCTCAGATCAAATCAAAGCAAGAACAAATTCAGAATCAACAAGTTGAAATTTTGAAGACACTACGACAAATGAATGAAAAAATAGATATCATGTATCAGCACTGTGGATTACCTCCTAAGGATTAACTTGATGTATCTTTTTATTCTGTTCTGTTTGCTTTTAACAACAAGTTCAAAGTTTGTCATCGATTGAACGATAACTAATCCCTCCTTTTAGATAACTACTGTTTTGATCTGCATAAATGATGATGTCTTTTGGATAAACTATTTCTGGCAAGTTTGAATGATGAACTTTGTTTCCTATTAAATGCTAAACCTTTTTTCTATGATCATCAATTAGTTGGCTTGTCTCTTTTTGTTGATGACAAAGGGGGAGAAGTGATGACTAAGTGATGACTTATATGAATTACAAAAACTTGTGTGATATGAATGTCTTATATGCCTTGCAAAATCCTTGAAAATATCGCAAGATTGATTGATCATATTGAAGGCATGCCTTACATTTACATCATGAAATTCATGTTGAAAATCTTTATCTTCTATCATAGTAAAAATTGTCCCTTATCATGATTTTCATCGAAGTTTTGTATTTACTATTGCTTAATGAGAATGACGATAAGTTCTACGGTTAGAACTTATCAGTTTAAGCTTGAATTCTATGGATGAAATTCAAGTGTTTTCATCTTCTCATAATATGGCATATAGATAGGGGGAGTTATGTTTAACTCCGTCATCAATTGATTATCATCATCAAAAAGGGGGAGATTGTTGAATCTCGGATTTTGATGATGAAATCAATTGATGGGTTTATTGATCTAATCCATATTATTGAGTTAAGTGTGCAGGATTAACTATAATAACCAGAAAACACAAAGCAAGAATACCGGAGTCAAGATCGATGGACGTTTAAGAGTCCGAAGAATCGTCGGAGATGCTGCCGGAACCAACCGAGAAGAAATCGGGAACCTATCGGAATTTTCGGAAGTTTGCCGAAGAGATCGTCAGAGGTTCACGGAGATCACCGAGAAGGCTCGGCTACTCGTTAAAGTCATCACAAGATCGGGAGCTTGATGGGAGTCCGTCGGAAGAAAGTTCGTCGGAAAGCTCGCCGGAACAAGACTCGACGTTCGCGGTTGAAAACTTGCTTAGGATGTGTTTGTTATGTAGCTCACTTGTAATTAGGATTAGGATTAAGAGATAATCCTATATCCTGGTTAGGGGCCAACTGGGCCCAAAGTCAGATTTGGTTTGGGCTAAAATTAAGCCAAACCAGTGAACTGGAGAGCCAGGCAGTGGCACCACCTGGCTGGGCGGTGACACCTCCTGGGCTGGGCGGTTGCACCGTCCAGCACCCGAGCGTTGGGCGGTGGCACCGCTTGGCTGGGCGGTGGCACCGCTAGCATCGGGAACCCAAAGAGAATTCAAATTTTGGAGCCCAAATTTTGGAGCCCAAAATTGAATCCTCTTGAGGCCTATAAATACCCCTAAAATCTCAGCTGAGATTACAACTTTTGAGAAGCATTTGATTGAGAGAAAAGTCTTAGAAAATCTTAGCAAGTCTTGTTTTCAATTTACTAGAGAGTTCTCCTCCTTCTTTCTTATTGAAAATGTTGAAGAGGTTGAACTACTTGTAAAAGGTTGTAAGAGGGGTACTTACCCTTCCATTTCAAGAGATTTGCTAGTGGAATGTGGGAGCCTCATCGAAGAGGGGCCTCGCAAGTGGATGTTGGTCATTTGACCGAACCACTCTAAAATCGGCGTAATCTCTGGTTTGAATTTCATTATTGCTATTTACATTACTGCAAACCTTCGTACATGCTTTAGTTCCTTATTACCTTTGCTGCGCAACTCTAAGAATATGCTTTCAAGTTAAGCTTTTCAAGTTCCGTTCTTATCGTACGAAAGATTTTTTTCTAAAACCGAAGTTTTAATCCGATGCACTAATTCACCCCCCCCCCCCTCTTAGTGCCGCTCCTATCCTAACAGATTTTTCTCTTGAATATAACTTGTGATATTTTTTTTGAATCATCATCTTGATTTCTTGATATTTTATACATGAGATTTTTCTATGAATCAAGATTTTTCATACTATGATTCTTCTTGATATTCACTAAAAATGATGTATTCAAATTAACCATGATATATGCCACTTGATATCATTGATAATTTGTGACTTGAATTTTATTATGTAAAATGTTAGGATTGGAGCGGCACTAAGAGGGGGGTGAATTAGTGCAGCAGAATAAAACTTCGATTTTGATCAATCTTTCATACGATAAAAAACCGAACTCGGAAGTGCTTAACTTGAAGGCATAGTCGCAAAGTTATGCAGAAAAGGTAATGAGGAAATAAAGCAAGTAAAAAGGTTTGTAGTAATGTAAATAGCAGTAATGAAATGCAAACCAGAGATTACGCCGATTTTAAAGTGGTTCGATCAAATGTCCTACATCCACTTGCGAGGCCCCTCTTCGATGAGGCTCCCACCTTCCACTAGCAAATCTCTTGAATGGGAAGGGTAAATACCCCTTTTACAACTTTTTACAAGCGGTTCACTATCTTACAGATTTTCAGCAACAAAGAAGGAGGTGAACACTAGCAAATTGAAAACAAGACTAGCTAGGACTTTTCTAAGACCTTTCTCTCAATCAATTGCTTCTCAAAAAGTTGTAATCTCAGTTGAGATTTGAGGGGTATTTATAGGCCTCAAGAGGATTCAAATTTGGGCTCTAATATTTGAATTCTATTTGGTTTCCGATGCTGGCGGTGCCACCGCCTGTTAGTGTCTGACACTGACAATGGACTGGCGGTGCCACCGCCTGGCTCTCAGGTGTTGGGCGGTGCCATCGCTCAACTCTCGGGTGCTGGGCGGTGCAACCGCCCAGTCTGGCGGTGCCACCGCCAGACTCTCCGGTTCATTGGTTGGGCTTCAAATTTAGCCAAAACCAAGTCTAATTTTGGGCCCAATTGGCCCCTAACCAGGATATATGATTATCTCTTAATCCTAATCCTAATTACATATGAACTACATAACAAAAAAAACATCCTAAGCAAGTTTTCAACCGCGAATGTCGAGTCTTGTTCTAGCGAGCTTTCCGACGAACTTTTTCAGACGGACTACCAGCAAGCTCCCGATCTTTTGATGACTTTAACGAGTAGCCGAGCCTTCTCGGTGATCTTCGTGAACCTCCAACGATCTCTTCGGCGAACTTCCGAAAATTCCGACAGGTTCCCGATTTCTTCTCGGTTGGTTCCGGCAGCATCTCCGACGATTCTTCGGTCTCTTAAACGTCCATCGAACTTGACTCCGGTATTCTTGCTTTGTGTTTTCTGGTTATCGTAGTTAATCCTACACACTTAACTCAATAATATGGATTAGATCCATTAACCTATCAATTGATTTTATCATCAAAATCTGAGATTCAACAATCTCCCCCTTTTTGATGATGACAATCAATTGATGACAAAGTTAAACATAACTCCCCCTATCTATATGCCATATTATGAGAAGATGAAAACACTTGAATTCCATCCATTGAATTCAAGCATAAACCGATAAGTTCTAATCGTAGAACTTATCATTATTCTCAGTAAGCAATAGTAAATACGAAACTTCGATGAAAATCATTTTCAAGTCGAATGATAAGGGCAATTTTTACTATGACAGGAGATAAATATTTTCAACATGAATTTCATGATATAGATGTAATGCTTTCAATATGATTAATCAATCTTGTGACATTCTCAAAGATTTTGCAAGGCATATAAGACATTCGTATCACACAAGCTTTTGCAATTCATATAAGTCATGCTATCAAAATAGTATAGGTCATCACTTTTCTCCCCCTTTGTCATCAACAAAAAAAAGAAGACGAGACTTTGAAGCACGTAATTTGTGATCATAAAATCATTAGAGAAAGAATTCAGCATTAAGATTAATCATTCAAATTTGCCAAAAATATTTATCCAGAATTTATCTTAAAAGGAAAAATCAGCATTCATCCAGAAGCATATATCTAGAATTTAAAAATACATTTAAAAGGAAGGTTCTATTTTCGTTCAAAAGATGACCAGCTTCAAACTTGATAGTAAGAGTAAACATAATAGAATAAAAATATACATCAATCCTTAGGAGGTAATCCATAGTGCTGATACATAACATCTATTTTTTGATTTAGTTGTCGTAGTTCCTTCAAAATTTTAATTTGCTGGAGTTTAATTTGTTCTTGCTGCGATTTGAGTTGGTCTTGTTGGAATTTGATCTGAGACAGTTCTGCCATAATGAGTCCTTAAGAGGATGAAACATAAGCTGAAGGTGCTACACCAAAGGGACTAGGAGGAGGAGATTCATTTTCCCTAAAAATTGGTGTTTCTGGTTGTTCTACTGGTGGAGGAATAGGATCAGTCCTTCTAGGTTGTCTTACCCATATTCCATTGTTAAATGTGCACCTAAGTCTCTTTAGTAGATTTTTATTGATGATGTTATATCTATCGCTTTGAATTGTTTCTTTATCGAGTGGGATGCAAATGTCATAGGCATGAAGAAATCTAGTGATTAACCCCCCATATGGCAACATAGTATCTTTAGCTGTAATATCCTGCATGTGTTGCCATATTGAGTATCTAAAACAGTTATGTTGACCGGTCATAATCCAATACATGGTGCTTATCTCTATTAGACTCATTTCATCAAGATGATATTGCTTAGGGAATAGTATGCTTGTTATGATATGATGAAGAATCTTAGAGTTAAAAGGTAGTAAGTGTTCGCAACTCTTGGGTATTATTCTGAGGTCCGAGTTTGCAAAAATGGTTTCGACAGCTTCGGTGTAAGTTGCTCCTATTATATTAACATCTCATTTACCTCTAAAATAGCAGCTCCTATCTTTTTCAGTGATTCCAATTAGTTCACAAATAGTATTATCAGAAATCCTAATTTGTGTTCCTAAAAGGTAAGTACTTAGGCTATCGTCATCTACCCATAGGTTTGCATAAAAGAGCCTAACTAACTTAGGATAAATTGGTTCATCTATTTGTAGGAGAGGTAGGGCCTCTAGATGAGCAAACCACCTAATTAGTTCTAAGTCTCCTAGTTCATCGAGATTAACGTGTTTACCCTTATGGATACATCTTGTTTCAAATTTTGGAAACCTAAGGGCATCTTCTTTGGATCTAAAAAGATCATGGTCATATGAATCTCCTTCAATCCTCTTCCCTTTTGATCTCTTAGGGGCCATTGTCTAGACAAGATGATAGAAAAAAAAAATGAAATTGTAATGAGTAGGTAAAACAAGAAGAAGGGGAAGGAAAGATTTTACCTTATGGAGTGTTTCTTGGAGGATGGAGAGCTTGGACCAACAAGAATCCCTCTCCAAGGTTTGTAGAGGTTAGAATGAGGGATTGAGAGAGTTTGGGAGAGTTGGAGCAAGGCTTCCACGGGTTGGGGGCGGTGTCACCTCCGGCCATAACCATTTAGGATTTATAGGGTGTCTCGGGCGGTGCCACCGCCTGGCGCCCGAGCGCTCAGGTGGTGCTACCGCCAGTTCTGGCGGTGCCACCGCTGGCATGCTGCGTTAGAATTTTTTTTTTTTTTCTTCCTTTTGTTTTTCAGAGGTGTTTGACTCAAGATAGGTTAAGATAATGAGTTGTACTTCAGTATATCATCTTGAATCGAAGGAGAAAGATGAAGTCAAATCCATAAAAGAACGGAAAAGGATGAGACATTTTTCGAAAAATATATTCAAACAAGCTTATTTTCAGGGACAATTTAACATGCCTAGTTCCCTTCTAATGAATTCAAATTGGTCTTCATTTAAGGCTTTTGTAAAAATATCTGTCAATTGATGCTTTGTATCAATAAATTCTAAAACAACATTATTGTTAAGTACATGATCGCGTATGAAATGATGCCTAATATCGATATACTTAGTTCTAGAATGCTGAATTGGATTTTTGGTAAGACATATGGCACTAGTATTATCATATTTTATGGGAACGTTTTTGAAGTGAATTCCATAGTCTTCTAATGTATTTTTCATCCAAACAACTTGTGCACAGCATGCACTTGCAACAATGTATTCGGCTTCCGCCGTAGATAGTGCAACTGAATTTTGATTCTTGGTAGTTCAAGAAACAAGTGCATGTCCTAAACATTGGCATGTTCCAGATGCACTTTTTCTATCTATCCTGCATCCGCCAAAATCGACATCTACATAAGCTATTAAATCAAAATTTTTAGATTTTGGAAACCACAATCCTAAATTTGGAGTTCCTTTAAGATACCTAAATATTCTTTTAACACTCTTAAGATGAGATAATTTAGGATTAGATTGATACCTAGCGCAAAGTCCTACACTAAACATAATAACCGGTCTAGTCGCGGTGAGGTAGAGTAGAAGACTACCTATCATTCCCCTATATGTTTTTTGATCGAATTTTTCACTATTTTCATCCATATCTAACTTAGTCGAAGTACTCATATGGGTGTTTATTGCTTTTGAATTATCCATGTTAAATCATTTTAACAATTCTAATGTATATTTAGATTGGTTAAGAAATATACCATCACTAAGTTGTTTGATTTGTAATCCTAAAAAGAAAATTAATTCACCCATTAAACTCATTTCAAATTCATGACTCATACATTTGGCAAATGATTCACATAGTGATTTATCCGAAGAGCCAAAAATAATATCGTCAACATAAATTTGCACAATAAGAAAATTATTTTCAAAATGTTTGATAAACAATGTAGTATCAACCTTGCGTTTGGTAAAATTATTTAAAATAAGAAAGGAACTAAACCTTTCATGCCAAGCTCTAGGAGCTTGTTTCAAGCCATAGAGAGCCTTAGTCAATTTGAATATAGGATTAGGAAGAAGAGAATTTTCAAATCCGGGAGGTTGTTCGACGTATACTTCATCGGAAATAAAACCATTCAAGAAAGCACTTTTGACATCCATTTGAAATAGTTTAAAATTATTACTACTAGCATAGGCAAGGAGCATCCTTATGGCTTCTAATCGAGCCACGGGAGCGAAGGTTTCTTCGTAATCGATACCTTCTTCTTGGTTGAATCCTTTGGCCACTAATCTAGCCTTGTTTCTAACCACGATACCATTTTCATCTTGCTTGTTTCTAAAGACCCATTTAGTACCAATGACTAAATGGTCACTAAGTCTAGGAACAAACTTCCATACCTTATTCCTCTCAAATTGATTCAATTCCTCTTGCATTGCGATAACCCAAAAATCATCTTTTATGGCCTCGTCAATGCATTTAGGTTCGATTTGAGAAAAGAAGGCGGCATTAGCACAAAAATTCTTGAAAGAGGAACGAGTTTGAACCTCTTTTGATGTATCTCCTATAATTAGCTCCTTTGGATGAGCATCTATATACTTCCATTCCTTGGGTAAGGAAATTTCGAAAGAAGGTGCATCCAAGTTGCTATTTTTAGGAGGGGGTTCATTTAAATTCAAATTATCAAAACCAAGATCATTATCAAAATTATTTTTCATTAAAATAGAAATTTCATTAAAAACCACATGAATAGACTCTTCTTTTACTAAGGTTCTTTTGTTAAAAACCCGAAAAGCCTTAGAAACGGAAGAGTAACCAAGAAAGATGCCTTCATCGGATTTAGCATCAAATTTTCTTAAGGCATCCCTTTCATTCAAAATAAAGCATTTACAACCGAAAACTTTAAAATAGGAAATATTTGGTTTTTTGTTATTCCATTATTCATAGGGAGTTTTTGATAGGGATGGTCTTACTAGGACCCTATTCATGATGTAGCAAGCCATATTTACGGCTTCAGCCCAAAAATACTTGGGTAGACTATGTTCATTTAACATCGTTCTTGCCATTTCTTGTAGGTTTCTATTTTTTCTTTCAACTACTCCGTTTTGTTGGGGATTCCTCGGAGTGGAGAAGTTGTGATTGTATCCATTAACTTCACAAAAATTTTGAAAGTCACGGTTTTGAAATTCGCCACCGTGATCACTCCGAATTGATGAAATCATGAAACCTTTTTCGTTTTGAGTGAGTTTACAAAATTTAGAGAAATACTTGAAACAATCACTTTTGTGAGCTAAGAAATAGGTCCAGGTTTATCTAGTATAGTCATCCACAATTACAAACGCATATTTGTTTCCTCCTAGACTTGTCGTGTCAATTGGTCCAAATAAGTCCAAATGAATCAATTGCAATGGTCTAGTGGTGCTAATTTGAGTTTTGTATTTAAAACTAGTTTTTATTTGTTTACCTAGTTGACATGCATCGCATACTTTGTCCTTAATAAACTTTATATTTAGAATTCCTCGCACTAATTCTCTAGATGAGATCTTAGATATTAGTTTTATGCTTGCATGGCCTAGTCTCCTATACCAAAGCCAAGCATCATCATTTAAAGTGGAGAAGCACATTTCATTACTTAGTTCATCAAGGTTGATGGTGTAGACATTATTTTGTTTTAATGCAATCATAGTTATGTTATGGTTTGGTTTTCCAATAATACACACATTTGATTCAAATCTAACGATGTAACCTTTATCGCATAGTTGACTAATACTCAAGAGATTATGTTTCAATCCATCAACTAGTAAGACATCATAAATAGAAAATTTTAATTTGTTACCTATGGTTCCCTTGCCAATGATTTTACCTTGGTTGTGGTCTCCGAAGGTGATGTACCCTTCTTCTTTGCTAGTGAGCATAGAGAAATGAGATGGATCTCTAGTCATATGTCTTGAGCATCCACTATCTAGATACCATCTCTTGCTCCTAGCTTGTGATAGTGTATGTTTCTACAAGAAGGGATTATTTTTAGGTACCCATTTTCTTTTGGGTGCCTTAAAAACTGATTTAACTTGTTCATCATATTGCATAGAATTGATCATGGTTCCTTTAGGAACCCAAATTAGTTTGTTCGGACTAATTTTCTTGAATGGACATTTCTATGTTTTATGTTCATATTTGCAACAAAAGTTGCAATTGCTTTAGTACCGAACATGTAAGACGGGGCATTTAACGAAAGTGGTTGGATTTTAGTGAGGACTTCTCACAAATCCGATTCCACTTCTTTTAGGAATGTGACCCTTATTTGTAAGGATCATGTTCAAAGATTTGCTACCAACCTCGAATTTCTTCAAGGTGCCTTTAAGTAGCAAGTTCTCCTTTTGGAGAGATTCTAGATCATGGCATTTTATACATGGAGCTAAACTATCGTGATATTCAGTTTTTAATTTATCGATATCACAAGTGAGATTATCATGCTCCTTTTTTAGCAATTTATATTTTCTACAAATGGTCTTACATTAATCAAATAACTCATGGAAAGCATTTAATAATTCATGATAAGATAAATCTGCATCAATTAAATCCGTTACCTCGTCTCCGATGGCCATTAGGGCGTAATGAGCAACTTGCTTGGTGTTGGACTCCTCTTCTTCGGACACGCTTGAATCATCCCACTTTGCCTTGAGCGCATTCTTCTTTGATGTTTTCTTTTTGGCTTGAGGACAATCGTTCTTGTAGTGTCCCGATTTTTTGCACTCATAGCAAATTACTTAGTCATTCTTGTGTTCGAATTTATTTTTGTATTATTTTTAAATTTATTCTTTCTTAAATATTTTTTAAAATTTTGAGTCAAAAGTGCAATGTCATTGTCACTGTCCTCATCACTTGATGTTCCTTTTAAGTGGTCTTCTTGTGATGTGAGTGTCATATCCTTCCTGTTCTTTGGAAGGGGGTTCTTGAGCTCGCCATGAGCTTGACATGTCAATTCGTAGGTCATTAGAGACCCAATGAGTTCTTCAAGAGGGAATGTTTTAAGTTCTTTGGCCTCTTGAATGACCGTAACTTTTGGATCTCAACTTTTAGGGAGGGATCTTAAGATTTTAGTTACTAGTTCAAAGTAAGTAAAATCTTTACCAAGAGCTTTGAGTCCATTGATGACATCCGTGAACCGGGTGTACATGTCTCCGATGGACTCACTTGGTTTCATTCGGAAAAGTTCATAAGAGTGCACAAGGATGTTGATTTTGAACTCTTTCACTCGGCTAGTGCCTTCATGAGTGACCTCAAGAGTTTTCCAAATATCAAAAGCCGAATCATAAATTGAAACACGATTAAATTCATTTTTGTCTAGTGCACAAAACAAGGCATTCATAGCCTTTGCGTTTAAAGCAAAAACCTTCTTCTCTGATTCATTCTATTCGCTCATCGGAAGAGAAGATTTTTGAAATCCGTTTTCAATAATAGTCCAAAGCTCGAAATCCATGGAAATGAGGAAGATCCTCATACGAGTCTTCCAATAAGTGTAATCCAACCCATTAAACATGGGTGGACGTGTGATGGGATGACCCTCATGTATGCCGGAGTAATCCATCTCTCTTAGGTATCAAACCAAATTTGAGAGTGAACCTAGCTCTAATACCAATTGTTAGGATCGGAGCGGCACTAAGACGGGGGGGGGGGGGGGGTGAATTAGTGCAACGGATTAAAACAACGTCGGTTTTGACAAATCTTTCGTACGATAAAAATCGAACTCGGAACTGCTTAACTTGAAGGAGTATTCGCAAAGTTGTGCAGCAAAGGTAATGAGGAAATAAAGCAAGTAAGAAGGTTTGCAGTAATGTAAATAGCAGTAATGAAATGCAAACCAGAGATTACGCCGATTTTAAAGTGGTTTGGTCAAATGACCTACATCTACTTGCGAGGCCCCTCTTCGATGAGGCTCCCACCTTCCACTAGCAAATCTCTTGAAGGGGAAGGGTAAATACCCCTCTTACAACTTTTTACAAGCGGTTCACTCTCTTACATATTTTCAACAAGAAAGAAGGAGGTGAACACTAGCAAATTGAAAACAAGACTAGCTAAGACTTTTCTAAGACCTTTCTCTCAATCAATTGCTTCTCAAAAAGTTGTAATCTCAGCTGAGATTTGAGTGGTATTTATAGGACTCAAGAGGATTCAAATTTGGGCTCCAAAATTTGAATTCTCTTTGGTTTCCGATGCTGGCGGTACCACCGCCTATTATTGTCTGACACTAACAGTGGGCCCCTAACCAGGATATAGGATTATCTCTTAATCCTAATCTTAATTACATATGAACTACATAACAAAAAACATCCTAAGCAAGTTTTCAACCGCGAACGTCGAGTCTTATTCCGGTGAGCTTTCCGACGAACTTCTTCTGACGGACTCCCAGCAAGCTCTCGATCTTGTGTTGACTTTAACGAGTAGCCGAGCCTTCTCGGTGATCTCCGTGAACCTCCGACGATCTCTTCAGCGAACTTCCGAAAATTCCGACAGGTTCCCGATTTCTTCTCGGTTGGTTCCGGCAGCATCTCCGACGATTCTTCGGTCTCTTAAATGTCCATCGAACTTGACTCCGGTATTCTTGCTTTGTATTTTCTGGTTATTATAGTTAATCCTGCACACTTAACTCAATAATATGGATTAGATCAATTAACCCATCAATTGATTTTATCATCAAAATCTGAGATTCAACACATGTCGCCTATAGTCTCGCTTGGTTGCATTCGAAAAAGCTCAAAATCATGTAATAAAATGTTAACTTTCGAGTCTTTGACTCTACTAGTTCCCTCGTGTTTTATTTCAAGTGTTCCCCAAATATCAAAAGTCGTTTCACACATCAAAACGTGATTAAATTCGTTTTTGCCAAGTGCACAAAACAAGGCATTCATAGCCTTTGCGTTTAAAGAAAAATGCTTCTTCTCCAAATCTGACCATTCGTTCATCAGTTTAGCGGGAAGTTGAAAATTATTTTCAACAATATTCTATAAATCCAAATTCATAGAGATCAAGAAAACTCTCATTCAAGTTTTTCAGTAAGTGTAGTCCAATCCGTTAAACAACGGTGGACGAACAACCGATAAGCCCTCTTGAAAGCCATGAAGAGCCATTTCTCTCGGGTGTAAATCTGAAATGAGAAATACCGGGCTCTGATACCAATTGTTAGGATCAAGAGCACCAAGAGGGGGGGGGGGGGGATAAATTAGTGTAGCGGAAAACTTTCGATGATTAAAACTGCGTTCGTATGACAAAAGCGATTTCGATACAAAAGCCGATTCATAAATCACTTTAACTTGTGATCAAGCGAGATGTAGTTAAAGCGAATCTATGAAGGCAGTTTGCAGTTATGATGGAAATCAGAATGTAAGCGCAAACTGAAATATGATGTTCGTATGATAAAACTGATTTATGTCTAAACGCCGATTTGGAAAATACTGAACTTTGAAACACAATCGTAAATGCACAGAAGGTAGTAAGCTATTGAGGAGGTTTGCAGAAAACATAATATGCTCAAAGTAAATGCAAACCAGAGAGCACCGTAATTTTAGAGTGGTTCAGTCAATCTTGACCTACATCCACTTCTAGTTTCCTCCACCGACGAGGTCACCGACATCCACTAGAGACCATCCTTCAATAGGCGAAGGCCAACCACCCTTTTACAATTTCACTCCTTTTGAGAGGCTTAAGAGACAACCCTTACAAACTTTTCTCTCCTCTCTTGAAAGATCAGAACTTGGAAGAAAAGAGGGATGAGAACTTCTAGACTTTACAACACTTATGAGCTCTAAAATCACAGAGTAAGATCAAGCTTTCGGTGCCTTTGGGTTACCCTTTCATTACTAAAAGGGTGGGGTATTTATAGGCCCTAACCTAATTTGAATTTCAAGCTCAAAATTGTCATCTCTCGGAATTCCGCTGTCTGGCGGTTGCACCGCCTGACTGGGGCGGTTGCACCGCCTGGCAGAGCCCGAAGACTGAACCTCTGGGCGGTGCCACCTCCTGTCAGGGGCGGTTGCACCTCTTGCCAGAGCTCGAAGACTGAGCTCAGGCGGTTGCACCTCTGTCAGAGGCGGTTGCACTGCCCAGCTAGAGCTCGGAGACTGAGCCCTGGGCGGTGCCACTGTCGACCCAAGCAGTGCCACCTCTGGCCAAGTAATCTAGGTCCGAATGGGCTAATCCATTCGGCCCAATTTGGGTCTTTCAAGAGCCCAATTACCCTAAGATTAAGTTAATGGGATCACCTCCAATTTCTAACTTAATCATCGTGCTAACTATGAATTTCTTAAGACATTTACTGCAACTTGCTCCGGTGCG